>NC_138302.1:51258747-51618747 GCF_965601325.2 Salmo salar
TGGGACCTGCCCTCCCGTAGGTGTGGGAGGGCCAAGAGACCAGAGGTGGCAGAACTCAGTGCTTGGGGTGTAGCGTTTGAGCATAGCCTGAAGGTAGGAAGGGGCAGTTCTCGCTGCTCCACAGGCAAGCGCTATGGTCTTGTAGTGTATGCGAGCTTCAACTGGAAGCCAGTGGAATATGCAGAGGAGCAGGGTGACATGGGAATGTTAAAAACCAGGCATCAGCGTTCTGTATAAGTTGCAGGGGTTTGATGGCACAAGCAGGGAGCCCAGCCAACAGCGAGTTGCAGTAGTCCAGACAGGAGATAAGTGCCTGGATTAGGACGCGCTGCTTCCTGTGTGAGGTAGGGTCATACTCTACAGATGTTGTATAGCATGAACGAGTCACTGCTTTGATGTTTGCAGAGAACAGGAAGGTGTTGTCCAGGGTCACACCAAGAATATTTGCTGGGTGAAACTGTGGAGTTGTCAACTGTGATGGAGGTTTGAGCGGGCAGGCCTTCCCCCGGAGGAAGTGCAGCTCCGTCTTGGCGAGGTTGAGCCGACATTTGCCAGGCACGCAGAGATGCGTGTCAGAAGGGAGGGGGGGGGGGGGGAGTAGTTGAGTGTCATCCACATAGCAATGACAGGAGAGACCATGTGAGGACATGAGAGCCGAGTGACTGTATAGAGAGAAAAGGGCCTAAAACCAAACCCTGGGTGACAGCAGTAGTGAGAATACGTGGTGCAGAAAGCTCCTCCATGTCACCTTGTAGCAGCGGCCTGCCAGGTAGGATGCAATCCAAGAGTGTGCAGAGCCTGAGACGCCCAGCCCTGAGAGGGTGGAAAGGAGGATCTCATGGTTCATGGTGTCGAAGACAGTGGCTAGATCTAGGAGGATGAGAACAGAGGAGAGAGTCAGCTTTTGCAGTGCGGAGAGCCTCTGACAGAGCAGTCTTGGTTGAGTGACCAGTCAGGGTCAAGATCGTTCTGAGATATAACGAGAGAGTTGATCAGAAACAGGACGCTCAGGTGTTTTGAAAAGAAAATAAAGATATACAGGTCTGTAGTTTGACATCAGATGAGTCGGGGAGCGACTCATGGCATTTTGATGTCAGAGGGGATGCAGCCAATGGTCAGGGATTTTTATTTAAAGAGGCAAGTTAGTTAAGAACAAATTCTTATTTACAATGACAACCCACTGTTCCTAGGCTACCTGCCTTGTTCAGGAGCAGAATTACAGATTTTTACCTTGTCAGCTCAGGGATTAGATCTAGCAACCTTTCGGTTACTGGCCCAACGCACTAACCACTAGGCTACCTGCCGCCCCGGGATGAGTTGATGAGGGAAGTGAGAAGGTCTCCAGAGATGGTCTTGAGAAAGGAGGGGATGGGGTTGAGCTGGTAGATTGTTGGGTGGCCATACCTCGCAAGATTTCATCTGGAGAGAGCGATCAACATGTAGGCTAGTTCTGTGTAAGTGGGACCAGTGGTCTCAATAGGCTGAGTGAATGAGGAGCAGATGTCATCAACCTTTTACAAAGTGGTTGACAAAATCATCTGCAGAGTGTGAGGAGAAGGTGGAAAAGAGTTTCCTAGGGTTAGAGGCCGAAGCTTAAACTTTAGAGTGATAGAAAGTGGCTTTAGCAGCTGATACAGTGGAAGAGAAGATAAAGAGGGAGTAAAGTATGATAGGTCCTCCAGAAGTTTAGTTCTCCATTTTTGCTCAGCTGCCCACAGCCCTGTTCTGTAAGCTCGTAATGAGTCACTCAGCCACAGAGCAAGAGGAGATAGCCGAGCCGACCAGCAGGAAAGGGGACAGTGAGAGTCATAGGATACAGAAAGGGAGGAGAGTAGGGTCAAAGAGGCAGGAGGGAGAAGGATTTAGCAGAAGGGAGAGATGATAGGATAAAAGAGGAGAGTAGGGTCAAAGAGGCAGGAGGGAGAAGGATTTAGCAGAAGGGAGAGATGATAGGATAGAAGAGGAGAGAGCGAGAGAACGATTGACAGATCATGACCATCTGGGTAGGGGCTGGAGGAAAGGGAGACAGAAAAGGTTAACAAAGTAGTGATCAGAGACCTGGATGGGGTTTGCAGTGAGATTAGTAGGAAAACAGCCTCTAGTAAAGATGAGGTCAAGCGTATTGCCGGTCTTGTGAGTTGGAGGGGATTGGGAAAGGGTGAGGTATAGAAAACAGTTGCCAAAGCTACAAAAGAGCAAAATGAGAGCATCTGAAAATAACTAGGTAAGGTACTCAAGTGAGAGTGGTGCCTTCTTTCCTTCCTCGAACAACTCGACAGAACCATCTTTGTTCCCGGTGATGGTCTTAGTTTTGTCGTTGAGACCGCCACTGACATATCCACCTCTAAGAAACCAGGGGAGACTGAAGTACTAACACTAATTGCTAATTGCCTAGCAGAGGTGAAGAGTACACCTCTCTGTACTAATTGCTGATAGCTTAGGAGAGGAGAAACAACTCCCCCTCCAATACAGCCACTGATTACCAAAACATGTCACAAATTGCCCTTCCCCTTGATCCTGGCTGATGTATCAACAATCATCTGCAAGTTATGAGCAGTCGGCAGTTCACACACCAAGTAGGCTACTGGGAAGACAGGCAACACTTAAAGTAGATGGCCCTAGCTAGCAAAAAGACAGTACTAGACAACAGAGACACAAATCATACTTATCACTCCTGGAGAGATCAGGAGTCCTCTACTATGGAATGAAGCTACTAACTACTCTCGAGTGGCTTGTGAGCATCATAGAGCAATACATTAAATGTACGTATTCGTGAGAGTCTCAGCTTTTCATAGATGGGTCATAATAGTTTTTTGTGAAACCCATTTGAACTTTATAGACTTTTTTTGTGAGAAGAATCGCCTCTTCGGGGATCTGCCCTTGTCTCACATACATCACTCTAGCTCAGCCCCTGTTAATCACACAGACCAATGGTTGATATCAGTGGATGCAGAAGAAATAGACAAGTCCAATGGTACAACCAAAATAAGTCAAAAATGTGCCGGTGTCACGTGGGACTGTAGGAGTTAAGCCACAAGGTAAGACTGAGTAAAACTGACAGTGGGACTGTAGGAGTTAAGCCACAAGGTAAGACTGAGTAAAACTGACAGTGGGACTGTAGGAGTTAAGCCACAAGGTAAGACTGAGTAAAACTGACAGTGGGACTGTAGGAGTTAAGCCACAAGGTAAGACTGAGTAAAACTGACAGTGGGACTGTAGGAGTTAAGCCACAAGGTAAGACTGAGTAAAACTGACAGTGGGAATTGTGTGCCATGAGACGTTTTTGTTTTGTTTAGTATCGTTGACGCCATAGAGGACTATCAGCACAAAAGCAATAAACCACCTAAAGCGGTTTACAACTCCCTTTCTTTCACACGTTGACGCAGCTCCTTCACCCAACAATACTGTTCTCCCTCCATCCATCCTTAGTTACAGATCTGATGCCTGAGGGCCATAACGACTGCTGCCCCCGTCCCCCCGTCCCGTCCCCCAAGTGCTTTTATTGCTTCTGGGCTTGTGTCGGTATCCCTCCGGAACAGTGGGACACTATGGGATTATCTCATGGACCCACCCACCACTTGATCAATTATTAAGGACCCCCACACCACCAAGTATATCATACTAGAGTGCTCTACAGCTGAAATTAGGAGTGCTGTTATTATGAAAATGTTATAACCATTTGTGTGCCCATGGGAGGACAAGTGCCCCCCACGATAATAGTCTGGGTGTGGTTCTGTGTTAGCCATGGGATGAGTGGGAGAGTAAGTGAGGGCAAGCAATGTATACATGAACCACTCTTCTGTACGGAAACTCCCGTTTTTTAGAGTAGAACATAGGCTAGACATTGTTTAAAATCCTTAAAAGTGTATTGACACACCCGTGCGTCAATCTAAGTAACATTGTGATCCTAATCAAAATCTATCAATTTAAGCTAGAGATATCTGGGGGGTTTTGCATGGGCTGCGTCTCAATCCACCACAGCCACCTATGTCGGCCTTCCGCAACTGCGGTGGAAGGTGGCCGAGCTACAGCGGTGTTTGTCAGACCATGAGACATCCTGAAAATCGGTCTCCTCGCGAAAACGTCTGTCGTTTCCAAACAGTTTGGCCTACAAATATAACCACTCTGTGGAAAGATGAGACTCTCATGAACACGATGATGTTCTCCGTTTTGCTCTACCGAACTCATCTGAAGGTAACCCATACAAATTAATGGAAGTATGGAGTTTTATGGCAACAGAAATAAGGGGAAAATATATTTGCTGAGCTTTCTTTTATCTCCTAGATATAGGACAGACACTTGACTGTCTATTTTGCCATTTATGAATGTGTTTCTATGGGCTATAGTAGTAAAGCCCAAATTCAATATTTTTTATCAAATAATAAAAAATAAAAATGATTGATACATAAAGGGCTCCTAAAATTCCAAATCAAATATAGAAATGATACATGGTATGACCATCTTTAACAATTCCCAACGTTTTAAGAGCAGATGAGATTCGACCGTACTTTCCTTGCTCTTAACTCCTTTTACTATTTAACATTGAAATACGCCTGCTGCTACCCCAGTCCTTGTTTTTGAGGTTTTCTTCCAGCCTGTTGCTGGCTTTGCTCACCAACCAATCATTTGAGTGACCATGCTCATCTGACCTCCAAACCAATTTCCTCCTATGTTAGGAACCTCTGTCTCAGTGTGGCATGTATACAATAGCGTGAAGTTATGCTGAACGTTTCAACGGAGTGACTCTGGGGTTGAGGAGTACCCTAATTGTGCGAGTGTCTTTTTGTGTTGGAAGCTTACTGTCCAGGCAGATGGCTGTATGGGATGATATTTTGGGCAGTCAAGGAGAGTTGTAAGAGCAATGGGGGAACAGTTGAATTTGCCAGCATCTCATGGCTGGTATTAGATTAAACTACCCACACAGGTCAGCTGGTATGGCATTGGGCCACTTGGCAACCACTGGGAGAAAACTGTTGCTGAGAGAGCGGAGAAGGAGAATAGTTAAGAACAAAATTCACATATGACCAAATTGACATAGGTCCAGAGGGCCACACTTAAAATTGGTTCTATTTCCTTGCTGTCATATTTCCTTATATTTCCTTTTCCCTGACTTTCTAGCTTTCATTTCGATGACTGTTAGCAAGCTGGACAGAGTAAAGAGACTATACATTTAAGTCTATTATCATTATCGTTATGATTTAGTTTTAGTCATTTCAATGTCAATTCTCCTGAAAAAAATCTAATAATAATAATTTTACTCAAACCACCTCGCGAGACAGATTGAATGGACTTAGATACAGTATATTGATTATTCGATAAAAAAAGAATTGCATTTCTATGTGGACTTTTCAACACAATTTCAACGTATAAACAGTTCTAATGATTATGTTGAAATTATATTGATGTTACAACCTGCTAGTCAGGTTAAGTGAATGTATTTAAGTTGAAGTTTTACCTTCATTTCAATGTTGACAACACTGATTGAAATTAGATGAAAACAGTACTGGTTGATGACTTTTTTTCCACATCACAATACATTGACAATTTACGTAGAATTTTTATATTATTATTATTTATTTATTTTTAACTAGGCAAGTCAGTTAAGCACAAATTCTTATTTACAATGACGGCCTACACCGGATGACGCTGGGCCAATTGTGCGCTGCCTTATGGGACTCCCAATCACAGCTGGTTGTAATACAGCCTGGATTTGAACCAGGGTGTCTGTAGTGACACCTCAAGCACTGAGATACAGTGCCTTAGACCGCTGTGCCACTCCGGAGTTGAAACAGGGTTGATTCAACCAGTATGTGCCCAGTAGGATGGAATGACTTGTCATGACAACTATCCTGCTTAGTTTGCATCTGTCCATGATATATTATTTTTTACACTTCCAATAACTCATGGTGAACTAGAGTCCCGCAAGTTGATAGCTTGACCTTTAATACAGATGGCAGGAGAAGACCGGACCATTGTCCACACACATTCCACTCAGAGAAACATTTTGAACAAAGCTCTAGGTTTCCAGTGTTGTTTTTGTTTTAGTCCTTCTGGTTAAGTCAGAACAGCTACTCCTATTTAATAGGATTTCAGTTTGGTGGTGGCAGCCAACAAACCCGTACAGCCTGAGCTTCATTCAATAAGTGCCATTAAGCTGGAACAGTATTTAGATTGACTGTTTGCAAAGCTTTAAACTGCTTTGCAGATGGATTCTGAAAGCAAGCTTTGTCAGCGTCAACATTATGTACGTAACTGTTGGAAAGATTAGTTGCGTCATCGCAGTCATCACACATTGGGCTGTCTTATGTTGTGTGTGTGAGTGATTTATGCATAATAGCCAGAAATTGGGAGGGAAATGTACTCTGGAGACAGCTGCACTCTCTTCCCGTGTTGGTAGGAGATCACACATTTCACATTTAATTGGGTGCATCTCAAAAGTCTCAGGTGGCTTCCTCTCCTTGTCTCCTTTCCTTCATCTTGACTGATCTGAAGACGCAGGGGAGGATGCCTTCCAGGGAATTGCTTTCGCCTGTCAATTTTTTTAATGTCCTGTGCAAATGACCTAAAGAAGACACCTAACGGAAGCTACTTTAAACTATTGAGATGCACCCTTTTTTTCCTTCTCGAGATGTTTCCTCTCTTCCTCCCTCTCCATCTCTTTGTCACAGAGCTAGCCTGATGTAGGTGATAGGAAAACCCATAACCCACAACCTCAATAACCATGTAAACCAACATGAATAATCTCTGTGTAATTTGAGAAGAGGAGGTCATTTATGATTTTCCATCTGTTAGGGTTTTTTTGTAAGAAAAGCGACTTTTTGGGGGGGGGGGGGTTTCACACAAGGATAAATTCTTGGCAGACTGTTTGTAATTATGCAAGAATAATATGCCACTTGGAGCCCCATAGGGCAGGGCAAGTATCCAAAATGCTTCTCACACATGCACACAAACATTCAGACTGGAATCGGGAGTGGAGCCAGCATGTCACATAGCTGCCATTGCGACAACAAGCCCCTTCAGCCCTGTCGACGTCTTTGTTGTTAGAGTTGGCAGACAGGCAGTGGTCACTAGTCCCCCTTCAGCACTATCTTCCCCTGGCATGGATGTCTGTCAAAAGCTCGGGGATACAGGTATAGCATTAAACAGCAGGGAAACACATTGCCTAATTCACAAAAGTCTTATGTCTTCCTGGGTAGCTATGAGGGAATATGTTCTCATATAGGCCTAGTCTTACATAATTTATGGCATATAATCTTACTTACAAGCCGTTACTGTACACAGTGCTAACCTGTTTAAATACATTTTCTAAAACCGTCGGCAAAAATGGTAAGCATTCCATAAGAGTGTTTACTTCTATCCTATTACAGGGTAATTACATAGATTGTAATGTATTACCCAGATATTTACTCTGGTATAGGGTCTTTGCAATATTAAGTGTGACCGACAGACCCATACATAACACAGGAATCAACAACTCACAGCGGTCGATATGGCAGTACATCTTTAACAGCATGTGTTGCTTTCCTGTCTCTCTTTAGAAAACTCTTTCCCTGGGGCCCGACCACGGTAGTTACTGATTATGGTATCGGTGGTTATGTCAATGAAGAGATGGATGACAACATTGGAAATGTGTACTTATACTCGTCCTTACACAAGCTATTTGCAGTTGTTATACAGTTCTAAAAGCTCTACTGTTGTGGGAAAGAATGTGACGGCACCATTTGAACTAGATATGCGAGGTGAGGCAACTTGTAGTGTATGAGGAGAGAGAGAGAAGCAACTGAGTACAGTGTTATTGTTGCTAATAGAGATGGATTGGTGAAAGCCAGAGCATTCCCGAAGAGCATCCGTCATTCAGGGCTCAACCCGTCATGCTGGTATGTTCGTGTCAATGTGAAACCTATGTATTTTAAACGTTCTGTGTATTGTTGTTGCATTCCAAGTGAAGGCCCCCTCTTGCTCTAAAAATGTCAGCAAAAATGTTAAGCATTCCATAAGAGTGTTTACTTCTATCCTATTACAGGGTAATTTTTTTTGCTCTGGATACTCTGAGCGATGTTCCTTATATTTACAGTGAGAAGACTTTGAAAGTTTGCAGTTCTTTACACTGAGGCTATTCATGAATTGTCTGTGGTTTTGGAGTGACACGAGGGCGTACAGTTTCTCAGTGCTGCAGCCTGTCGTTTCACCTAGAGACAAGCTTTAGTAGTTCCAGCTCAACCATTCTACTGTAACCTAGAGCTAGCCTGTACTTTGACGCAGCGACGAGAGGCAGCGCAAACACTAGCTTGGCGCTTTACAGCGAGACGCGAGTGAGTTCATGTGAGCGTATCATTAGGTGTAGTGTCACGATAGCAGAATTTGGACTTCGATACCGGGTTTACTATCAAGATACTCGATACCATCGCGGTACTTGATACCACAACGAGACCATGGCAACAACAAAAAAATGGCGTATTAGCCAAGGTCCTGAATGGCACTTGATCCGTACAGATCTTTTGAGTTCAATATCATTACATTTGACATGTTTGATTGTTGAATGTATGCATTAATGAATCAATTATACAATCAAATAATACATTTGACTTTTGTAAAAAACATAGATTTAACTACATAACCACATAATTGTAATTATTTATTTGAATGGTAAATATCTAGTCTATTGATAAACTGGGTAAATCAAGATGTAGCCTAGGCCTATTCACACAATACAGGTGAATGCATATTAAATAGGCGTGTACATGCATTTGGGACTTATTTTATTGCACTGATCAACAACATTTGCATAGAAGAAGAAATCTCTTCTTTTATAAAAGTGTGTGCTGTTTCTTTAAGACCCATGACATCATTTACACACAGACAGTTCAAGGATCTAGTGAACATGATCTTGATTGGGAGAGACATGAGACGGAGGACACAAAGTGAATTAATAACGTTTTTGGTGACAATCCGCTTTCAAATCAGCAATATTTTACGTTATGGTTTGCATATTATCACAAACAAGGTACTAGGGTAGTGAATTGATGTTAGCTTTAGCAGTAAGCTAACAAGGAAAGTTAGCCTACTAAGATGGAAGCTACATGTATCTTCTTGCATTGTAAATTCTTCTAGCCTGTAATGGACATTTTGTTTTGCGAACAGTAATTAACAGTTTCAACTTTTCTACATGCCGTGTTACATTATTCAAGTAGGTTAACTTCTTTGCAGCAAGAGTGGGGACTGCGGTGGAGGGTGATGAGGGGAGGACGGCTCATAATAATGGCTGGAACGGGGCGAATGGAATGGCATCAAACTCATGGAAACCATGTGTTTGTTGTTGATACCTTTCCACATATTCTGCTCCAGCCATTACCAATGAAGGTGCCACCAACCTCCTGTGGTGGGGAGCTAACCTGATGCAGCCCAGACTCCCAGTGCTGGCTAAAAGTGGAGCAGGCACGGTGCTCACGCAGAATAAGGGGACATCAGCTGTGGTGATAGAGAGACTTGATCCTCAATCACTAGACGATGTGAGACACATTTGACAGAAGTACCGAAAGTTCTTTTTTTTTTTTTTATCTAGTACGGAACCGTTTTTCATGTACTAGTATCGAAAAAGCTTTGGTATACCGTGCAACGTTAATTAGGTGAGGTCGCGACACACATTGAGGCCAAGGCTGTCTGTGGATCAAGCCACACAACAGATCTTTTGTTTGCAGTGTTTGTTTCCGACTTCCCTCGCATATTTATGCTGCTGCTAGGGTTTTTAAAAGCTGCTGCGAGGGTTTTTAAAAAGCTGGCGCCCATAGAGTAGCTGAGCTGTACAGTCATAGGGAGATCTTACTAACATAACAATATTAGGGTTTGAAATACTGTACATCTCGATGGAAAGACCAGCCTCGTACCAAGTTTGAGCTGTTTTGAAAAGAGCTGTCATAGTCGTACACATTTCCTTTAGGCCAAGGGTAAAACATTTTGGGGAATTGCCTCAGGAAATGTGCTAGAAGAAGGTCATGGTATTTTTGATTTAGGATGGTTGGCTCCAGTTTTGCCTAGATGTCCAAAATGTGATGTGCCATGGAATTGGCCTATATTGTATGTGTCATGCTTGGTGCTTGTTGTTTAAGGTACAGCTAGCCTTTAACTATAACTGCTTGTCATTTAGGAAATTCAACTCACGTAGGTGAATAATAAACATATCTGGGTAGGTAGAATTACACCAGGCTAGGGCCTCCCGAGTGGCGCAGCGGTCTAAGGTGTCACTACAAATCCGGGTTCGAGCCCGGGCTTTGTCACAGCCGGCCGCGACTGATAGACCCATGAGGCGACGCACAATTGGCCCAGCGTCGTCTGGGTTAGGGAAGGGTTTGGCCGGCTAGAATGTCCTTGTCCCATTGCGGTCTAGCGACTCCTGTGGCAGGCCAGGCACATACACGCTGACACGGTCACCAGTTGGACGGTGTTTCCTCTGACACATTGGTGCAGCTGGCTTCCGGGTTAAGTGAGCAGTGTGTCAAGAAGCAGTGGGGCTTGGCAGGGTCATGTTTCGGAGGAGACATGGCTCTCTACCTTCGCCTCTCACGAGTCCGTACTGGAGTTGCAGTGATGGGACTGTCACTACCTATTGGGGAGAAAAGGGTGTAAAAAAAATATATACACTGCTCAAAAAAATAAAGGGAACACTTAAACAACACAATGTAACTCCAAGTCAATCACAGTTCTGTGAAATCAAACTGTCCACTTAGGAAGCAACACTGATTGACAATAAATGTCACATGCTGTTGAGTAAATGGAATAGACAACAGGTGGAAATTATAGGCAATTAGCAAGACACCCCCAATAAAGGAGTGGTTCTGCAGGTGGGGACCACAGACCACTTCTCAGTTCCTATGCTTCCTGGCTGATGTTTTGGTCACTTTTGAATGCTGGCAGTGCTTTCACTCTAGTGGTAGCATGAGACGGAGTCTACAACCCACACAAGTGGCTCAGGTAATGTCGCTCATCCAGGATGGCACATCAATGCGAGCTGTGGCAAGAAGGTTTGCTGTGTCTGTCAGCGTAGTGTCCAGAGCATGGAGGCGCTACCAGGAGACAGGCCAGTACATCAGGGGACGTGGAGGAGGTCGTAGGAGGGCAACAACCCAGCAGCAGGACCGCTACCTCCGCCTTTGTGCAAGGAGGAGCACTGCCAGAGCCCTGCAAAATGACCTCCAGCAGGCCACAAATGTGCATGTGTCTGCTCAAACGGTCAGAAACAGACTCCATGAGGGTGGTATGAGGGCCCGACGTCCACAGGTGGGGGTTGTGCTTACAGCCCAACACCGTGCAGGACGTTTGGCATTTGCCAGAGAACACCAAGATTGGCAAATTCGCCACTGGCGCCCTGTGCTCTTCACAGATGAAAGCAGGTTCACACTGAGCACGTGACAGACGTGACAGAGTCTGGAGACGCCGTGGAGAACGTTCTGCTGCCTGCAACATCCTCCAGCATGACCGGTTTGGCGGTGGGACAGTCATGGTGTGGGGTGGCATTTCTTTGGGGGGCCGCTTAGCCCTCCATGTGCTCGCCAGAGGTAGCCTGACTGCCATTAGGTACCGAGATGAGATCCTCAGACCCCTTGTGAGACCATTTGCTGGTGCGGTTGGCCCTGGGTTCCTCCTAATGCAAGACAATGCTAGACCTCATGTGGCTGGAGTGTGTCAGCAGTTCCTGCAAGAGTAAGGCATTGATGCTATGGACTGGCCCGCCCGTTCCCCAGACCTGAATCCAATTGAGCACATCTGGGACATCATGTCTCGCGCCATCCACCAACGCCACGTTGCACCACAGACTGTCCAGGAGTTGGCGGATGCTTTAGTCCAGGTCTGTGAGGAGATCCCTCAGGAGACCATCCGCTACCTCATCAGGAGCATGCCCAGGCATTGTAGGGAGGTCATACAGGCACGTGGAGGCCACACACACTACTGAGTCTCATTTTGACTTGTTTTAAGGACATTACATCAAAGTTGGATCAGCCTGTAGTGTGGTTTTCCACTTTAATTTTGAGTGTGACTCCAAATCCAGACCTCCCTGGGTTGATAAATTGGATTTCCATTGATTATTTTTGTGTGATTTTGTTGTCAGCACATTCAACTATGTAAAGAGAAAAGTATTTAATAAGATGATTTCTTTCATTCAGATCTAGGATGTGTTGTTTAAGTGTTCCCTTTATTTTTTTGAGCAGTATATATATATATTTATATCCAGAATTATACCAGGCTAAATTCATCTCCACTTTCAAATATTATTCAAATATGGTCATTCGATTGTCCACAAGTCATATAAAAATGACACATGACTATATCCATCTTAGGACACACCTAAGGAATTCTTATTGGAAAGAAAAGTGTCCTCAAACAAAATCCACAGTCTTGTGGGGTGGTGACGTAAGCACACGCAGTGGTACACTTTTTTTTTCTTCTGGTACACCCCAAGCCAACCCCAAGCCCCAAAAATGCTATCTAGCTAGCTCCCCCTGGCTATTACTAAGCCAATGTCCCTACTAATTCTACTCCATAGGCCTGCTGCATATCCCCTCCCACCCTGCCTTAAGCTCCATAAGGAGTGGAAAACAAGGAAGCAGAGTTATGTGAAAGCCATTTTTTGGGCTACAGTAAACATTGGCATTTTTGTGAAAGAAATGTCCTCTATCAAAGGCAGCTACGCTAATTTTCAAACACTCAAAATAGATCCACCACAGAGTCATCTGTAGCATGATGCTAGCCTAAAATTAGCATCCTATGGAACAGGATCCTGCTTGCCCCTTTTTTATTAACAAATGTAGGATCTTAATTTGATCACATTGTTGCAGGAAAACTTGTAGTGTATTCAAGGTTTAAAAAGGTTTCTGAAAAAAGGCTTCTGAAGTAGATTTTATTTTACAAAAAAATGTAATAACCCCTACAAAAATGTCCATATATTATAATCCACATAATTCACATTTGCTCTTGTTGCAGAATTATTTTCCTGTTGTAGCATTTTGGCTCAAATTAAGATACTTTGTCTCTAAGTCTATAAATGGTGTCAAATAAAGTTTCACATAGCAACCACTGCCTTTTTGTGAAATACTCATCACACTCATATTTCACTAGATTTTATAGGACCATAAGGAAGACGGTGTGATCAAAAGGCAACAGCAGTGACAGCTCCTTTGGTTACAGTCAACACAGAATAGGGCTCAGTGACAATGTCATTATCACTATAAGTTCGTGTATAGTTTTGACTGCGCCATTTTGGATTGGTTTCACCCCTGACCCCTGTCTATCAAGGACTGAAAAATTATACTGAACACACCCACAAGAAAAAATACTACAGTTTACTATAGAATACTACAGTACTTACTATAGAATTCTGTAGTATACTGTAGAATAATATACTCCACTCTGCAGTATTCCTCGACGATGTATAGTACTTAGTATAAAATTGTCTAGTATACTGTAGAATACCCTAATTAATATTACAGTAATGTCCCCAAAAACACTACAGTTTTTTTAACTATAGTAATACTACAGTATTGAATTTACATATACCCTTCCCATTCCCCTCCCCCAAATCCCAATTTGTGCCACCCATAAGTGAGAAACTTACATGCCACGTATAGACCATATATTGTGTTTCCTAAAAGTTAGCCAGCAGCATACCACCCTGCATCCTCCTGCTGGCTTGCCTCTGAAGCTAAGCAGGGTTGGTCCTGGATTGGAGGCCAGATGCTGTGGAAAGTGGTATTGGAGGGCCAGTAGGAGGCACTCTTTCCTCTGGTAAAAAAATAAATAAAAGCATCCCTGTGTGCAGTCTTTTGGATGGGAAGTTAAATGGGGGACCTGACTCTCTGTTGTCACTAAAGATCCCATGGCACTTATCGTAAGGGTGGTAACCCTGGTGACCGGTCTGAATTCCCAATCTGGCCCTCATACCATCATGGCCGCCTAATCATTCCCAGCTTCCAATTGGCTCATTCCTCTCCCCTGTAAATATTCTCCAGGTTGTTGCTGTAAATGAGATTGTGTTCTCAGTCAACTTACCTGGTAAAATAAGATATAATATTTTTATGTAACCTTTATTTAATTAGGCAAGTCAGTTAAGAACAAATTCTTATTTACAATGACGGCCTACCCCGGCCAATTGTGCGCCGCCCTATGGGACTCCCAATCATGGCTGGATGTGACACAGCCTGGATTCGAACCAGGGACTGTAGTGACACCTCTTTCACTGAGATGCTGCACCACTTAGACCACTGTGCCATTCAGGAGCCAGAAGCTCTGAAATATCCATTTAGACCCCAGTCCTACCTACCTACAAGTTGTGGAACATGTGCTCTTTAAGAATTTGTCCAGTAGGTTTCTTCAAGGAGAAAGCCCACACTTCTATATCAAAGATAATTAAAACGAAAACACTACAGTAAATAGTGCAGTAATTTACCCCAAAACACTACAGTAAATACTACCGTCTGCAACCCCCCTACAGTAAATATTGCAGTATATTACAGTCTGCAACAACACTGCAGTAAATACTATAGTATTTATATTATAGTATACTATAGTATTTCTTCATGTGGACATCCTACTGAAATTTGACTAAATGTGTGATCTTCATCAATGAATGCATTACATAGAGGGAGGCCATTTTATCTCCATGTTCTCACTTAGCGAGTCAAGTCTCTGCAACAGAGTAACCATTGTTCTATACTCATACACTATGAGGCGAGTGTAGAGATAAGAGGGTGACTGCAGTGCTGGACTGGCATTGTGTTATGTGTATGTAGCTAGTCCATTGTGAAATAGACACTTATTGCTTATTGGAAATGTTTTCATGTGCAGTACATGATCTTGTATACAGTACATTTCAATCACAGATAAAGACAGTAGGTTACTTAAGACAGAAATGATAGGAGGGAGTTGGTCAGGAAGGATGTGTAGGTGTATAATGCAAACGTCTAACAACCCAAAGGTTGTGTTCGAATCTCATCACGGATAACTTTAGTTTTTTCGCTACTTTACTACTTTACTACTTATTACTTTTTATCTACTTTGCAACTACTTAGCGTGTTAGCTAACCCATCCCTTAACCCTAACCTTAACCCTTTAACCTAACTTCTAAACCTAACCATTTAACTACTTAGCTAGCATGTTGACTAACCCTAACCCCTAGCCTAGCTAACTTTAGCAACCTAGCTAGCCTAGCTAATGTTAGCCACATCAAATTGGAATTCGTGTAATGTACACGAATGCATTATGAAGAAAGAAAATGGTATAATACACATAAAATGCGTTGTGATGAAAATCGTTTAATGCACATGGAAAAGTGGACTTTATCGTGTGCCTGTCACAAATTTCTATTTCACAATAAGCTTTGATAATGTGTTGAGCTAGTCTGCATCAGTAAGTGGTTTAATGTAGCCTACTTATAGTCCAACACGTGGGCTACAGTGATGAGTGAAAGCACTTCACTGATAATGAATTTCTTTCGTCTCACAAGCCATGAATGTGTGCTTTATGTACTGAACCAGACTATGGCTGTGTCCCAATCCAAAGGTAGTATCCTTGTCGACACACAGCCTAATGGCTCCAATTGTGGGTCACCGAGCTTAGTTATCATGACTGAGCAAGTTAGATATTTTTTTACCATAAGTCACTATTAAATGTTGTTAGAAACGCATTAGTGTGCCCTGAGGTAAGCCGTGGGTGGGAATGGAGTTCCTATAATGAAAATACACAATAGGAACTGTGTCAGGTAGCCTAGAGGTTAAGAGTGTTGGGTCAGTAACCAAAAAGTCACTGGTTTGAATCCCAAAGCTGCCAAGGTGAAAATCTATCAATGTACCCTTGAGCAAGGCATTTTACCCTAATTGCTCTGGATAAGAGTGTCTGCTAAATGATATGTAACCATTTTAAAAATAATAATATTTGGTGATCCAACAGTGGTGAGTTCCTTTAGTTATTCTATTATTGCTGAGTATCATCCTTAATATCTCCCTCATGTACTGTACTGTATGTCAAGATTCTGTTGACAAAGAGGGGAGTGAGTAGAATTGGCCTTCGCAGTTAAATGCTGATGCAGCAGAACAGATTGCACACAAAACCCTCCTTCTATTCAGCTGGGAGTGTTTCTCATCTCTCTCACTTTTTCTTTTTCTCTTTCTTTACTTCATCCCCACAGCCCTTCACTTACACTTCAGCTACGTTACACGTGTCGCGTTGCGTCCCAATCAGCATCGTGTCAATTTGACGCTCTATCTGCTACACCTGAAACCAACCAAAATCAACTTTATTTCTCGTTATTTCAATTCACAAGATAGAATGAACGTGCGTCAGCCATCGAGAATTGAACCTCGACGATTCTTGAGCTTGGACACTGCCATTGGACTCAACGCAACGCAGGCAGTATAGCAGCTTTCAATGATATCAAAGGAATCACTCCCTCAATGGCTGATGGCTGTAGTGTAGCAGGGTGGTTACTCTGCCATAGCTAGATTTATTTGATCATTTAAAACACAATACAACCAGACATGTGGATAATGCATTTAAATTAATCGAGGATGACACAAAAAAGTTTGAAAACATATTTTCATTGAGGTCCTCTTAAATAAATGCCAAAACACAATTACAAACGTAACCGACTGAGCCTTCTAGGCATACTTGAGTTACATATATAATAATAGTTAATAATTTTCCAAACAAATACTTGTATAGCGCTTTTCAAATAATCTCAAAAGCGCATTAAAGGTATAACAACAAGCAAAACATTTAAATGACGAAGATTGAAAGCCTCAGTTGACTTGGGATGAAGTTGAGGCAGTTTGAGTTGAAAAGGCATTGTAGGTTCAGTGGAGGAGGCATCGATGGGACAGCCAAGGAGAAACAAAGACAGTCTGAAAAAACAGGATCGGCGCTATTCAACAGCACACCACACCTGCTTCTCTGAATGGTCAGTCACTCCATTGGAGCTGCTTCTCAGGTACTGGTCCTCCATTACCAGGAATTGCTCTCTCTCTCTCTCTCTCTCTCTCTCTCGGTGCATCCGTCCTCAGTCAGTCACATCACCTGAAGCGTGGGATTGGGATCATGTTCTTCGGGCTCGGGGTTCTGGGCTGGAATTACTTGAATCAATTGTCTTATTTATCGAACTATGTGAGAGCTCCATAGACTCCACTCAGCAATCAGCCGGTGGTGATCTGTACTTCCTGTTCACATGCAATTGCATTCATTATTTGATTGACTGATTCACAATTTGGACTTTGACGCATGTGACTCATGCTAACCACCTGTAGAACATTATGTGCACGGTATGTACTGTATGTTCAGTGTGCCAGTAAATGTAATTCTCCGCTTTAAAAGATTCCTGTGCATTTGGTTTGTTTATTTCTGCTTGAGATAAAGGTATCTTATATTAAAGGTGGTGACATTTTCCCTGACATCAGTTTTGTTGGTATGCAATGAACAGACAAAGTAGAGCGGTCTTCAAAATTCATGCTGACGCCACTTCATAGGAATTGCTCTCTCGGAACCCTCAAAGCTTTACAGTATATCATTGTTGAACAATAAAGACTTGTTAAAACTCAAAACTCTCTCTCTCTCTCCCTCCCCTCCAGTCTCCACATGCATCACCACCTGTAAGAAGCCGGCGCCCCCGCCCGTGCCGCCCCGCACCACCTCCAAGCCCTACATCTCTGTGACGGTGCAGAGCAGCACTGAGTCGGCCCAGGACACCTACCTGGATCACCAGTCTGAGCGTGACCGCCGCAGCGAGACCATCACCAGCCAGTCTAGCCAGGCACACAGCAATTCCTCCGACAGCCTCGACAGCATGCGCGCCAACAGCCTGGCTCGGGGTGTCCCTCGGCCTATCCCCATGCCCGTCGCCACCCACCGGGAACCCCTCGCCACCACTGTCCACCACGCCACCACCGGGACTGACACCAATGACTCCCAGCATGAACCCCTGAGGTCAGGCACCAACAGAGGGAGCCTGACAACAGAGGAGCCACGAGTGGACATCGTGCCCCGGAGAAAGCTCTCCTCCATAGGGATACAGGTTGGAGCGCGTCGTTACAGTTTAGTCAATGACGATATGGTATAGTCAGTGACATTACGGTAATATAAGTGACGTTACGGTCCTGTCTGTGACGTTACGGTACTGTCAGTGACATTATGGTATTGTCAGCGGTGTTACTGTATAGTCAGTTGTGTTACAGTGGAGTCATTAACGTTTCATTAGATTCAGTAATATCACAGTATGTTTTTTAGTGTTTGAGGTAAAAAGCAAGAGTAAGTGTGTCTGTGGTACAAGTTTGGCAGTATGGCTTAGGTCCAGCACTGGACTGGCGTGCAACCATTGGGCTACTGGAGGCTGTTTAACCTAACCATTGATCATTTTAAAGAATAACCAAACAGTGAACTGCACTAATTAAACATGTATTTTTCTTATGCTTACAGCTCATATGGGGCTTGCTGAATTAGAATTTTGAAAAAGTGCCATCTGGAAAATGAACAACTCAAAAGAGTTCTCCCCATCCTTGCCTGAGGCAAACATTATGCTTTCACTTAATTATTTAATATAGATTTTTTTTCAGACTGTCTCTAGAATGAGGCAGCTGGTTCTTTTTTTGCACGATGCAAATGGTCAGATCTCACAATGCCTGCAGAAGTGTTTACTGTCTCAGGAACCACATAAACATGATATATAGTAGCAATCTTCTGAGGCGTGCTGATCGACTGCAAAAAATATGACCTGGAGCACCACAAATTTTCTACCGGAATCAACCTTTTCCAGGTGACAAATGCTTTGTATTGAAGACTGTTTTTTGATTGGTTGTTAGGTTGACTGCATTCAGGAGGAAGTCCAGCGAGAGGAGACACCGCCACCGCCATTGGCCAGATTCCAGTCAATCGGAATCCAGGCGGACGACGGCTGGTAAGTGCACTTCCTGTCCCGTTTGTGACTCCCGTTCATTTCTCCTCCACACAATAAAATGTTGCCTAAATATATTCATTTCTGAGGGGCCATTTTGATGTAGACACTGAGAAAATATACATAATGTGAGAAAACAGTAACACGCCTGCTATGTTGCCAAGAGCATACAATATTTACATAAGCTATTTTACAATGACGCATGCGACATTTGAAAGTCATTCTGTAGTTCTGTAGCGTAGTACTTGTCATGTAGTTTACATAGCTTCGCAATATTTTGAATGCCAGGAAGTCTTTGCATGCCACACTCGGCTTCACTCCCCTTTGTTCCCTCTCTTTGACCTCCCTCCTAGTTTTCATGCTGTTTTGCAAATACCAGTTGTCAGAATTATCTCACTATTTGAATACATCTGAATGTGGCCTTTATCAGTGGATATCTTAGACAGAACAGAGCCTAAACAAAGAGCTTCTATACCGGAATGTCCACCGATAACATACTCATTTTCAAAACACCACCTCCTAGTCCTATTTCTAATTAAAACATCAATGCTATTTATTGGCACCCCATACCAACAATTAAAGTATGTATTTTACCTCCCTCCCCCATCTATTATTATTATCCTATTCTTAACCATGGATATTCAGACTGCCAAGCATCCATAGTATTTCCACAGGTGAACGTCTATTCCCCTGTTTGGCGTTTGCTGTTCTATCACTTCAATTGGGGGGTAGCATTGTAGCCAAGGTCAGACAAAGGCCAGGGTTTGCGCTAACAGACCATTCCCCAGCCAAGCCTTTACCCGAACAACTGATGAGTCATAGAGATAGATAGAGATCGAACTTGCCACAAAAGACCTGCGATGGCGTGCGCAATGCAATGGAGGGCTTTCACCATTTTTAACGTTGTCAACTGTGTGGTATGCTCTCTATCCATCTCTATGGTTTAGGCTATGTTCTGTGTCTCCTGTCTACTGCCTCCAAGCTGAGTGCACCACCGCATCATGTCGAGAAGGCAACGCTACACTGTGATCGATATCCATCTTCTGTTTTTATACCTGTATTGATCAGTAGAGGATGTAGTGGCTGGCGTTCCTTGGTTTGTTTTGTAGCAGGAAAAGGCTACAAGTCTTTGTTATGGATGGTTGGCTCAGTTGCAGTTGGGGTTGGTTTGACAGAATAACATTATTAGAGATGCATTGTCTGTTTTGCCATTGATATTGATGGAGCGTTGACCACTTTCTATTTTCTCACTGTTATGTGTGTTTTTTTTCAGGCACAGTCGCTCCAGTAGCATGGCCTCCAAGCAGGAGACAGACTCTGACACACAGGACCTTCCCATCAACTCGCACGCCAACTCCCACGCCAAGCCCGCCGCCGAGAAGAAGAGCATGGTCAACAGCGCCTGCCAATCCATGGCCTCGCCCCCGTGCAGCGGCCAGGTCAGCAAGGGCAACGGATCAAATCCCACCGTTGACACCAGTACGTCGCCACCTCCGCTTCGACAGATCCTCAACCGCTCCACCACACGGTCCGACTCCTCCGACTCCTTCTCCGAGAGCATGGACCCGGCCCTGGACCCCTCATCCCTGCCCCCTCCGGACCCCTGGCTGGAGAGCGGGAACGGAAATAGCGGCAGCGGGAACCCTAACGCGGTGCCCCCTCCAGGCCCTGCCTGCCGGCGGGATGGCCACTGGTTCCTCAAGCTGCTGCAGGCGGAGACGGGCCGCATGGAAGGCTGGTGCCAGCAGATGGAGCAAGAGACCAAAGACAACCAGCTCTCAGAGGAGGGTAAGACAACTAATCGTTTTATTCTTGCCGGACATATACAAACAATTGCCTACCCTAGTTACAACTATCATTGACCGCTTTCATTTGAAAATGTTTGCTCCTGTGCAGACATAATGATCCTGAACCTATCAGAAAGTAGGTCATGTCCTGACAACAGACTATGCTCCGGGACAAACCTCTCCGTAACTCAACTCTATGCAAAGTTTTTCTGAGATGACATAATGTAGCCTATTCTTTTGGAACGAGCCCCCACTAACATCCACATCATGCGGATGGACTGATCTACAAAGTAGTTCGACCTGAACTGACCTGATCCAAAGGTTCAAAGCCTGGAAGTAGGGTTCAACCACAGGATTCACACACAAACACACACACACACACACTGCAGTGGATGAGGCAGTAATACCTGGGGTTAACACACAGACAGACCTGTTATCCCAGAATTACACTAATCTACTCTGGACCGGATTACAGACCCAGATAATATTAACGCCTCAACATCAGGCTGACACAGCACACAAGAGAGAGTAGGCCTGACACACACACACACACACACACACACACACACACACACACACACACACACACACACACACACACACACACACACTGCACAGTCCTGACACAACATCTCAGTCAAGCACACACGCTATATCAGAAGATCTTGACCAAACCAAGAAAAAGCCAAGGTCACGCATGTGTGTATCTGTGCGTGCACAGTGTATGCGTGCTCACATGTGCATTTCTCTCACTGTTGGCAAGATCGAGTCGACATCGAATCGGATTACTGCAGGACCATAGAAATACCTGGTTCCGCTGGTCCCTGTTCTGAATGCCATAACCTCATCATCCAGTGGTCAGATTTCACCCATGCAGATGTTTGTTCTACTTCTGATGCAGCAGCAAAACCATACCATAAAGACTGGATGAAGAAGACTCAAGTATCTATGGAGGATAACACTGTCCATTACATTGTGATCCTCTCGTGTTGCCCCCCTTATGGAGTCATTCTGACATGGTCATTTTGACATGGCCTTTAACATCCATCTCTAGACTAGACACCCAACCTTAGTTTGGTTTCATTTTGGGAACGTTGTTGGCATGTTTTGCTGTTATAATGTAATGTTCCTGTTAAAACAGGTTGTTCTCCCTCGCAAATCATCTTGTTTCTCCCTGTATGACAAATCCTTTTCACAGATTCCCTCGTGTGCTAGCTTTCAATGTAGTTGTACAGATAGGGGGAAGTGTGTAGGCAACCACATCGCTCTCAAGATGGTAGTGTTCTAAGTATTTACTCAGTACATGGCAGAACACTGTCTTGTTGTTTTTGAGACAGTACGGAAATGGATGTACAGTAAGACCTGATACACATGAGTAGCTATGGGAAGAGTTTATTACCATTAGCCTAGTTTAGGGTTTCATTCCTGAGTGAAACAATAGACATTCAAGGCGCTCCATTGATTACCGTTGTATTCCAAATGCACAGCAAAGTGTGTGTGTGTGTGTGTCTGGTCTGTCTGTATTGTCTGTCTTGTCTGTCTGTCTTGTCTGTCTGTCTGTCTGTCTGTCTGTCTGTCTGTCTGTCTGTCTGTCTGTCTGTCTGTCTGTCTGTCTGTCTGTCTGTCTGTCTGTCTGTCTGTCTGTCTGTCTGTCTGTCTGTCTGTCTGAGTCAATCTGTGTGTGTGTCTTTGTTATCTGCAGTGTTGGGGAAGGTCCGCAGTGCCGTGGGCAGTGCTCAGCTCCTCATGACCAAGAAATTTGAGCAGTTCAGAGGGCTGTGTGAACAAAACTTGGTAAGTATCACCTCTGCATATTCCAACTGACCCATACACACATCACATAAACAGACAAAACAATACTACCCCATGACAACAACATCAAATTACTAGACCAAACAATGTTTGTTATGCCACCACCACAACAACATCACATAACCAGACAAAACAACACTACCCTACAAAAACATCACCAGACAAAACAATATCACCACACTACCAGACAAAACAATACTATTCCATACTCTACACACACATCAAATAACCAGACATTACAAAAAAGCACCAAAAAAAAGAAATTCCACATCTGATCATACACACATCACATCATTAGGCAAACACATGCCACATGAAATGCGACTGAGAGATTAGCATTTAGCTAAGTGACAAGCTGAATGCTAACAGGCAGTAAGGTCAATGGAAAATTGATTGATCGGGCTTTTCCCCCGACCTGAGTGGTTAAGCTCCCTTAAAAAGTGGACATGTCTCTCTGTATCCCATCATTCCACTGATCTCAGTACAGCGGACTCAGACGACGACAGCCCCAATCAGTAGGATAAGACTGACGTTCGGCAAACGACTGCATTCTGTTGGTTGCGTCCTCTTGTAGCCTATTCTCAGGGGAATTCAGTGTCATCATTGACGGAATGTTTTACGTTCTCTCAAATGAGAACTAGACGTGCAGTTATTCAGACAGAGGACCAAGAATCCATGGATGTTAACACCGTTTTTATGAATAATGATCATGCGGTCGTAAAGTTCAGTGTGCGTAGCATTGTAGAAAGGGGTTCTGATTGTGTTCAATGAGTCGGTTGTAATGTGAGTCCGTTTTAATGCCACCGTATTGTTGAACTCGTGTTTTGCATTAATGGTTGTGTATTGAACCTTTGGGCTATGCTGTACTTTGCTGATATAATTCTATCAAAAGGCATCTATATTCAGAAGAAATGGTCTGACATCCAATACAACTTCTATCCTACAAATAAAGACCAAATATTTTGTATTTATTGGACAATTACCTATTGGAATTGTTTCCCCCTATCATTACACAACATGTCCCTTTTGAAGGAGAAATGTTATTCAGAAACCAGATCATTTCTCTCAATACATAACAATTTTCAGCTGGGAACAGTTAGTTCTACCATATTTAGTTGTGTTGTTTAAATCCCACAGAACGAGAATGGTCCCCCTATCTGACGATCCTGAAAGCACAATTAGCATGATAAAATAAACATACCAGCGCGTCGAGCCAAAAGGCTCTGGATTGGGTTTGAAAACCAAGTCCAGTTGCGCAGATGGCAGGAAACACAAGCATTTTTTTAAATCCAGAGTGACTTACAGTAGTGAGTGCATACATTTTTCATACTGGTCCCCTGTGGGAATTGAACCCACAACCGCCAGGCTCTACCAACTGAGCCACACAAGACCCAACCTTAACCAGGGAGACCCAACCATAACAAAGAATAGTCTGGAAGCGCATTAGTCACAGAACAAGTGGGTCAGGTGAAGAAAACAAGTCGAAGTGTGACCGTCAAGCCGTCCGTCAGCTCTGACAGACTTAGCTTGCAAGGCAAAACAGAGTGCCACCCAAGTCACTATACAGTCAGTATACTCCTTATGTAAAGTGGTCATTCTACCTTGCATTAAGGGACTTGTTGTGCTTTTTATTTCATTTGACTTCTTATACTTTATCAAGCAGGGGAAAAATATATTTTTTCAAGGAAGACCTGCCCCAAGACAGCAGCGTAGGTTTTTACAGAGGCATATATCAAATGACAATACAGTAGCACACTTGAGTGCAAGGACAAACAACATCTACACAATCCCGACAGAATGATTTACACAAACTCGTTCCCAGGGACCCCAAGGGGTGCACATTTCGTTTTCTGCCCTAACACTACAAAGCTGATTCAAATAATCAAAGCTTGGCGACGAGTTGATCATTTGAATCACCCGTGTAGCGCTAGGGCAAAAAACAAAACTTGCACCCCTTGGGGTCCCCAGGACCAAGTTTGGGAAACGCTGATCTATTCAGTGGGACAGAGGTCTTCACTGACATTGTGTTGTAGGACAGCTCCCTCTAGTATCAAAAGTGGACAAAGCAAGACTCAATGAATTTCAAATCTCTTCTTTATCCCACTCTTGTTTTCTCCCTCACCATTTCCCTCTCCCCCTCTAACATTCGCTCTCTTTTTCACTATTTCTCTCTCTCTCTCTCCCCCTCTCCCACCTACTCCCCCATTTCTCTTCTTTTTTTTCTCCCTCCCTCCAGAATGTGAACGCCAACCCGCGGCCCACAGCCCAGGACCTGGCGGGCTTCTGGGACCTGCTGCAGCTCTCCATCGAGGACATCAGCCTCAAATTCGACGAGCTCTACCAACTCAAGTCCAGCGACTGGCAGTCCCCTGCCGTGGCCCACTCGCCCCCCGAGCGGAAGGTACTTCCCACCCCTGCTGCCCAGTGCCCAGACTGGGGTAGGAAAGCCGCCGAAACTGGCCTCTCTCCTCCCTCCCCATCTCCCCTCTCTCTTCTCCCCCTCCCTGTGTGAGGGGAACACTTAAAGGGGCTTCCCAGCCCAATGTAAAGGGGGCTAGAGAGAAGCCACCTCCCTTTACACATGCATGGTGTTCAATCTCAAAGAGGGCAGTTTGTTTTGGACTGTTTCTGCACTTTTAAGCCCCTCCTTTGAGCATGCATGTCGCGGTAAAATAAATGCTCCGGTCTGAAGTCGAACTTGCATGGCAAAGGTTACATCACGTCATGGAATGCGGCCTGGCTTTCGCTTTATCTTGGATGTGTGTGTGCACGCACGTGTGTAGGGAGCGGTTAGTTAGTTTGATGGCTGCTGGATTGACTGTAGTGGAAATAGTACGTTTTGCTTTGAGTTCTTGCAGCGCCGTTTCACTACTTCTGCAGTGACATTGCATTAAATTCAGTGTGTTTCATCGAATGGGATACACTTCATTTGAACTGTACGTCATAACAGCATCAATATGTGTTATGTCTTGTTAAGTTATATTAATATTGTGACACTTTTATGGCGTACGGCCAAATAGAGTGTGATCATTTAATGTCCTTGTCATATGATTCACACAGGTATTCGTTCAGTGTCTACTCTGACAAAGTGTCACCTTCAATCTCCTGTATTCAACATATTTTTATCTGTGTTGTCCATATAATTGGCTCAGTGTCAAGTTAGCCACCTTGTACATTTTATTGTAGAAAGCTTCACCATAATCAAATGTCCCTGTCAAAGATCTACGTTTATCAAATGAAACTCACAATGCTCTTTTTTGCAACCTCTGCATTACCCTCCGTTGTTTCGTTGCTTTCAGAATAAAACCTTGTATCTCCAAAACTGAAACAAACTGAAACCATGTATGAACATACATTCATGAAAGCTATTAATCAGAAGCTATTTTGAATACTTTTTCTTGGTCCTAAAGTCATAAAATATTAAAAGTGGGGAGTTACTGCTTTTAATGGAGTTACAAGGTTTTCTTCCAACAGCAACAACGCCTTGCATCCTCTCACTCTCTCATCTCTCACCCCTCCACCCCCCCACCCCCCCTCCCAACCCCTTCTCTCTCCCGTGTCTCTCTTTCCCATGTCTTTTCTGCCCCCTTGTGGTTGACTCCGTCCATTGTGGACCACCACCACCAGGAGGACAAGAAAGAGCCTCCTCCTCCAGTGCCAAAGAAGCCCGGTAAGGCGAGGCCGGTGCTGGGCCGCGAGAAGAGCGCCGACTCAGCCTCGTCCACCTCTTCGGCGGAGAAGCAACGGACGGAGGCCCGCAAGCGCCTACTGGCTGCCAAGAGGGCCGCCTCGGTCCGACAGAACTCGGCCACGGAGAGCGCCGACAGCATCGAGATCTATGTCCCTGAGGCCCAGACTCGCCTCTGAGAGAGAGAGAGAGAAACTGGGATGGAGGAAGGGATGATGGCGGAGGGAGAGAGGGATGGTTGGGGTCTTCTCACCACACACAGGGTAGGCTGGTCTTAGTGGCCGCCAGTCTACAGTAGATGGAGTGAGAAACAAAGAGAGAGAGAGAACTTTTGGGCTGTAGACTATATGGGGAAGGCTTGTCTCCTCTCACGAGGCTGCAATGGAAAAACCTAAACCACAGCCTTTCTTACTATTTTTATAACTTTTTGGGGGTTATTTTTATTAGGATCTCCATTAGCTCTTGCGAAAGCAGCAGCTACTCTTCCTGGGGTCCACACAAAACATGAAACACGACATAATACAGAACATTAATAGACAAGAACAGCATACATTTAAAACGTCGCACACAGCCTACATACCAGTACATACACACAAAACTCTTGAGTATTACGCAAATTATGAAAAAATTGTTATCGATGATGGTATTATTATTATCTCCTAAAGAAACTATATCAAGACTATTTTAGATGTACCTGTAACTTGGCTATAAGAGATCTAATATGCGGACAGAGTAAGCGTTTGTGCTTTCCAATGCCCCTCCCTCTCCCTTGCCTTGGCCAACCTATAGTTTGCACAACACCACCATGTGGTCAAACGTACACACACTTATTCAGAGGAGTGCACACACACACACACACACACACACACACACACACACACACACACACACACACACACACACGCGCGCATTAGACCCACAGCTATCTATGTCTTCCTGGTGCTTTTTGTTTTCATTGTTTTTATCTGTTTTGTATGAGCCCTTGCCTGCAGTTCTAGATACGTGAGCAGTTTCAGAGAGCAGGGCACTGAAAACTGAATTAGGAAATAGAGGATTGGGGTATTTAATGTCAAATATCACAACTTTATATAAGTGAGATCTATTGAAAACATAATGTATGTTTTTGTCCAACCTTTTTAAAGATATATATGAAAAAACAATCGGTACTTTATAACTGACTCAAACTACACTCACACATCAGTATTTACTGGAATAACGTTTGAAGATCCTACTTTTCCATTGAGATGATATTGTTTTCTGCCATTTTTGGTCTGAGGATGTATTCATCAGCCAATGTCCACAGTCCTATGACAATGGCCGCACTTTGCACTCGCATGTGTCTCCATTGGTCTGTGAACAGGGGAAAAAACAGACTGAAACCTGGTGGAAACACTCATTTAATTTTCCATTGCAAAATGTTTCGCTACGTTGTTCCCTAATGAATACAACCATGGTGTAGGTATATCAGATCAATTGAATATAATTCAGGTTTTGTGGAAAACTTGCACATAGAGGGGTTAGACAGGACCACCATTGAGAACTGTCCCACTGGGCAAAATGTGCTTGAGTTTGTATTGTTTCCTTGTTATTTCAGGATGCTTTTAACAACGTTATCATGTTGCATCATTGTGGCTATTTCATTGAACATTTCAAAAGTCTGTGGGTTTTATAAAGTAGGTACTTCTAGCAACTCAAGCTTGTTGCGGCAGCAATATAATTCAAAATGGTTTCTTTCCCAAACTTCTGCCTCAACTTCCCTCTCTACAATTCACCTTTGGTGTTTTGGCATCACTGTTTTTTATATTGTAAATGAGTTTGCACAGATGCTGGTGTGTTTCCCATACGGGACCACTACTCAGTATGCATGGGAAAGTTGTGGTCAATTCCACCTCAATTTCCAGTCACTTCAACCATAATTCCATTTAAAATCTCTATAGGATAGCAAATGACCTAAGGCCAATTCGGACTTGAGGTTAAGCATCAAATAACTTTGACGAATGCCTGCTAAATGACAGTATTGTATTCGACTATTCTCCACACTGCACACGCCCATGTAAATGGTCCGTGATTCACTGCACTGCATATTCAGTGCTACTGTATGGCTTTAACCACATCACAGTTCCTGACCAGACGGCCTCTTCAAAAGAGATGGAGAAAGGAAAGGACACAACTCGAGAAAGGATTAGGAGACAAGGAGAGGAAACTGTTTTAGACTATTTCAGTAGCACTATGTGAAACCATGTTGGAAGTTCTCTTACCCCCCCCTACAGGTAATAGTTTGCACTACATCTCAATTGTCCATGACAGTTTTGGAGGGAAGGATTTCAGTCTTGAATGTAGAAAAACACATTGTTTGCATTTAATTTTTTTTAACTAAGCACCCTGTCATACCACTGCCTACCATTTGTTGTAGTTTTCTTTACGTTAAATATCATCCCTAGATACCTACATTTTGTTTAACTGAGACAAATTATTACATCTCTATTATAGTACATCTATTTGTAATTTCGTTGCCATCATTTCTTTTTTGAAAATGCTGTTGGTACTTTAACAAAAAAGAAATGCATTACCTTTCTGCCTGTGTGGGAAGTAAGTATAGCCGTCAGGTGATTCACTCTCTCAAGAGGCCTGTAAAAGTGGAAAATGGAATGATTCCAGTCAAGTAATAACAAGTAGCCTAATCTCTCATCTAACAAAACATATTAACTTTGCCCAAATGAAAATATCGGTAATACATTCTTTATCTGGGTGTGGAGAGATCAATAAGTTTGAAATTCAATGCTATTTAATTCACCACTAGGGGACATTTATTAGAGGGTACTTGTCAAAAGTTGGTGATTTTTCAAATGATGAAACATTAGTAACTAAATAATCGCATCGGAGCTACTAGAGTGCGCGGCATTTCCTTTTCTCTAAAATGTTTTGCTTTCTCAGCCATGGCGTCTCCCAGTGGTTGTGGGGAGACGCCATGGCTGTGTCCCAAATGGCACCCTATTCCCTACAAAGTGAACTAGCTTTGAAAGTACTTTTCAAAGGTAATGCACCGTTTAGGGAGTAGGGTGCAATTTTGAGACAAATTCTATAAAAAAGGCAGAGTGAACTGTATACTACCAGTGAACAGCATTTTCACCGTTGGTCGTTACAAAAATGCTTCCGACCATACATTTCCAACCAGTACTTAAAAAAAAAAAAAACATTTTTATAGCTAATTAAGACTTTTAGTGGTAGCCAGATACTGACTGGTTCATTGTGTTTGTTTCTTGTTTGACAAAACACTGAAGAATGCAGTCTCCTCCCCCTTCTCACTATCTCTCACATACTATGACCAACTGCTATTGAATGTTCTGTGACCAATTCCACATGGTTTCCCCTTTGCTACACATGGCTAGGGCATGCAGTAGTGACAGGGAACTCAACCTACATCTTTACAATATGTCAGAGTCAACACCAATGAGTTTTCTTCCATTTCTCCTTCTCATCCCCCAACATGTTCTCCTGCACCATATTGCCAGCAACAAACACTACCTTTCCCTGCTAATTAATTTGTGGTTCTTCAGTTGTTCCAATTTCTCAGTCTGTTGAAGATGGTGCTTGCAACACCAGGGTCACCACATGGGACATGTACAATGTGTTCGCGTGAATAAAAACGACATTCACTTTTACTTAAGTCATTCCAACCATATGCCTGGTTGCTTGTCAGCTAGTTGCCCCATTTCTCGTTTCTCATTTTGGGGTATTTTTCTCCCCACCTCCACAGTGACAGAATAGCTTGAGCATCAGGCTTTGCATTGGAAAGGCCTGGCTTTATTGGCCATCATCCCCCCTCCTGGGAAAAGGTCGGTCTTGATTGCAGCCTATTGTTTGCTGTTGTGTGTTTGCCTGAATTGCTGATGGCCCCCTTTGCTCTGCTCAGTAAACGGCAGGGTGTCAATGGCTCTGCTCCCTCTCTGTGAATAAGTCATCTCCAGGCTTTGTGTGACAATCACTTGTCATTGGTGGTTTGATTCTTTACCAGGAAGGGGGTTGGTGTGTCTGACAAGTTGTGTTCTTGGTTTGCTGTTGTGACCAATGTAGTTAGACGTCGGTATTTGTTTTTCATGCTTATTCTGGACCATTCCAACTCGTTTCTCTGGTGTTTTGTAATCCAGTGCCTTGGACTTGGATTTGGACACAATCTGTTATAAAGTGAGGCTCCCGAGTGACGCGGTGGTCTAAGGCACTGTATCTCAGTGCAAGATGCATCACTGCAGTACCTGGTTTGAATTCAGGCTGCACCACATTGGGAGTACCATAGGGCGGTGCACAATTGGCCCAGCGTCGTCCGGGTTTGGCTGGGGTAGGCCGTCATTGTAAATAAAGTTTGTTCTTAACTGACTTGCCTAGTTAAATAAAGGTAAAAAATAATAATAATAACAACATATTGGTAAGATGAGGGCGATGGAAGGTAGGCCAAGAAAGAAAACAAGTAGGTGGCCAGCACGATACAGAATTTTTTTTACAAAGAATACATACTGTATAAGGAGCAGATCAGCCTACAGTGTATATAACATCAGAACGCACGACTGCAACGCATTTTGACTACAAGAGTCTTCTTCAGGCAGCGTGAACATAGGGGTAACAAGTGTTATTTGTAGCACCATATGAGAGCCTGCTAGATTGCGCAAAGCAATTTTATATTGTAAGCCGGTAACAGGGTAATGGTGATATGAAGAAAATAATGAAACTGACTGTATCAATACTGATAAGAATGGATGTCCCCCTATCACTACACTGGGGCTCCGGCGGACCCCTTCTAGCCTTCCAAAACCACTTCCAGCCACCCGTTTCCCAAGGTGGTTTCCCATCCAAGCACTAATCAGGGATAATCCTGTTAGTTTCAGAGGGAAGACAACAGAGATCTGGCGACACTGCCAGCTCTATTTCGATTTGAGTCAGTTCCTGACTGGAATTGAAATCATTTAATATGCATATGGCGAGAGTGCGAGGCAGAGAGAGAGAGCGGGAGAGAGTGATGGGGTGCGTCAAGGACAAAAAAAGCTATTGCAGGATGACAGACAGACAGTCCACTTCTGCTCTAATCTGCGTGAATACGTAAATGACAGCAACTGTCTGTCCCTGAGAGACTAGGGCAGAGGCTTGTCTCATACATTTAAACAACCCTCTGCTCCAATACACAAACCCGAGGGACACACCTAGGCCGATTTCCTCAAGATGTTTAACCAATGTCTTGATTCTCTGTAGGCATGAAAGATCTTATGACAAGTGTTGAGGTGTTTTAAAACATAACGTTTTAAGCTTTTGTTTTGGAGATTAGATATAGGCCTTACCCAGGTGTATTGGATTGGTCGATATTCACAATGTCACATTTTGCTTGAAATTATGAAGCCATTGTTTTGTTTAGATGAAATCTAGCGGGGAATTGACGAAGGGCAGTTGAAGTACTCTTAAACCAACCACAACAAATTTATCATGGTCCCTTTAGCGTAGATTACACAGTGTATACTGACTTCATGTGTTCCATGAAACTGCATTTGACCATGCTGTTTTCATGCATTAAAAGTATTGACTTGATATTCTTATGAGTTGCAGGTCTGCATTGGTAGCAAACCTCACAAGGAAGAGAAGTTTTAGACTGTCTTATAATTAACAGCTCTTGTTTATTATAATGGTATTTTCAAGGCTTACAACATTGGTAAAGTGTGGCCATGTTCCAATTCCTTACTGCATTTAGTGATACTGTTTGTCTTTCACACTTAACCTCCTTATACTTCGGAAGTGTTTTTCACATCACCAGTTTTGACCCGACTCATCTGTGCTGTTAGTGAGTGTGACATATTAGGGTGGTCAACAATCTTTTTGGATGTGTTCACTATGGAATTCTGACTACGGGACATTTCCTGAACTTTTTTCTACATCTTCAAACTTCTAGAAGACATGACTGTCGTGGTGGACACTTGCCATTCTCACTTGGACTTACAGCAAACTCATTTCTGTGAGACAGAAGTCACTTTGAACTGATTTACTGTACATGACTCTCAAGGCTAGGATACAACAATACATTTCAGGGGGTGCCCAGATAGGGTACTCCAGGGTAGGAATACATGTCATGCCACTCCCTGGTCCAAAGGCCTACGAAGCAAAGATAAGCCCCCTCCTGAATTGTCTGGCCGCTTTACTTTGTACCCTTGGCCTACAAGGGTTGGGAGAGGGAAAGAACCAACGCTCTTACCACAGGAGATATGAAGCAAAAAAGAGAGACACTATAACAAACAATAATGAAATATTTTATGAAACAAGCACATATTTTATTCACTAGGATTTGTTCATTATTGATAATGCTATACAAGTTAGGCTGTAATGTCAGGGTTTTCGGTTTAGTGTAAAAGGTTGAGATAAAATGAAATTAGATTTACTATAATTCCTGTGACTATATCTACTCTGGTAACATTAAAGCATATTATGAAATACTAAATTAATTGAGTAAATTGGTTCTATGCTAAGTTGAACATGTTATGATAAAGTAATTCACTATCCTGGTCCCAGATCTGTTTGTGATGTCTTGGCTTATGGTCATTGTAACGCAGCACAAACAGATCTGGGACCAGCTAGTAATTCCCCGTGTGCTCATCAAAATCACATTCTGTTGTAAATAAGAACTAAATCTGAATGCAGAGAACCGCTTAATCTTTTACAATGTTGTAGATTTATTTATACAATTTCAAAGAGCTCATTTGTTCAAATATGTACTGTATAATGAAGAGAGAATATCATTCAATAAATTGCACACAAAACTTTCTCAAAACGTTCACAATGGTTATTTTGTTCATCCTTTTTGGGTTGATGGGTGTTAGATTATTTTGATATAGTGAGTAAACCGATTACAGTCTATAATTTAGACAAGACTATATAATATAGTATTTGATCGAGACAACCTAGACTATAATCTATATGAGGGTTTCTTATGGGTCGGGACCCAAAGTGGGCCCTGGGCATGTGATACATGGGTCGCGAGTTATGAGAATACATCTATAATCACACACTATTTCTTTTTAATTTGGGTCTCAAGCTGATAAAGTTTAAGATACCCCTTGTTTTTTTTTTGTTTTTTTTTTTAACATTTTGTTGCATTACAAAGTGGGATTGAAATGCATTTCATTGTGATATCTTTTTGTCATTGATCTAGACAAAATACTCTATAATGTCAAAGTGAAAAGATATTTTGTTTTTATTAATTTGTTTCAAAAATTATTTTTCTTTATTTGTACTATTTTCTACATATAATAGGGAAGACATCAAAACGATGAAATAACACATATGGAATCATGTAGTAAGAAAAAAAAAGTTAAACAAATCAAAATAAATGGGATATTAGAGATTCTTCAAAGTAGCCACTCTTTGCCTTGATGACAGCTTTGCACACTCTTGGCATTCTCTCAACCAGAGAATGCCAAGGAAAGGAAGACCCAGATTTACTTATGCCGCAGAGGATAAGTTCATTAGAGTTACTAGCCTCAGAATTTGCAGCCCAAATAAATGCTTCACAGAGTTCAAGTAACATTCAACATCAACTGTTCAGAAGAGACTGTGTGAATCAGGCCTTTATGGTCAAATTGCTGCAAAGAAACCACTACTAAAGGACACCAATAAGATGAAGAGACTTGCTTGGGTCAAGAAACACGAGCAATGAACATTAGAACGGCGATAGAAATCTGTCCTTTGGACTGATGAGTCCAAATTTGAGATTTTTGGTTTCAACTGCTGTGTCTTTGTGAGACGCAGAGTAGGTGAACGGATGATCTCCGCGTGTGTGGTTCCCACAGTGAAGCATGGAGGAGGAGGTGTGATGGTGTGGGGGTGCTTTACTGGTGACACTGATTTATTTAGAATTCAACGCACAGCATTCTGCAGTGAAAAGCCCTCCCATCTGGTCTGCGCTTAGTGGGACTATCATTTGTTTTTCAACAGGACAATGACCCAACACACCTCCAGGTGTAAGGGCCATTTGACCAAGAAAGAGAGTGATGAAGTGCTCCATCAGATGACCTGGCCTCAACAATCATCTGACCTCAACTCAACTGAGATGGTTTGGGATGAGTTGGACCGCAGAGTGAAAGAAAAGCAGCCAACAAGTGCTTAGCATATGTTGGAACTACAAGACTGTTGGAAAAGCATTCCAGGTGAAGCTGGTTGAGAGAATGCCAAGAGTGTGCAAAGCTGTTATCAAGGCAAAGGGTGGCTACTTTGAAGAATCCAAAATATATTTTGATTTGTTTAACACTTTTGGTTACTACATGATTCCATATGTGTTATTTCATAGTGTTTATGTCTTCACTATTATTCTACAAAGTAGAAAATAGTAAAAATAAAGAAAAACCCTTGAATGAGTAGGTGTGTCCAAACTTTTGACTGGTACTGTATATACAGTGCCTTCGGAAAGTATTCAGACCTCTTGACTTTTTCCACACTTTTTTTGTTATGTTACAGCCTTATTCTAAAATTGATTAAATCATTTTTCCTCTCATCAATCTGCACACAATACCCCATAATGACAAAGAAAAAACTGTTTTTGATTAATTTTTGCAAATGTTAAAAAAAGAAAAACAATATCACATTTACGTAACTATTCAGACCCTTTAGTCACAACTTTGTTGAAGCACCTTTGGCAGCAATTATACAGCCTTGAGTCTTCTTGGGTAGGATGCTACAAGCTTGGCACACCTGTATTTGGGGAGTTTCTCCCATTCCTCTCTGCAGAGCCTCTCAAGCTCTGTCAGGTTGGATGGAGAGCGTTACTGGGCAGCTATTTTCAGGTCTCTCCAGAGATGTTCGATCCAGTTCAAGGCTCTGGCTGGGCCACTCAAGGACATTCAGAGGCTTGTCACAAAGCCACTCCTGCATTGTCTTGGCTGTGTGCTTAGGGTCATTGTCCTGTTGGAAGGTGAACTTTTGCCCCAGTCTGAGGTCCTGAGCGCTCTGAAGCAGGTTTTCATCAAGGATCTCTCTGTACTTCGCTTCGTTCATCTTTGCATCGATCCTGACTAGTCACCAAGTCCCTGCCGCAGAAAAAAACAACACAGCATGATGCTTTCACCACCATGACTTCACTGCAGGGATGGTGCCAGGTTTCCTCCATATGTGGTGCTTGGCATTCAGGTCAAGAGTTCAATCATGGTTTCATCAGACCAGAGAATCTTGTTTCTCATGGTCTGAGAGTCTTTACGTGCCTTTAGGCAAACTCCAAGCGGGCTGTCATGTGCCTTTTACTGAGGAGAGGCTTCCGTCTGGCCACTCTACCATAAAGGCATGATTGGTGGAGTGCTGCAGAGATGTTTGTCCTTCTGGAAGGTTCTCCCATCTCCACAGAGGAACTCTGGAGCTCTGTAGAGTGACCATCGGGTTCTTGGTCACCTCGCTGACCAAGGCCCTTCTCTCCAGCAATTGCTTAGTTTGGCCGGGCGGCCAGTTCTAGGAAGTGTCTTGGCAGTTCCAAATGTCTTCCATTTAAGAATGATGGAGGCCACTGTGTTCTTGGGGTGGATGATTTTTTGGTACCCTTCCCCAGATCTGTGCCTCGACACAATCCTGTCTCAGAGCTCTACGGACAATTCCTTCAACCTCATGCCTTGATTTTGCTCTGACATGTACTGTCAACTGTGGGACCTTACATAGACAGGTGTGTTCCTTTCCAAATACTGTCCAATCAATTGAATTTACCACAGGTGGACTCCAATCAAGTTGTAGAAACATTTCAAGGATGATCAATGGAAACAGGATGCACTTGAGATCAATTTTCTGTCTCATAGCAAAGGGTCTGAATACTTATGTAAATAAGGTATTTGTTTTTATATTTAATAAATTGGCAAACATTTCTAAAAACCTGTTTTCACCTTGTTATTATGGGGTATTGTGTGTAGATTGCTGAGGATTTGTGTTTATTTAGTCCATGTTAGAATAAGGCTAAAACGTAACAAAATGTGGAAAAAGTCAAGGGGTCTGAATACTTTCCGAAGGCACTGTACCGCCTTCCCTGAATGACAGGTCACCACTGATGGCAAGACTTGAAAACTGTTGTCTAGCCATGATCCCCAACACTTTGACAGAGCTTGAAGAATTCTGAAAATAATAATGGGCAAATATTGCACAATCCAGGTGTGCAAAGCTCTAAGAGACTTTTCCAAGAATACTCACAGCTGTAATCATTGCCAAAGGTGTTTGTAACATGTTTTGACTCGGGGAGAATACGTATCTAATCAAAGTATATTCATGTTTATTTTTAAATAATTTTTATATATTTCAAATGTTACTGCCACTTTGACATTATAGGGTATTTTTTGTGTAGATTGTTGACAAAAAATTACAATTCAATCCTACTTTGTAACACAATAAAATGTGAAGAAATCCAAGGGGTTGAATATTTATGATACCCACTGTAATCTATAACAACTGTAGTGAGTCATTTGGTTAATCTCCCATGCCAGTATACATGTTTCCCATTGTATTGTCACATAATGCACATTCCTACTGTCTTTTTGAAATAGGTCATTGACTATGCCTATATTCATGTATTTTCTGTCGTTTAATTATAAACTGTATTGATATTTAATTCATTGTTAACAAATGTTAATAATTGGACTGCAGTGCCAATTAGATTTTCTCCAAAACTTCCCTTTTCATGACTTCTGAAACACAACTGTAGGCCTACATAATGTTCTGTTTGATTTATTGGTCAATCAGAGGATTCTGCGAAAAAACATGGAATACTTCCTGACATGTCATTTAGCAGTGGCAACAACCTTTCAGAAGCAACCCCACAGCACTGTTTTACAGTTTTACAGAGAAAATTCCTGCAAATGAAAGAGGATGTGTTTACAGGATAAAGGTGAGGAAGCCTCGACTTTCTCCAGCCGTTGTTGGGAAGATTTTGCTGTTCTTGTGTCAATACTTTATCCGAATATGATTTCATTATTGCATCCATTAGTGGCTCACTGTTTTTGTCGACACTGTTTTATCCCGTTCATGTAACAAGAAAACATGATCGTTTCGGTTACATAATAAATGCAGTATTCCAACGACACGAGGAAATCCTCTTGTTTTGCTGGCCAGTGGCCACTATAACATGTTGGCAAAGAGAGGGCTTGTGTGTTGATTAATCCTGCCCAAGGAATTTCAATCATGTCGGAAACTAAATAATAAAAAAAAATATATATATATATTTTACTGTCTGAATTTTGAATTAAATGCTAATCCTGTCAATCACTCAGGAGTGATGACACGGGCCTGTCTACTGGAAACAAAGAGCCGTGATTGGAGGGCACTGGTATAGGAGGCGGGATCAATAAATATTCGACTGTCAGATTGGAGCTGGTGTTGCTGTGTGCAGGTAAAGAGAACACAAATGTGGTAATTTACAGTATTTGTCCTACCTTACTAGGCTACGAAACGCGATGGACAGACACTGTTCTGTTGAAGAGCAGCACGTTTATGTCACATGAACGAACAGTTGAACCCTCGAGCGGCAAAGTAAAAGCGTGCAACACCTTGGAAAGAAAATATCCCGTCAAACGTTTGGTCGGGGGCACACATTTTACAAGGAACTTCGACAGCTGCGTGTTTTCAAACAAGCCATCAACAAAGAATGAAACCCTTCAAACGAGGTAGGCATACGTTTGTGGGAATTTAGTACAGAAAATATTGGCAGGCATTCATTATCACCCTGACAGTTTGCCAAGTGTGCCCGGCTTTTGGGTGTAAATGGAATGCGTTTTTTTGTTGCGAGCAAATGCATCGTGTGTTTGTGTTTGAATTTGGAGGGACAGCGAGCCAGCTACATTATCTTTGGAAGCAAGCATGGTGTCCATCTGGCGGAGCGACAGAACAATCCTGCATCCGCGAAGGCGTGCGTTCAGCGGGTTCTTTGTACGTTTGATACACGATGAAGATGGCTAGCCAACTTAGTTATCGTTTTTTTTTTTTTTGAATATTAGTTTATACTTTTCTCATGTTACATCTTATTTTAGCATTTGGCAAATTGGTAGCATTCCGGTAGCTATTTGATTTCATTGCAAAAGTAATCTTAACCCCACGATAGACGACACTGAATAGAACAAGACAGTTCCACGAATTTGCCTCATTGTTTGGTAGCTAGCCTGCTAACTTTAGCCTAAAACTAGCTAGCTAAATCCGCCTTGAAGATACGAGTACATTTTAACAAACTCAAATTATGCACATCTTTGCCTTAAGTTTGTCAAGGTATTTTGTCTAGATAGCAAACTCCGTATAAAAATATGCCCTTTTACGTTATGCAAAGAGAAAGTTGAGGTTTGACAGGAACAGCGTGTGACATGTAACGTTACTGTAGCTAGCAAAGTAAAACAACTCCACGATGTAGCTACCATAGATTTTTATAGCAGTTTTCTAGCTAACTTTTATATCGCTACTCCACATCAACGGAGACGAGTGGGAGGAGTGTACCTCTACTAGTGATGCGCGAGTTGACTCGTAACCTGCGGGTGGGTTATTTTGTGGATAAAGGGGGGGGGAGTAAAAAGAGAACAGTACCTTAAATTCATAAATGTACCATTATAGTGCATTTTATCTATAGGCTACACGGAGGCTTTTCTTTCGTTATTTTAGGCTATCTGGAATTACTGAGTAAATTTTAGGTCCTGACTGTACGCGTGCTAAATAGACTACAAGACAATCGCCACATGCTTTTCGGGAACTAGCCGAACAATTGAATTTTGATCCAAGGCAAAACGGATGACTCTTAATTCGTTACGAGAAAAGCTGCGAAATTGATCTTAGAAAATAAGAGAAGGGAGGGCCAGAAAAGTAATGTTGGGAAAGATTTGGTGAAGTGGTTAAAGAGGATGGTGGCAGTGTGATTGCGAGGCGCTCTACACATTTGAGTCACAAGAAGGGGACTTCAAATAGACCTGTGGCATGTCAAGGGAACAGCATCCCTATACTTTGCAGATGGGTTAAAGAGAAATCTGGACACTGACTTTAGGTCTATAACCTCTCATAGCCTTAATATTAACTCATGTTGAATTTAAGCGTTTCTTGCTGTAAAACAATACGCCAAATGTCGGCTAATTTGAATGAGTAGGTGTCAACTTTTAACTCATACTGTACGTTTTCTGACCCGTTTCTCAGGCGGGCGCTGTCTTGATCTTGGCAAAGCTCCCTTCCAACTAGAGATAAGTAATACACGTCTAGTCGGATTCTTATGGGTACCAAGTTTGGTAGCTAGCGTATTTAAAATTTTGCCCATTCATGCGCAAATTTTCTAACTTGATTTTAAGGTTATAGTTAGTAGCTAACCACATACTCTGTTAACCATTGAATTAAAATCAATTGCTCCAGGACTTAAATTCCCTGGCCAAAGGTGAAAATAGCCCCTTGCACGGCTGGAGATGGTGACATGCACACGATCTCCTTTTGTGAGGACAGGAGCTGCCTTCAGGGGTCAGATTTCACCCAGAGAAAGACATTTACTGCATTCTATACCCTGGGAGAAACCATTCTCCATTTTGAGTTGGTCTTCCCCAGTGCCACAAATATAGCGATTTTGAGGAAGGAAGACAAATCTTGTTTTGTATTTATTTTCTTCCAATTTGCTTATCTCATCACTTAATTTAATGAGGGAGTGTCTCATTGCTTCATCATGCATGCTTGTACATTTGTTGTCAACTACTACACTTACCAATCAATCGGTGTAACCTGATTTGTTTCAATCGCATTGCTGAAATAAATCATAGATCATATTGTAGGCAAAATACTGATCAACCACAGGCCTACACAACAAGTAGATGGTTGTCAGTCTCTGATTTGGAGGGAAAGCAATACATTCTATAACAAGTTAATGTCCAACCCTGGCCTATGAGTACAAACACTAGCACAGACTCAACAGCCCCATCTAAACCTCATCTCCTTGTCCTCAGCTCTGGAAGAGGAGCGGATGCGAGAGCAGGAGCTGTCAGCCATGTCTGAGGGTGACCCCTTTGAGGATGACAGCTCCACCCTCGACCTGTCTGGAGGGGGTGGGGGCTCGGGTAAGCGGCGTCGCCGTGGCAACCTGCCCAAGGAGGCGGTGCAGGTGCTGCGGAGCTGGCTGTACGAGCACCGCTTCAACGCCTACCCTTCAGAGCAGGAGAAACTCAGCTTGTCAGATCAGACCAGCCTTTCTGTGCTGCAGGTGAGTGGACCGGGACCAGTCTTTAAATCGTTTTATTAAAATAAATAACAACTAAACAAATTAGAGTTAATTCTTGCTCCCAAATGCTTGAATTGGGCCTAATCAAGCAGCAGTCCACAGACAACATTTTGGTCTACAGTAGCCTTTGCCAGGTGGAAACTTTGAGCTGTGTAGCAGAGTACCAACATAGGGCTGGGAGATTATTTAATTTATTAATTTATTGGCGTTTCAAGATTGCTTAAAAAAAATTGTTTTCTCTAAATAAGCATTGTGGTTTTAAAGGTCAAATGCACTGCATTTCAAACAGTCAGCAATAATCTGGTTTTTTTTGTTGCAATAATCTGTCTTTCAAGACCTTTTATGAAAAGGGGTAGTGCACATTAATTAACCAATACGGACTAACTTCTTGTAACGGGCATTGGGCTATAGAAAATGAACAGGTCTCAAGCCCACGTGCTAGTGATTTATCCAGCTGATCTTTATATTTCAAGTTTAGCGGACTTGGATCTATTTGCTAGCTAACAAGGTTGAAAAGTTATGAACACACCCTTTTTGAAAAGCACGTTATCCTGTCAACTTTGTTCAGATGTTGAAGTGGCCTACCTAATTTCTCAGATTGAGAACGAGTTGCCAATTCCTTTATATAATTGTTTTATGCTTATTGCACATTTATAAAACAGACTAGACAGCTAGTATAAGTTGTTGGCTAAATTGCTACTGGACCATAATGTACTTGTCCTCTTGCTCAGTGGAAACCGGGGCCTCCCACTCTTTCTATTGTGGTTAGAGCCAGTTTGCGCTGTTCTGTGAAGGGAGTATTACACAAAGGCGTACGAGATCTTCAGTTTCTTGGGAATTTCTCGCATGGAATAGCCTTAATTTCTCAGAACAAGTTTAGAGGACACAAATGCTCCTAAAAACGAAAAATAAACTCAATATAGGCATTTGGAATTTTGCGCAAAAACAAATTCAAATGAATTCAATATATCACCCAGCCCTACACCAACACAGCCTATACCATAACAGGGCTTGATTTTTAAGTTGTCTGACTTGCATTTTAATTAGTCTAACAATGTATTAGGTCAGGTTTTGGCATGTTCCCCTCAATTACAGTTGAAATGAATGATTTAGTTTCCTCCAGTTCAATTGTTCCAGATTAGTGCCTGATGTAGTGTAAACAGTTGATCATAGCAGACACTCGGGGCCCAGATGGAGCCGTGACTGCGTACTCTGTCGAAGATGGTGGTTTCATTATCAGATATTGTGTTCTCTGTTGGCCTCTTGTAAGTGTCCTGTGTGCGTGGAGATGAATGCCGTAGCACCTATAGGCCTACTTCAGGCTGGTGCTAAATAGAGATTCATCCCATGATATTTACTTTGTACTTATCGTCTTACTTCATCGCTAGGGTGTTTCTCAACAGCTTAGTGTACAACAATATTCAAATGTCACATGGGTGAGGTACTACTGTACAGATTAATTTGACATGGTCACCGCAGTCTTCCCTTCTCACCTTGTAGGCTGACCATTTGTTGTCATTTCCTCTCCTCAAATACACACACACATTCACACCCCAGGAGTGGCGACATGAGGTATTCCTGGACTGAGCAGAGAGCAAGCAGGGCTAGAGCAGTGCTGACAGACCCATAGTGTAGTCATTGCAGTGAAATGTCCCTGGTTGGCTGCGCTCTACTTGCTCTGTCGCTCAGCGTTTTTCAGCCGAGACTTCATTAATGCCAGCTGTCTGAGGTCACTCATCTCACTGCGTGTGGGAGGTTTTTACCACAAGATGGCAGTAAACAAGGCCTGGAGGAGAGCAGGAGAATGAGAACATGTGGGCGGAAGTCTCATTCCAACAAACTACCCCTCGGACCAGTTTGAGCTATTATATGCCAGCCTGTACTGTTGACACCAGGCAGGATGGGTCCATGGACTCATGCTACTTATGCCAAATCCTGACACTGCCATCAGCGTGACGCAACAGGAACCAGGATTTGTCGGACCAGGCAATGTTTTTCCACACCTCAATTGTCCGGTGTTGGTGGTCGCGTCCCCACGAGTCGCTTCCTCTTGTTTTTAGTTCATAAGAGCGGAACCCGGTGTGGTCATCTGATGCAATAGTCCATCCTTGACAAGGATCAGCTAGAGTTGTGTTTCTGAGATGCCACTGTTGTACTGTGGCGTTATTTGTCTTTCTGGCCTGCCTGTTAGCTTGTATGATTCTTGCCATTGTCATTCAATCTCTCGCACTGTCGTGTGTGAAAAGCCCAGGAGGGAGGCCGTTTCTGAGCTGTTGGATCCGGCGTGCCTGGTACTGACTATCATACCACGCTCAAAGTCGCTTAGGTCACCCGTTCTAACATTCAATCGAACAAACAGTAACTGGATGCCTGTCTGCCTGCGTTATATAGCGAGCCACGGCCACATGACTGGCGATCCATTTTCGTGAATGAGGTGGTGTACCTAATAAACTGTCCCACTGTCATCTGTTCTTGTAGTTTGGTTCTTCAGGGAATCTGTTAGGCTTTTGAGATTCACCCCGATTCTTTTTTGCAGGCGTTGTTAAAGTTACTGACTCTTTTCCAGATATGCAACTGGTTCATCAATGCCCGCCGCCGCCTCCTCCCTGACCTTCTCCGCAAGGATGGCAAAGACCCCACCCAGTTCACCATCTCCAGGCGGGCGGGGAAGGGTGAGGGCCGCCCAGCCACTGGAGGATTTGGCGAGGGTAGTTCCCCTAAAAGCCCCACCTCAGTCCCCTCTCCGGCCCTGCCCCCTCTCAGGCCCTCTGTCATCCGACCAGCCCCCACACTGGACCTCAGCCTCTTGGGAAATACTGCCACTGCCATCCTTTTGGGAGCTGGCTACCCCAGCCAAGAGGGCTACTGTGTCCAGGCCCTGATGCAGCTGGACATGCAGAGTCTCCTGAGGAGGGAGGCCGAGGAGAATGGCTCCAAGGTTATCAGCGCCAGCCCCACTGGCGGGCTATTCAACACCCCGCCCCCCACACCTCCGGAGCTGTGCCCCAGCCAGGACTTCAGTGACCTGCGGTTGCTGGTGGATGCAGCTCTCCAGAGGGCCGCCGAGCACGAGAGTCAGAGGCTGTTCCCAGAGTACCAGAGCAGGGCAACTACAGAAGCCACAGGTGGCTACAGCCACAGCAGCAGTGCTATGGGTCCGACCACTCCACCGGCGCAAAGCCAAGCTACGTTTGACTCGCCCAGAGAGCAGAGTCCTACGAACAAGGCTGTGGTGTCCCCAGTTTCAGTCCTAATTCATGTCCCAGTCTGCTCTGCACCTAAACTCACCATGGCCTCTGTACCGGTTCCAAATGTGCCTCCCCACCTAGCCCAAATGCCAGTCCTAGTGCCAGTTTCGACCCCTTTTCCAACCTTCGTCCCAGCACCAACTTTCTCCCTGGTCCCACCTTCAACTCCAATCCCAACCAAACCCCTTCTCCCAGCCCCAAGCCCTGTTCAAACCTTTGCCGGTGCGCCAACTGTGTCCTGTGTCCCAACCTCAATCCCAGCTCCAAGCTCTACCCAAGTCCCAACCCTAACCTCTGTCCCAACCCCGGCCCCACCGTTACCACCAGCCCTCACCCCATTCCTGGGCCTAGCCTCCCTCCAGCCCTTGTCCTCCTCTATCCCCAACAGCAGTGTCCAGAGGGCCCAGTCGGTGCCCAGCGTGTGGAGTGTGGTCCACAGCGACGTTACAGTCCGACAGCCTGCCACCGTGGTTCAGACTCCCATGGCTGCCGTGTGGGGGCCACAGCACACCTTGCGCGCCGTTAGCGAAACAGTCAACTAGAGCCACGGCCACTCCCTTGTCTGTGTGTATGAGGGAGCACCATATCCCTATTCAGACTGCCCCTAACTATGTTCTCTTCATCCTCTGACACTGTATGCTCTGCAGTTTGGATATGGCAGAACTCATGCATACGGTTCATACATCAGGCGCTGGGAAGGATACGAGGGATGGAAAGACAATTGTTTTTAAAGACGGTGCTTTTTAAGCATTTTTATCAGGACTTTAAAAACTTTTATCCAATGGAGGCTGTTGCTGGGTGGAACCTTTCAACATGGTTTTTCAATCAACATTTCAGAGTATAGGTTAAATGTTGCGACGGTTTACATAAGAACGACGACACCAAGTTCTGTAATGTAGTTTTTAACTCCCTTTTCCACTATCTCAACTATTTCCAAAAGGGGTCAAGGAGGACATTTCCTTCCCCTGTGATTTAAAAAAAAAAAAAAATGTATAGTTTGAAGTTGCACCAGTAGAGCTAGGCTTATCAGTAGCAATACTGGACTTGGTTGAATGTATGAAGGTCACTTTTATCTCGGGCTGTCTAGCCTGTCAATCATTCCCACCAAGGTTAAACAAGGGTGTACCTGGGGCTGAGACAGGTGTGTTTTCAAGCCCTGGTGCTGTGCTCCTCCAGTACAGTTTATGCACTTTAGATATTTTCACCTTTTTTTAGTATGTCCACATCTTCACACAGTGCCGGAAGACAGGCGGAAGGGGAAATTGATTGTATTGCAGTGTGCCTGACTGCACAGCTCCAATGTCTGTCTCCTCTCTCCTTGCCTTAAAGCTACTGTAAACAAGTGGCCACCATGGATTCTACATTTTAAGACACTAAATCAGTTGCAAAGAATATGAACTTTTTTTTCTTTTTTAAAAATGTTCATTTAAACCTATTTCCAAAATAGTATCTTAGCAGGTAAACTGTTTTTGTGTGTATACACACACAGAGGAATGATTTTATTTTTGTTGGTCTGTTACTTTCTGCGCTATCTTTATGCATCATGTACAATTTCCAGGGATGTATTGTTTTTATTGTGGATGTGAAGGAGGTGGAATTCCTGTCTGTGTTTGAGAACGATGGGGCGGGAGGTCACATTGGTCCTGTTATAGAAATCAATTTTGCGGCGAAGCTAAAGGCTTAGTTGTGTGACGCCGCCAGGCTGTCTCCTCATTCTTAAGGGTAATTTAACACTTGCTATAAGTGCCCTATTATGCCATAGTCTTTTATGGATGAAGCCTGTCACAAACATTTCAAGCTTTTGGGCCTCTCCTGTTTGGAGAGGGATTGACCCAAGTAGCGAATCATTGGCGGCTTAAGATTCGGTCCTTGTATTTCAAACCAAAATATGTCTTAATTGAAACGCCTGTAGTTGTTCGCTTGGATGACAATCTGGTCAGTGTTGTATTGAATTCATTGATTTTTTTTTTTTAATGTTGAATGTGTTTAATGTTGTAAGTTATTGAGAAGCAAACTGTCTTGACTTCCTTTCCCTCTCTCTTTTCCCTCTGTTTTAGCAAAGTATATACTCTCGTTAGAGTATTTTACTATTTCTTATACGGTTGTAGTTTCCATGAAACAATCTCTCATAATACATATTATGGCCAAATCGACGCTGCACAAAGTTAGTTGGGCCCTACTACGTAAACAGTGCTGCTGCGAAGTAATTTTTTTCTGTCATAGGTCAGTTTAAATGGGACTAACTTAGTCTTTATAGCTGTTACCAGTGCCATACATTTAATGACCCTGGTGGTGATTTTTTTTTTTACAGCTAGATGCATGAGGAGCTGATATGGAATTCCGTGTTATTAACATAGATTTGTGACTAGCACAAATCCCCATTCCTTCGCTACTCCTTGTTTTCTGCTCTTTCGTGAGGCTTAATGTCAGCACCATTTCCTGAATTGTCTAGAATGTCAGTGGGGAAGGGTAGACGTTATAGATCTTCTGCTAACGGAGATATGCTAAAAGAGTCATCTCTTTTTCTCACGGTTTGGGTCGACTGTAGGGTTCAGTCAGACTTGAGTCTGAATACTAAGCAAAGATTGTTAACTGTTTTGAATATAGATGCAGTACAATAAAGCGGGTATGTGGTTTATTCATTACTACATTTCTACGTTACTACACGCCACTGACTACATATTACTCATTGTGATACTGGAATCGGCTGAATACTGAACATTATTTAGAAAGGCTATTTTGGATATACATATCAGGTTTTGGATGCAGAATGAAACTTGAGTCATAGATGCCAATGGGGAAAAATGCATGCAAATATGTCAAGGTGGGGGGGCATGAACTGTCTCAAATGTGTAGCATCTCAATACGACCAAATGCATCCTAAATGTTTTTCCATTTCACTGTGAAATCATGGCTGATGTATGGACAGTATAACTGGCTATCGTGCCTTAAACCTGGGATTGAGGAAACATGTCCCTTCTACATAGAAACCTTTGAATAGTCTGTGCAATATATTCCTTAAACTTTAAATGTTTTGTACCAGCATTTTGGAGAATAAAACTTTTTTTCATACGCTGATCCTTGCGCATTTCTTTTTTTTTAATCCAACTTGAAGAGTGTGTAGAATTAACCATGTACCTACGTTTTCTTATTTTTGTCTCAAAGTTTAATAGCACGACTACCTTTCTTGGAGCTGATTACATGGGCAAGATATTGTACATTGGATTTCCACCCCAGTTTTACCAAATGATTTTCATTTAAGGCAGGTCAAGAGTTGTACATAACCTTTTGGATGTAATTAACCTACTAGATGTTTTTTTTCTTCTTTCTGGAATACTCCAGACGACTCCCGTAGACCCCCAGATAACCATTTTGCTCTATCCATAGGGGGGTCCCTGATGTACTTTTCTTTTTTTGGACCATCTGTAGGGTTCAAGGACACTACAACTTTATCTCCAGCACAATACCAGTGCCTTCAGAAAGTATTCACACCCCTTGACATTTTGCTACAGCCTGAATTTAGAATGAATTTGAGATTTTCACTCATCTACTACACATTAATTGTTTCAATGTTTACAAATGAATTACGAATGAGAAGCTTAAATGTCTTCAGTCAAGCATTCAAGTTATTAATTATGCTTTTGATGGTGGCATCAATAAACCACAGGAGGCTGCTGAGGGGTGGATGGCTCATAATGACGCAAATGGAATGGCATCAAACACATGGGAACCATGCGTTTTATGTATTTGATACCATTCCGCTCCACCCATTATCGCTAGCCTGTCCTCCCAAATTAGGTGCCACCAACCTCCTGTGCAATACACCACGTCACTACAAAGATGCAGGTGCCCTTTCGAACTCTGTTGCTGGAGAGGAATGAAACCGCTGAGGGATTTCTCCATGAGGCCAATGCAGATTTTATTTTTATTTATTTTTTTTATAATTTTTTTTAAAATATATATATATATAATTAAAAAAAAATAATCTGCATTGGCCTCATGGAGAAATCCCTCAGCGGTGATATATATATATATATATATATATTCATTTTTTGTATTTTTTACACAGTTGCAGAGTTTAATGGCTGTGGATAGAACTGAGAATGGAGTGAAAAGAAAGCTTGTAAAGAAAAATATTCCGAAACATGCATCCTGTTTCCAATAAGGCACTAAAGTAATGCTGCAAAAAATGTAAAATTAACGTTGTGTCCTGAATACAAAGTGTTATGTTTGGGGAAAAAAACAACGCAACACATCACTGAGTGACTTCATATTTTCAAGCATGGTGGTGGTTGCATCATGTTATGGGTATGGTTGTCATTGGCAAGGACTAGGGCGTTTAAGGAAAAAAACAAACGGAATAGAGCTAAGCGCAGGCAAAATCCTAGAGAAAAACTTGGCTCTGTCTGCCTTCCAACAGACGCTGGGAGACATTCACCTTTCAGCAGGACAATTACCTAAAACACAAAGCAAAATATACACGGGAGTTAAATATACATTGAATGTTCCTAAGTGGCCTAGTTACAGTTTTGGCTTAAATCTATGGCAAGACTTAAATGGCTGTCTAGCAAATGATCATCAACCAACTTGCCAGAGCTTGAACATTTTTTGGAGAATATTGGGCAAATATTGTACAATCTGAACTGTTAAGATTTCAAAAGGTAGACAGGCCTACAGGTGCTCATTGAGGCCTTTAAGTTCTTTGGTTATCACTTTCCAACTGGTGTGGATCTGTATATTTAAAAAAAGTGAATTAATTAATAAATGTGAAACTCTGTGGATTTAGGCCAAATAGAGGCCACAATTCCATCATCACAAAGTCACGCTACCCCCCCCCCCCCCCCCCCCCCCCCGCCATCGAACAGCTCTGTCAGGCCCGTTTTTTTATTTTATTACTAAGTGCCTACAATCTGAACCGCATCCAGGAGGGGGATGACTGGAAAACGGCCCACGATGTCTGCGCACTACGAGTACTTGGTGATGCCTTATGGATTAGCCAATGCTCCGTCGGTGTTCCAGGCATTCGTAAACGAGGTGTTCTGTGACATGCTCGGGCGCCAGGTGGTTGTGTATATTAATGACATCCTGATCTGCTCGGCCACCTTGGAGGATCACATCACCCGCATCCGGGTTGTCCTGGGACGCCTCCTGGAGAACCATCTGTACGTCAAAGTGGAGAAGTGCCTGTTCCATCAGGTCGACGTCTCCTTGGTATACCGAATCAGCCCGCAGGGAGTGGTTATGGATGAGAGGAAGGTGGAGGCAGTCAAGTCATGGCCAGTCCCAACCACCATAAAGGGAATTCAGCGTTTTTTGGGGGTTTGCCAACTTCTACAGCCGCTTCATTAAAAACTGCAGCTCACCTCAAGGGTGGCCCCCTTAAGTTGGTGTGGAGTCCTGCAGCCGATGAGACCTTCTGCCTATTGAAGGGGCGTTTCACCTCCGCCCCGTTGCTGAAACACCCAGAAACACCTCAACGTCGCTGGTCTACTAACTACCGGTCCTGGCAATCGTTACGCACACCTGGACCTCATCACCTAGATTCTCTCCCTTTATTTATCACCCAGGCATCAGGCAGTATTGGTTTTGTTCACGTTCCGTACACTTCTCCTGTTTTTGTTTATCTTCGTGATTCTTATTAAACTCACCTTTTGCACCTGCTTTCTGACTCCCAGCATATACGTTACAACGAAAGTATCACAGCCCTTTTAGATCTAGAGCTGTTATTGACCTTAAAGGCTCAGTGGCTCTTGAAACACTATCTAGCATCCCCCCCCTACTCTATCTGGTCCTTTTTACTAAAACCTTTCACAAGTGGGATCCTGTGTTTCATTATAGTGGACTACTTCATTTTATCACTTGTCACAACTGAAATGTGAGGAAATCAAATCGGTACTTTTGGTATGGGAATGTCTTTTATTTTCTCCAATACAGAATATAAAAGGTATACAGCTGCTGCACTGAATGCAGCAGGACATTGAAACAACTCTTCATCTTGGAATAAAGAACACATTACTTTTTTTGAAACAAGGATCCTTCGTTGGTTCTTTACAGGCATGCTACTTTTCCACAATTCAACCCAAACAACCCAGCCCAACCGTTTCCTTCTGCTCTTCATCCTCCTCCTTGGAAGGGCAACGTGTAAGACTTTGCTCTGCAAAACACAATTCCAAGGCTGACTTCCTCCACAACATTGCCCCTTGCTTTTTTTTTTTTTTTTTTTTTACATGTCCGATCCTTCAGCAACATTCATATTGAGTATTCCAACTTTAATGATTTTGATACATCAATGCAGACATAGTTAGAATAGACCTGACCAGCTGACAAGGGGATACGACTAGCAACAGGTAAAACAAAAGGTGGAATAATAAGCATTTTAAGCAGTGAGGGTAAACTATAACCTGCTTTGATTGTCAAAAACATTACATGAATAGAACAGAATGGAGTCCTTTTAAAATGTGGTTCTCCAACACAGCTCCTGGATAGAAGGTGCGGTTTCTTACAAAGGCAGTGCTGGTGCTGATGTGAGGGAAGGAGAGGTAAACTTGGCCGGTACACACACACAGGTGTTCAGTGCATCTTATAAGTCTAACACGGCTTCCTATCACGCTGTCACCTTTCCTTCATCTGCACTGATTTATGAATTACAGAAAGGACATATGGAGACGAAGCCACTATAGACTTGTCAAGATGCATTAAGCTGAGATACACTCCTCCTTAATGGATAATCACCATTGACAATAAAACTCACTGAAGAGGAGTACATCCCAGCTAGAAAGCACTATATGTGTGTGTGGCGCGAGGCAGTCGCCCGTCTCTACATGTCGTCCTTGTCCTTGGCGCCGTGTTTGAGGATGCGAGTGAACTCGGCGTAGTTGAAGTTGCCCTTCTTGTCGATGGGTGCCTCGCGAAACAGCTCGTCAACCTCCTCGTCGGTGAAGCGGTCACCCATGGTGGTCAGCAGCTCCCGCAGGTGGTCCTCGTGGATCACTCCTGCAAACAGGGGAGAGTTATTGGGCCTGTGTCACTCGATGCTTAGCGGACTCCTAGTATTGTCATGCCAGCAATGGAGTAAGACAGCACAAACAGATCTGGGACTCGTGGACTCTCTTTCCAAGATACAGGCTACAGCCCATTATATCTCTGGTCCTGTGGTCCAGATCTGTATGTGCTAAGAAGGGTTGATCAGCTCTAGCTACAGATCTAGACCAGGCTACAATGATGACTTTGCACAACCTACATCTGGACAACTAATTGGGTTTGTAATTTTCTAGGGATGTGCATCTCGCCTTTCATGAACGGTTCAATACGCATCTAGATACATGAGCTCGGATACGATACGTTTTATTTTGAAACGATTCGGAGAAGGAATTGATGCGATTCGGTTCAATACGATTCGATGCACTACATTTTTTTGCATGAACACATTCATTTTCCATTTTAAATGAATATCGCTGCTGATGGGATAACTTCTCACAACTGATTAGCCCTCAGTTTAAGAAGTGTGTGTGTGTGTGTGTGTGTGCACTAGCAGAATGGAAGGAAGTGGGGGTTTATTTGATCGCCTACGAGCGTCGAGCTCGTCAGACTCATTAAAGGAAAGAAAGGATTCTGCCAGTCCGTGATTAGTAATCGCAGTCCTGATGTCCAGAAGTTATTTTTGGTCATTAGAGACAGTAGCGGCAACACTATGTACAAAATAAGTTTTAAAAAATTGTTACAAACAACTGAAATAAATGAACAAAAAAACTATCGGTAAAACGTCAGTCTTCTCCGGCGCCATTTAAAAAAAAATTGCATGGCATTTAGCCATTAATATGAGTTTGGGATTTTTACCCCGTCTCAAAAGCGAATAGTAGATCTTTTGGAATTTTACTTAGAGCTTCTCCTACTCAGATCAGTGAATGGAAGTATGTATGGAAGGCCATTCTGACAATACATTTTTTTCAATGTCGATACTATCTACAAATTTTAAGATACTACACTGAAAATATATAACATGCAACAATTTCAAAGATTTTACCGAGTTACAGTTCTTATGAGGAAATCAATCAGCCCTACTCTAGTGTTTCCCAAACTCGTTCCTGGGGACCCCAAGGGGTCACGTTTAGCTTTTTTTGCCCTAGCACTACACAGCTGATTCAAATAATCAAAGCTTAATGGTGAGTTGATTATTTGAATCAGCTGTGTAGTGCCACACTCTTAGAAAAAAGGTTTCCAAAAAGGGTTCTTCGTCTCTTCATTTAGGAGAAGCCTTTTTGGTTCATGGAACCCAAAAGGGTTCTACCTGGAATCAAATGGGTTCTTAAGGGTTCTCCTATGGGGACAGCCGAATAACTATTTTAGGTTCTAGATAGAAAACAAGGTGCTAAGTGTGTAGGGCAAAAAACTAAATTGTGCACCCCTTGGGGTCCCCAGGACCGAGTTTGGGAAACACTGCCCTAATCTATGGATTTCACATGACTGGGAATACAGATATGCATCTATTGGTCACAGATACCTTTAAAAAAAAAGAGTGGTGTGGATCAGAAAAAGACTATCTGGTCTATGGGATGTTGTCCCACTCCTCTTCTGTGCAATGTTGCTGGATATTGGCGGGAACTGTCATACACATCGATTCAGAGCATCTCAAACATGCTCAATGGGTGAAATGTCTGAGTATGCAGGCCATGGAAGAACTGGGACATTTTTGTGTACAGATCCTTGCGACATGGAGCAGTGCATTATCATGCTGAAACATGAGGCGATGGCGGCGGATGAATGGCACAACAATGGGCCTCAGGATCTCGACAGGGTAACTGTGCATTTACATTGGCATCGATAAAAATGCAATTTTGTTCGTTGTCTGTAGCTTATGCCTGCCCATACCCATAACCTCACCATGGGGACTGTGTTAAAAACATTGGAAAAAGCAAACTGCTCGCCCACATGACGGCATATATGCTGTCTGCCATCTGCCCCGGTACAGTTGAAACCGGGATTCATCCGTGAAGAGCACACTTCTCCAGCGTGCCAGTGGCCATCAAAGGTGAGCATTTGCCCACTGAAGTCGGCTATAATGCTGAACTGCAGTCAGGTCAAGACCCTGGTGAGGACGATGAGGACGCAGATGAGCTTTCATGAGACAGTTTCTGACAGTTTGTGCAGAAATTATTCTGTTGTGCAAACCCACAGTTTCATCAGCTGTCCGGGTGACTGGTCTCAGACGATCCAGCAGGTGAAGAAGCCGGATGTGGAGATCCTTGGCTGGCGTGGTTACACGTGGTCTGCTGTTGTACTGCCAAATTCTCTAAAACAACGTTGGAGGCGGCTTATGATATAGAAATGACCATTCAATTATCTGAATAACAGCTCTGGTGGACATTCCTAAAGTCAGCAGGCCAATTGCACACCCCTTCAAAACTTGAGACATCTGTGGCATTGTGTTGTGACAAAACTGCACATTTTAGAGTGGCCTTTTATTGTCCCCAGCACAAGGTGCACCTGTATAATGATCATGCTGTTTAATCAGCTTCTTGATATGCCACACCTGTCAGGTGGATGGATAGTCTTGGCAAAGGAGAAATGCACACTAATGGGGATGTAAACAACATTTGAAATAAATATTTGTGTGCGTATGGAACATTTCAGGGATCTTTTATTTCATGCTCATGAAACATTGGACCAACACCTTACATGTTGCGTTTATAATTTGGTTCAGTTTAAGTCAATTTCAAGATACGTTTCAAGATTTCAAGATGAGATGTGTTTCCCTGTGGCCCAGAGAATTCCTAATCTGGTAGGCTAACCCAGTGGTTCTCAAACCTCTCCTCGGGGACCCTCAGACAGTTCAGGTTTGAGAACCACTGGGCTAACCTAACCAGCTAAAACTTTGCACCCTAGTTGGATGGTGTTATTAGCAGTTGATGTTACTCTTCAATAACACAGACCCCAACGCAAATCAGAGGGAGGAAAATAGGTTTATTCAAAGAGAACAAATTATGCGGGGAGGTAGATGTTCATGCTCTCCTGTCCTCAGTGATTCTCTCCTGTGATTCTCCACACAGAACAAAGGGACAGGATGTAGTTTTATAACCCAGCCTTAGCCTGTGGTATACCAATTAGAATTCCTTGCAATAAACTGGGCCAATGGTCAAATAACAAGTATCCTATTTCAGATTCAATGTATAAACAATTTGGGCCAATGAGAACTTGTTATGAGTCCCAGACTGAAATTCCTCCCATGTCTCTGGCCCATTGATAATACAGAAAAAACTATTTCCATTTATCGTTAGTACTCTATTGACCTCTCGTCCTCTGCGTTGTGTATTTATCTTCAGAATATTCTTACAGTACGACATAGTGATAAATCTGATATGATGGGACCATATTTTTTTCTAATCAGGTCATACGGTTTTAAAAAAATTGGACAATTGAACTAACAGAGCTGAGTTTGCTTTAGGCAGGGTTGTGTTGTGTAGGCCTTTGCATCTATAATTAAAAAGTTACTCACAGTATGTCATCACAATTGTCTAGGTAGCCTAGCCACCAGAAGTGTGAATATAAACCACATTCACATTCTCTTAACATATATAAATTGTCCTATTTTAGGCTATAAATACATAGCTTAGGCTATAAAAATGCTTGTTTTCCTTGGCCAGAGGGGATCAGAGCTCATAGGCTTCTCTAGGCTAACTGCAGCTGTTATCAGTAGGCTACAGTTCATCAGACTGAAGCACAGATTAATTATGCACGACTTGGCAAATCAATCTAAACAACAGTACTTTGTCCCTATTTTCAACACTTACGTCAATATTTTTTTATCAAACAATCAAAAGTGTTGGGGAATATGCCAGCTCGCCACAGGTTTGCTGATCCCACGTTTGCTGGATAGATGGATATCGCCACATAATGCTACAAATGAAAAAACATCCTACCTATATGTGTATGTTCTACTATCTAGAAATGCCGAGATACGCAAGTCAATATTGTCTAGATAGTATCTCGACATTTTGAAATAGTTTCAACATTAAAAAAATATGAATGTGACAATGTACAGCTCTCCAAAATGACCCTGTTCATGTAAAAATGACCAAATACCTTGACTGTTTAAAGCAAAACTACCAAAACTATTTCTTATGGTGAACCTAAAAATCTAAATAAAATCGGAATGATTCGAAAACTCCTATCAACTGTTGCGTCCCCCCTAACACTACACAGCTGACTCAAATAACCAATTCATCATCAAGCTCTGATTATTTGAGTCAGCTGTGTAGTGCTAGGGCAAAAACCAAGACATTCACCCAGGGGGGTCTCAGGACCGACTTCGGGAAACCCTGGGCTACTGAACTGATGGAGAGGAAGCTATTTTAGAAATGAAACAATATTAGTTAAAAACATATGTGAACAAATCATTTTGGGCTCCTGCAGACCGATACGCTAGTATCTTAAACTCCCACACTTTGAGCTAAAAGATGATGGCCAGAGTTTAAATTTCCCATGATGTTGCACAGAGATGTTACCTCCCTGCAGCATGGCAGTGTTTATTGATCAGAAACACCTGCTGCAAAGTTCTTCCTATTCACGAGTCGTCTGAGAGCCAAACAGCTTTTCTCTGTAGCCTACACTTGGGTTTCCATTAGATAAAACAGCCACAATTGGCTATATCGTACATATTCATGAAAACAAAAGCGAGCGTTTGTCTTAATTTAAGGTTAGGGTTAGGGTAAATTTAGCATTGTGGGCAAGATTAGGGTAAAGGTGAGTGTTGGGTTTCAAATCTGATTTTAATAAGAGAAAATGTAGAAATAGACAGGGTTTATGACTTTGTGGCTTAACTAGTGACCACCCTACACTTGGTCGGCCTACTATGAAGAAAATTCAAATAGGGGGTGCAAACTAATGTTTTTGTGCCTCCCCTTCTTTACCAACAGATTATCATAATCCATTGGATAATTTGTCAAATTTCACTTATTTTTGACCTAGTTTGCATTAAAAAAAAATACATATGACCATTCGCCCCAAGATGTATGGTTTTGTCTGCTAAAGTTTAAGGCAAACTCGCCCATTGCTTCAATACACGCTCCAAACCGTTTAATAGGGGGCGTTAGGGGAAAATGGCAGAAGCGGATGTTCTGTTTGAATCGGATGACGTAGAGATGACAGTGAGAAGAATTGGATTACAGTGGCGAACACAAAAGGAAATAAGAGAAGTAAAGTGGTTTTAAAAAATAGTAAATCCAAACCTAGTTCTGAATATAATTTTTGGGGGGTTGGAATAATGGTTTTTCGATGTTGATAACCATGGCAAGGTGACTGGGAATATGGTTGAATCCAAAAAGTGTAGTTATTCCATCTGTAAGGCAATCAAACAGGCAAAACTTCAGTACAGAGACAAAGTGGAGTCACAATTCAACGGCTCAGACGCGAGACATATGTGGCAGGGTCTACAGACAATCACGGATTACAAAGGGAACGCCAACCATGTAACAGACACCGACGTCTTGCTCCCGGACAAGCTAAGCACCTTCGCCCGTTTTGTGAATAACACAGTGCCACCGACGCGGCCCGCTCCCAAGACATTTAAGCATGTTAACCCTCGCAAGGTTGCCGGCCCAGACAGAATCCCTAGCAGCGTCCTCAGAGCATGCAGACCAGCTGGCTGGAATATTTACGGACATATTCAATCTTTCCCTATCCCAGTCTGCTGTCCCCACTTGCTTCAAGATGTCCACCATTGTGCCTGTAACCAAGAAAGCAAAGGTAACTGAACTAAATTACTATCACCCCGTAGCACTCACTTCTGTCATCTTGAAGTGTTTTGAGAGATGAGTCAAGGATCATATCACCTCTACCTTACCTGACACCCTAGACCCACTTCAATTTGCATACCGCCCCAATAGATCCACAGATGATGCAATCACCATCGTACTGCACCCTGCCCTATCCCATCTGAACAAGAGGAATACCTTATGTATGAATGCTGGTCATTGACTATAGCTCAGCCTTCAACACCATAGTACCCTCCAAGCTCGTTATTAAGCTCGGGGCCCTGGGTCTGAACCCCGCCCTGTGCAACTGGGTCCTGGACTTCCTGACGGGTCGCTCCCAGGTGGTGAAGGTAGGAAACAACACCTCCACTTTGCTGATCGTCAACACAGGTGCCCCACAAGGGTGCATGCTTAGCCCCCTCCTGTCCTCCCTGTTCACCCATGACTGCATGGCCACGCACGCCTCCAACCCTATCATCATGTTTGCAAACGACACAACAGTAGTAGGCCTGATTACCAACAATGACGAGACAGCCTACAGGGAGGAGGTGAGGGCCCTGGCGGAGTGGTGCCAGGAAAATAACCTCTCCCTCAACAAACTGAAGGAGCTGATCGTGGACTTCAGGAAATAAGAGGGAGCACACCCCTATCCACATCGACGGGACCGCAGTGGAGAAGGTGAAAAGCTTCAAGTTCCTCGGCATACACATCAGTGACAATCTGAAATGGTCCACCCACACAGACAGTGTGGTGAAGAAGGCGCAACAGTGCCTCTTCAACCTCAGGAGGCTGAAGAAATTTGGCTTGGCCCCTCACAAACCCCGCTACCATCCAGAAGGCGAGGTCAGTTCAGGTGCATCAAAGCTGGGACTGAGAGACTGAAAAACAGCTTCTATCTCAAGGCCATCAGCCTGTTCAATAGCCATCACTAGTCGGCTACCACCCGGTTACTCAACCCTGCACCTTAGAGGCTGCTGCCCTGTATACATAGACATGGAATCACTGGTCACTTTAATAATGTTTACATACTGCTCTACTCATTTCATTCTATTCTACTGTATTTTACTCATTGCCACACCATCGCTCGTCCTAATATTTATATATTTCTTAATTTTATTATTTTACTGTGTGTATTGTTGTGAATTGTTAGATACTACTGCACTGTTGGAGCTAGGAACACAAGCATTTCGCTACACCCGCAATAACATCTGCTAAATATGTGTATGTGACCAATAAAACTTGATTTGAAGATGACGGATTGGAATCTGTTGTCTTCAGGGCGGCTATCAATGTTGTCATCTCTGGGGTGGTGCTAGATGCAAATGCAAAGGATATACGTGAAGAATTGGATCAAGTGGTTGGTGCACAATGACTGACCCACATGGTAGATGGAAGCCCACTCCATCCATTCTATTGTCTCCCTTCTCACGTGTACATTTAGCCATTTAGCAGACGCTCTTATCCAGAGCGACTTACAATTGGGTGTATTTGGGTTATATGAGATTCCCTGTGAGAGCCTTCGTGCCCAAATCCATGCAGCGTGATGAATGTAACTGATTTGGTCATGTGTCAAGTGTATGTGGTAGAGGTCGACCGTTTATGATTTTTCAACGCCTATACCGATTTATTCGAGGACCAAAAAAAGCCGATGCCGATTTTAAATAAATACAATTAAAAAAATACTATTTTTATAAATGTATTTATTTGTAATTTTATTTATTTATTTCACCTTTATTTAACCAGGTAGACAAGTTGAGAACATTTTCTCATTTACAATTGCGACCTGGCCAAGATAAAGCAAAGCAGTTTGACACATACAACAGAGTTACACATGGAGTAAAACAAACCTACAGTCAATAATATAGTCGAAAAATAAGTCTATATACAAAGTGAGCAAATGAGGTGAGATAAGGGAGGTAAAGGCAAAAAAGGCCATGGTGGCGAAGTAAATACAATATAGCAAGTAAAACACTGGAATGGTAGATTTGCAGTGGAAGAAAGTGCAAAGTAGAAATAGAAATAATGGGGTGCAAAGGAGCAAAATAAATAAATAGAGTAGGGGAAGTGGTAGTTGTTTGGGCTAAATTATAGATGGGCTATGCACAGGTGCAGTAATGACAATTACAACAATACTGAATGAACGCTTATTTTAACTTAATGTACTGTTCAAAAAAATAAAGGGAACACTTAAACAACACATCCTAGATCTGAATGGAATCTTATTAAATACTTTTTTCTTTACATAGTTGAATGTGCTGACAACAAAATCACGAGTCACACTCAAAATTAAAGTGGAAAACCACACTACAGGCTGATCCAACTTTGATGTAATGTCCTTAAAACAAGTCAAAATGAGGCTCAGTAGTGTGTGTAGCCTCCACGTGCCTGTATGACCTCCCTACAACGCCTGGGCATGCTCCTGATGAGGTGGCGGATGGTCTCCTGAGGGATCTCCTCCCAGACCTGGACTAAAGCATCCGCCAACTCCTGGACAGTCTGTGGTGCAACGTGGCGTTGGTGGATGGAGCGAGACATGATGTCCCAGATGTGCTCAATTGGATTCAGGTCTGGGGAACGGGCGGGCACACTCCAGCCACATGAGGTCTAGCATTGTCTTGCATTAGGAGGAACCCAGGGCCAACCGCACCAGTATATGGTCTCACAAGGGGTCTGAGGATCTCATCTCGGTACTTAATGGCAGTCAGGCTACCTCTGGCGAGCACATGGAGGCTGTGCGGCCCCCCAAAGTAATGCCACCCCACACCATGACTGACCCACCGCCAAACCGGTCATGCTGGAGGATGTTGCAGGCAGCAGAACGTTCTCCACGGCGTCTCCAGACTCTGTCACGTCTGTCACATGCTCAATGTGAACCTGCTTTCATCTGTGAAGAGCACAGGGCGCCAGTGGCGAATTTGCCAATCTTGGTGTTCTCTGGCAAATGCCAAACGTCCTGCACGGTGTTGGGCTGTAAAGCACAACCCCCCACCTGTGGACGTCGGGCCCTCATACCACCCTCATGGAGTCTGTCTCTGACCGATTGAGCAGACACATGCACATTTGTGGCCTGCCGGAGGTCATTTTGCAGGGCTCTGGCAGTGCACCTTCTGCTCCTCCTTGCACAAAGGCGGAGGTAGCGGTCCTACTGCTGGGTTGTTGCCCTCCTACGGCCTCCTCCACGTCTCCTGATGTACTGGCCTGTCTCCTGGTAGTGCCTCCATGCTCTGGACACTATGCTGACAGACACAGCAAACCTTCTTGCCATAGCTCGCATTGATGTGCCATCCTGGATGAGCTGCACTACCTGAGCCACTTGTGTGGGTTGCAGACTCCGTGTCATGCTACCGCTAGAGGGAAAGCACCGCCAGCATTCAAAAGTGACCAAAACATCAGCCAGGAAGCATAGGAACTGAGAAGTGGTCTGTGGTCCCCACCTGCAGAACCACTCCTTTATTGGGGGTGTCTTGCTAATTGCCTATAATTTCCACCTGTTGTCTATTCCATTTGCACAACAGCATGTGAAATTTATTGTCAATCAATGTTGCTTCCTAAGTGGATAGTTTGATTTCACAGAAGTGTGATTGACTTGGAGTTACATTGTGTTGTTTAAGTGTTCCCTTTATTTTTTTGAGCAGTGTATAATACATCAATAAAATCTATTTAGTCTCAAATAAATAATGAACATGTTCCATTTGGTTTAAATAATGCAAAAACAGTGTTAAAGAAGAAAGTAAAAGTACAATATGTGCCATGTAAAAAAGCTAACGTTTAAGTTCCTTGCTCAGAACATGAGAACATATGAAAGCTGGTGGTTCCTTTTAACATGAGTCTTCAATATTCCCAGGTAAGAAGTTTTAGGTTGTAGTTATTATAGGAATTATAGGACTTTCTCTCTATACCATTTGTATTTCATATACCTTTGACTATTGGATGTTCTTATAGGCACTTTAGTATTGGCAGTGTAACAGTATAGCTTCCGTCCCTCTCCTCGCCCCTACCTGGGCTCGAACCAGGAACACATCGACAACAGCCACCCTCAAAGCATCGTTACCCATCACTCCACAAAAGCCGCGGCCCTTGCAGAGCAAGGGGAACAACTACTTCAAGGTCTCAGAGCGAGTGACGTCACCGATTGAAACGCTATTAGCGCACACCCCGCTAACTAGCTAGCCATTTCACATCGGTTACACCAGCCTAATCTCAGGAGTTGATACGCTTGAAGTCCTAAACAGCTCAATGCTTGAAGCACAGCGAAGTGCTGCTGGCAAACGCACAAAAGTGCTGTTTGAATGAATGCTTACGAGCCTGCTGCTCCCTACCACAGCTCAGTCAGACTGCTCTATCAAATATCAAATCATAGACTTAATTATAACATAACACACAGAAATATGAGCCTTAGGTCATTAATATGGGCAAATCCGGAAACTATCATTTCGAAAACAAAACGTTTACTCTTTCAGTGAAATACGGAACCCTTCCATATTTTATCTAACGGGTGGCATCCATAAGTCTAAATATTCCTGTTACATTGCACAACCTTCAATGTTATGTCATAATTATGTAGAAATCCGGCAAATTAGTTCGCAACGAGCCAGGCGGCCCAAACTGTTGCATATACCCTGACTCTGCGTGCAATGAGCGCAAGAGAAGTGACACAATTTCCCTAGGTTAATATTGCCTGCTAACCTGGATTTCTTTTAACTAAATATGCAGGTTTAAAAAAAATACTGAGCCACAGGCCTTCCCTGTGGCTCAGTTGGTAGAGCATGGTGTTTGCGATGCCAGGGTTGTGGGTTCGATTCCCACGGGGGCCAGTACAAAACCAATGCATGAAATGTATGCATTCACTACTGTAAGTCGCTCTGGATAAGAGCGTCTGCTAATTGACTGAAATGTAATGTAAATGTATTGATTTTAAGAAAGGCATTGATGTTTATGGTTAGGTACATTCGTGGAACGATTGTGCTTTTTTCGCAAATGCGCTTTTGTTAAATCATCCCCCATTTGGCGAAGTTGGCTGTCTTTGTTAGGAAGAAAGTCTTCACACAGTTTGCAACGAGCCAGGCGGCCCAAACTGCTGCATATACCCTGACTCTGTTGCACAGAACGCAAGAGAAGTGACACAATTTCCCTAGTTAAAATAAATTCATGTTAGCAGGCAATATTAACTAAATATGCAGGATTAAAAATATATACTTGTGTATTGATTTTAAGAAAGGCGTTGATGTTTATGGTTAGGTACACATTGGTGCAACGACAGTGCTTTTTTCGCGAATGCGCTTGTTAAATCACCCGTTTGGCAAAGTAGGCTATGATTCAATGATAAATTAACAGGCATGTGTATGTAATTCACATAGAAATGTCAGTTATTGATCTGTCATCCTACTTGAAAGCAAGTCTAAGAAGCCGTAGATCTGTTCTATGTGCACTATTTCTATGCTTCCGGTTCTAAAGTTTTGTTTTTGCTTCTTACGTTTTGGTTTTGTACACCAGCTTCAAACAGCTGAAACAATATTTTTGGTTATGGAAAATATATTTCACAGCAGTTTAGGTACAATGATTCTCTACACTAGACTAGTTTATTTGTTACATAAACTGAAATTAGATTTTTAGCAACCAGGAAAAAGTGGAGCATTTTAATGCATAGTTCAACTTTAAACATATGAACCGGGGACTGATGCATATCTGTGTATCATTAAATTCCTATAATTTTCCCATCTGTTTCTCCTTTTTAGTGTTCGTTGTTGTTATGGTGGAGGCTAGGGGTTGACATTGGAGAGTGTTAGTGTGCTTGCATGTGTGTGTTTGTGTGTCTCACCAGAGCCCTCCTCATCGAAGCAGGCGAAGGCGTTGCGGATGACGTCCTCGGGGTCGGTGCCGTTGAGGCGCTCTCCAAACATAGTGAGGAACATGGTGAAGTTGATGGGCCCCGGCGCCTCAGCCATCATCCCCTCCAGGTACTCATCAGATGGGTTCTTACCTGAGGAACACAACAAAACGCACACACCATGGTCAACATTTAAGAGATTCTACGGTCTTTTGTATACTTTTTAGCCAGTAGTTCTGAAAGTAGCCTCACTAGCCAAAAGTGGTTCCCGACAATTGCATACTATTTCACACTGTGCAGATATGCGCACCACGTCGTTGCTCTCTCTCTCGCTCTGCTGTGGGTGCATGATGTTCCTCTTGCTAGTGGTCACTCATATGGCGAGGGGCTGAACTCAAATTTCTAGGGGGCTGGCCAACCGTACATGGGGGAAAATGGCACAGCACAGTTTCCAGAAAAACAGTTGCTTTCAAACTAGGGATTTCGTGGCTAAATGAGGTAAGACAGTAATTATGCTCATAGAATATTCATGTATGAACTACACATTGACACATCCAGCCCAAAGCGGGAGGTTTAAAAAATACTTAGTTGTCTCCGAGCATGTCTTTAAGTAGTCAAATCTGAATTTTGTTCAACAGTAGCCATTGATTAACTAGGTCAGGCTTTGTTTTTTGGTAGATTATGGTTAAATGTTATTACTGATCTGCCTGCTTATTGTTATCTCTATTTTACAGTATACTAGTATTTAGCTGGGAAATGAATTTGTTCCAATATAGATTAAATGAAACTCATGTTCTATGACTGAGTGGAATTTCTTTGAATTTCACTGAATTCAATTCTACTTCCTGTCACCCAAACTCTACATTGTGTGGGGTGTGGCCAATTCAATTTGATATTCAACTCATGAGTTGAATGTTTAGGTCTTGTAAATAAACTCTGGGGAAAAAACAATCTCACTGTCAACGGTGTTTATTTTCAGCAAACTTAACCTGTAAATATTTGTATGAACATAACAAGATTCAACAACTGAGACATAAGCTGAACAAGTTCCACAGACATGTGACTAACAGAAATGGAATAATGTGTCCCTGAACAAAGGGGGTCAAAATCAAAAGTAACAGTCAGTATCTGGTGTGGCCACCAGCTGCATTAAGTACTGCAGTGCATCTCCTCATGGACTGCACCAGATTTGCCAGTTCTTGCTGTGAGATGTTACCCCACTCTTCCACCAAGGCACCTGCAAGTTCCCGGACATTTCTGGGGGGGACTGGCCCTAGCCCTCACCCTCCAATCCAACAAGTCCCAGACGTGCTCAATGGGATTGAGATCCGGGCTCTTTGCTGGCCATGGCAGAACACTGACATTCCTGTCTTGCAGGAAATCACGCACAGAACGAGCAGTATGGCTGGTGGCATTGTCCTGCTGGAGGGTCATGTCAGGATGAGCCTGCAGGAAGGGTACCACATGAGGGAGGAGGATGTTTTCCCTGTAACGCACAGCGTTGAGATTGCCTGCTGTGACACACCGCCCCTGACAATGACGAACCCGCCACCTCCAAATCGATCCCGCTCCAGAGTACAGGCCTCGGCGTAATGCTCATTCCTTTGACGATAAACGCAAATCCGACCATCACCACTGGTGAGACAAAACCGCTACTCGTCAGTGAAGAGCACTTTTTTCCAGTCCAGTCTGGTCCAGCGACGGTGGGTTTGTGCCCATTGTTGCCGGTGATGTCTGGTGAGGACCTGCCTTACAACAGGCCTACAAGCTCTGCCCAGCCTCTCTCAGCCTATTGCAGCCAGTCTGAGCACTGATGGAGGGATTGTGCATTCCTGGTGTAACTCGGGCAGTTGTTGTTGCCATCCTGTACCTGTCCCGCAGGGGTGATGTTCGGATGTACCGATCCTGTGCAGGTGTTGTTACACGTGGTCTGCCACTGCAAGGACGATCAGCTGTCCGTCCTGTCTCCCTGTAGCGCTGTCTTAGGCGTCTCACAGTATGGACATTGCAATTTATTGCCCTGGCCACATCTGCATGCCTCCTTGCAGCATGCCTAAGGCACGTTCACGCAGATGAGCAGTGACCCTGGGCATCTTTCTTTTGGTGTTTTTCAGAGTCAGTAGAAAGGCCTCTTCAGTGTCCTAAGTTTTCATAACGGTGACCTTAATTGTCTACCGTCTGTAAGCTGTTAGTGTCTTAACGACCGTTCCACAGGTGCATGTTCATTAATTGTTTATGGTTCATTGAACAAGCATGGGAAACAGTGTTTAAACCCTTTACAATGAAGATCTGTGAAGTTATTTTGATTTTTATGAATTCTTTGAAAGACAGGGTCCTGAAAAAGGGACGTTTCTTTTTTTGCTGAGTTTAGAATATAGTCAACCCTCTAACAACAGTTTCCAATGGGTTCCCTTTTGGCCCGTGTCTTACCCAGTGAGGCCAGCATATCGTGCAGATCCTCCTTGTCGATGAAGCCGTCTCGGTTCTGGTCGATCATGTTGAAGGCCTCCTTGAACTCCTGGATCTGAGACTGGTCAAACATGGCGAACACATTGGACGTGGCCCTCTGGGGGCGCTTCTTGGTGGTCTTCCCCTTTGCACGTTTGCTCGACATGGTGGCAGTTGGATTGGCCTAAGGGTTGCAGAATAGGACATGGATAGTTAGTTAGATGAAAGATAGACTTGCATATTGTCGAAGGAGAATATCCCAAAAAATAGAGAAAAATGCTATTGGTTAAAACTTGGTGCTCAACAAGAGTATATAAAGTGAAAAGGTAGACAGTGATGCTTTACAAGACTAAATCAGTCGGTGTCATTACGATGTGCATTTTAAATGATCATACATGAGTTATAGTGGCGGTCAGTGCCGTTTAAGATGATGGAGGGCGATTATTTTTTTTAGAAGCATGGCCTTATTTCTATTACAGCATATTGGATGACTGTCATTCATATTCCATTCACCCGGCTCAATGCAAAATTAATAGGTTTAGGCTACTTACTACATGACACTCATTCTCCCTATAACCATCATGAGGTTGCTACAACCTAGCCTATGAATGAAAGTTTACAACATAGGTGCACAGGTCTAGAGAAATTTGAGTAATCAAGGTGACAGACTTTGACACATTCAATACCGCCTTGCACAATCTTGCCTGCATCTAGCTGACCTAGGGTGTAATCATTAGTCCAGCAGTTGCAAATGAGAGTTTCTATTGGACAAATTCAGGTATGTTTATCTCCGTTTCGTTTGCTTCCGTTTAAGAAACGTTTTTCAACAGAATCGACGGAATTAATACACCCCTGATCACACGCAAACACAGTTCACTTTCAAAGCAGCCAAATCGTTATATAATTCCTTCTCGCCTCTACGCGCTCTCTTCCTCTCACCTCTTCCCTTTGCTTGTGGACTTCAGTGCACAACATCAGCTGTCTGTGACCATGCGAAAAAACCTTTCCAAGCCAAACCTTCATATCATAAACGCAAACCGTTACACACAGCCTACATCGTTGTCACCATATTAGCTTACGTCAAGTCAACAACAGAGCTACTACAACTAACACGTTAGTAAACCCGCTACAATCATGGAGTACAGTGTACAGTCAGAAAGCAGTTGCGCCGGTGGCAATAAATTAATAAAACCAAAAGCTTACCTTGACTCTGAAAAGTTCCAGTGTTGGATAGCCAGCTAGTTAACATAGCGTCCCTTTCTGTTTGAGCCGGGTGTTTGAGGAGGCTAAACTAGCTAGCTGCATTTGGTAGCTAAGTAAGTGAAAGTGAGAAATATAGCTCGCGCTCTCTCGCGCTTCTCAATTTTTAAGAAATGTATTTGTTCAAAACTGTTCAACTATTGTCTTTCTCTTTGAGTCAACTACTCACCACATTTTATGCACTGCAGTGCTAGCTAGCTGTAGCTTATGCTTTCAGTACTAGATTCATTCTCTGATCCTTTGAATGGGTGGACATGTCAGTTCATGCTGCAAGAGCTCTGATAGGCTTCCGGAGGACGTCCTCCGGAAGCCTATCATAATTACTGTGTAAGTATATGGAAAGGGGTGAGAACCACAAGCCTCCTTGGTTTTGCATTGAAGTCAATGTACCCAGAGGAGGATGGAAACTAGGTGTCCGGCTACACCATGGTGCTACCCTACAGAGTGCTGTTGAGGCTGCTGTAGACCTTCATTGCAAAACAGTGTGTGTTAATAAATTATTTGGTGACGTGAATATATTTAAAATAGTTTTATCTAAAAATGATCATGGTCCTCCCCTTCCTCATCTGTGGAGCCCCCACTGATTAGTTAACATTTTACATCAATTGTATAGGTAAGGATACGGACTTTAAATTATTATTACTCATTCTCAGTTATTCCGTTTTCTAGTGATGCACCGATATGGCATTTTTGGCCAATAACGATATCCAAAGAAACCGAAACCGATACCCGATATTTATAATTTTAGCGGCCTTTTATGCATTCTAGTACAGTTAAATAGTTCACACACATGGACGCAGCGGTCTAAGGCACTGCATCTCAGTGCAAGAGGCGTCACTACAGTCCCTGATTTGAATCGAGGCTGTATCACATCCGGCCGTGATTGAGAGTACCATAGGGCGGCGCACAATTGGCCCAGGGTCGTCCGGGCGGTCATTGTAAATAACAATTTGTTAACTGACTTGCCTAGTTAAATAAAGGTTACACACACACTGACCAAAAAGTTATTTGGTTGGCATTTACGTATGTCCCCATTACCAGTAAAACATAATCAAAATCTATTTCTTTCACTTACTTGCTGTGCTATTTCGTTGTTTCAGTCGTTTCATTCTCAACCAGGATTTCTATGGAACGACGTATGGGTCTTTGTGTCAAAAAAGATACACGTCAAATAGCACTAAAAAAAGCTAGCTAGCTCATGGATGCAAACAATGTTCTTCCCCAAAAACATAACAAAATGCCAATCTGTTTCAGTAGCTATAGTTAGCTAGGTGTCATCTAAAATAACCCTAATTTATAAGACAGTTCTTACTTGATTAATGGTTGTCGGACCCATCTATGTGAAGCTAGCCACAATAAGGTTTAGCCACAATAGTGGACTTTGCGGTTATCCTTCAAAATATAAGTATGGCACAATTCTACTATTTGTATTCATTTGCATCACTGCCAATGACATACTTTTATTTTGAAGGCAAACTGCAAATTCCACAATTGTGCCTAATCCTTAATGTGGCTAACTTCACAATACATAACCCGGTCCGGTCAACCTAGCGAATACTTACTCACAAGGATTCTGAAATCATTGCTAAGAATGAAAATGACTGCAGTTTCTACTGGTCATTGTTTTCAGGCTGGTTGTATTGGTGCTAGCTAGATACCAAGCTAAAGCTAGCTACCCCAGAAGTTGTGGTTGAACAAATTATGCTTTATTACCAATGCAGTATTGTAAACACATCGTTCGTGGCCGGTGTTTGTAGACTTTTTTGTACAGCTTTGACAGTGCTACTGTATCTTTTTTGACATGCAAAGACCCAAACGGTGTTCCATAGTATGCATGTCATGAAGCTAATAGCAGTGATGATATTACTGTGCAACTCTGGTAGGGCAACATCTGAAAAGTAGCGCACTTGGTAGTGTGTACCGGTGCTCGACCAGTCGGCGAAAGCCAACAGCACCAACGAGATAAAGGTTGATTGTCAAGGGCAATCAACGGCAATGAATTCCATGCTCTGACAGCTGATGCTTAAAGTTAGAGAGGGAGATATAAGTCTCCAGCTTCAGTGATTCAGCGAGACAGTCATTTGGGAAACCAAGGCTATTGAGTCTGCCGATAAGACTTGATTGGCAGAGTCGAAAGCCTTGGCCAGGTTGATGAAGACGGCTGCACAGTACGGTATTTTATCGATGGCAGTTATGATATCGTTTAGGACCTTGAGCGTGGCTGAGGTGCACCCGTGACCAGCTTGGAAAACAGATTTCAAAGTGGAGAAGGTATGGTGGGATTCGAAATGGTTGGTGATCTGTTTCTTGGCTTTCGAGTTGTCTCGCTGAAATGTTCTTACTTTTTCAAATGATGGCTCGACTTGTCGACTGCTCAATCCACAAAGCAGACATTGTGGGCTAGGTTAGGAATGCTGTGTTGCACGTGTTGTGCAAAATTTTACGTTGCATCATTATGCCATGGACCTACGTTATATTGGTATGCACGGTAGCTTTGACATCAGTTTTTAACATTGGCGTTAACCTGTTAGGGCTAGGGGGCAGCATTTGCACGTCTGGATAAAAAAATGTACCCGATTTAATCTGGTTACTAATCCTACCCAGTAACTAGAATATGCATATACTTATTATATATGGATAGAAAACACTCTAAAGTTTCTAAAACTGTTTGAATGGTGTCTGTGAGTATAACAGAACTCATTTGGCAGGCAAAACCCTGAGACATTTTCTGACAGGAAGTGGATACCTGATGTGTTGTATTACCTTTAAACCTATCCCATTGAAAAACACAGGGGCTGAGGAATATTTTGGCACTTCCTATTGCTTCCACTAGATGTCACCAGCCTTTACAAAGTGTTTTGAGTCTTCTGGAGGGAGATCTGACCGAACAAGAGCCATGGAACGATGATGGCCCATTAGACACCTGGCGCGCGAGTTCATGTTGGGTACCCTCGTTCCAATACGTTATAAAAGAGTATGCATTCGTCCACCTTGAATATTATTCATGTTCTGGTTAAAAAAGGCCCTAATGATTTATGCTATACAACGTTTGACATGTTTGAACGAACGTAAATATATTTTTTCCCCTCGTTCATGACGAGAAGTCCGGCTGGCTTAGATCATGTGCTAACAAGACGGAGATTTTTGGACATAAATGATGAGCTTTTTTGAACAAAACTACATTCGTTATGGACCTGTGATACCTGGAAGTGACATCTGATGAAGAGAATCAAAGGTAATGGATTATTTACATAGTATTTTCGATTTTAGATCTCCCCAACATGACGTCTAGTCTGTATCGCAACGCGTATTTTTCTGGGCGCAGTGCTCAGATTATTGCAAAGTGTGATTTCCCAGTAAGGTTATTTTTAAATCTGGCAAGTTGATTGCGTTCAAGAGATGTAAATCTATAATTCTTTAAATGACAATATAATATTTTACCAATGTTTTCTAATTTTAATTATTTAATTTGTGACGCTGACTTGACTGCCGGTTATTGGAGGGAAACGATTTCCTCAACATCAATGCCATAGTAAAACGCTGTTTTTGGATATAAATATGAACTTGATAGAACTAAAAATGCATGCATTGTCTAACATAATGTCCTAGGAGTGTCATCTGATGGAGATTGTAAAAGGTTAGTGCATCATTTTAGCTGGTTTTATGGTTTTGGTGACCCTGTCTTTGACTTGACAAAACATTACACACAACTCTTGTAAATGTACTGTCCTAACATACTCTAAATTTATGCTTTTGCCGTAAAACCTTTTTGAAATCGTAAAACGTGGTTAGATTAAGGAGATGTTTATCTTTCAAAGGGTGTAAAATAGTTGTATGTTTGAAAAATTTGAATTTTGACATTTATTTGGATTCAAATTTGCCGCTCTTGAAATGCACCTGCTGTTGATGGAGTGCACCACGGGTGGCACGCTAGCGTCCCACCTAGCCCATAGAGGTTAAACTATACATCAGGCCGATACCGGCGTTGGCATTTTTAGCTAATATCGTCCGATTCCTATATGTTCACTGATATCGTGCATCCCTACCATTTTCAGTTTCTCTGCATTTGTGAGAAAGATCATGCCATCAACCTCCAACTAATACTTTCTCTCTCAATGCAGTGAAGACACCGGTGGTGCTACCCCTAAAGTGTCACCTGCAGTGAACAGTGTCAAGATGACAAAAGACAGCCACCTGCTTTCCTTGAGAACGGGCCAAATTTAGACCTGTCACTCACACGGCTCAGTGTGCATTATTGAGGAAGTGTGTACAGGAGGTGATAGTGCAGCTGGGTGGTGGCACATCAGAATACTGACTGTGAGAGAGCCAATGTCATGCAGGAAGGAACAGGTAATTAGAGAAATATGTTGGATTTGAGTCAGTGACTGATGGAGTATCTATTGTTTCTCTCTCTACTGGCATTCAGTACAGGAGATATACAGTTGATTTGGAAAGTATTCAGACCCCTTCCCTTTTTCCACATTTTGTTATGTTACAGCCGTATTCTAAATTGATGGGGTTTTTTTTAAATCCAATCTACACACAATACCCCATAATGACAAAGCGAAAACAGGTTTTTAGAAATTGTTGCAAAAAAACAGATACCTTATTTACATAATTATTCAGACCCTTTGCTATGAGACTCGAAATTGAGCTCAATTTTCCATTGATCATCCTTTAGATGTTTCTACTTGATTGAAGTCCACCTGTGGTAAATTCAATTGATTGGACATGATTTGGAAAGGCACACACCTGTCTATATAAGGTCGTACAGTCGACATTGTATGTCAGCAAAAACCAAGCCATGTGGTCGAAGGAATTGTCCTTAGAGCTCCAAGACAGGACTGCGTCGAGGCACAGATCTGGGGAAGTTTAGTGAAAAGGTTCTGCAGCATTGAAGGTCCACAGAGGCCGCCATCATTCTTAAATGGAAGAAGTTTGGAACCACCAAGACTCTTCCTAGAGCTGGCCAAACTGAGCAAAAGGGGGAGAAGGGACTTGGGCAGGGAGGTGACCACGAACCTGATGGTCACTGACAGAGCTCCAGAGTTCCTATGTGGAGATGGGAGAACCTTCCAGAAGGACAACCATCTTTGTAGCACTCCACCAATCAGGCCTTTATGGTAGAGTGGCCAGACAGAAGCCACTCCTCAGTAAAAGGCACATGACAGCCCACTTGGAGTTTGCCAAAGGGTACCGAAAGGACTCAGACCATGAGAAACAAGATTCTTTGGCCTGAATGCCAAACCTCATGTTCTGGAGGAAATCTGGCACCATCCCTACGGTGAAGCATGGTGGTGGCAGCATCACGATGTGGGGATGTTTTTCAGTGGCAGGGACTGGGGGACTAGTTAGGATGGAGGGAAAGATGAATGTAGCAGTACAGAGAGATCCTTGCTGAAAACTTGCTCCAGAGCACTCAGAACCTCAGAATGGGGTGAAGATTCACCTTCTAACAGAACAATGACCCTAAGCACAAAGCCAAGACAACGCAGGAGTGGCTTCGGGACAAATCTCTGGATGTTCTTGAGTGGCCCAGCCAGAGCCCGGACTTGAACCCGATGGAACATCTCTGGAGAGACCTGCAGTAATGCTCCCATCCAACCTGACAGTGCTTGAGAGAGGATCTGCAGAGAAGAAATGGGAATAACTCCCCAAATACAGGTGTGCCAAGCTTGTAACATCATACCCAAGAAGAGTCAATGCTGTAATCGCTGCCAAAGGTGCTTCAACAAAGTATTGAGTAAAGAGTCTGAATACTTATTTAAATGTAAAATTTCTGTTTATATTTGTAAAAAATGTTGTGCAAATTTATGAAAACCTGTTTTGGGTTTGTCATTATAGGGTACTGTGTGTAGATTGAGGGATTTAATCTATTTTAGAATAAGGCTGTAATGTAACAAAGTGGAAAAGGTCAAGGGGTCTGAATACTTTCCGAATGCACTGTAAATACTGTCATTTAGCAAGCCTTATTTGAGGATAGATTGGAACGTGTGTGCATGTGATAGCAGGTTTTAGAATGGTAGAACACTAAATAATGATTGTGTTCAGGCAAAAAAACTGCAGAAAATTATAAAACTTAAACTAAAATGAGCGTTATCGTCCAAATTCAGGTATTAAACAAAAATCTACCGTTTCACCCCTACTTGTTGTTAAGTGTTACTTGTAACTTGAGGGTTTTACAGAAACAAGTAATGCAATATGTCTACCAGTCCACCTTTATATGTTGCGGTGAACTCCGCTCTGGACATAGAGGTTAACAACACTGGACAACTGAAACATATGAAGGCGGACAGGTACACATATTGCATTACTTGTTTCTACAGAAACCTCTAGTTACAAGTAACTGTTTCCAGTTCATAAACCACCAGTGGTTAGAATATTTCTCCAAAGTTGGTTTGAGGCAATTCTCAGACTTCCAAGGAAGGCTATGTTAACTAACGCTCGTCGTTTGCCTATCTTCACTGTCCTTTATTGCTCACTCTTCCCCCGCTCTGTCTCTCTCTGGTACAAAGGGACAGTCATTTTCCCAATTGGATCAACCTGCAATAACAGACAGTGCTCTCAATTTGACTCTGTAATATGTAACCACATTTCAACCTAGTCAAGATCTCCAATGCAAAGCATCCTTACCGCTATCAGCCTGCCAACTGTATATGACCCAGTAGAAGTAAACAGGCCTGTGTGTAAAACCTGCACCTTATGCCCTTACTAACAAAGATGAAAATCACACAGCATTGCACTTCAAGCAGTGGCTTGTTCCTTTCAATTAGGTTTGTTTACTTTACTCTGTTTCGGTCTCTCTGCTTGCTATCGGAGGTAACAGAGATCTGAGGGAGTGTTTCACAGTTTGCTAATTCTCCCTGTTGCTACGTGAGGAAGCCCAAAACAAAACATTGTCCAGCTCCTTTTCAGAGGATGAAGGACTTCGAAGATGATTAGGATTTTGGGCCAGGGGGCAAATGTTTCTTCTCAGAAGTTCTCACAGTCCTCTTTTCCAGAGCTTTATAACTCACCACTATGACAAAGGGGGCTGTTCAAAAATGAGATTGTTAGAAGTAGTGACGTTCAGGGTCGAGTTAACTGACTTCCTGTAAACATTCATAGTTGGAATTTTGGAATGTTCCGGTTATTCTTTCACATTCTTGTGACTCCAGAGGGCAAGGGAAAACTAGATCCCTATCCCCTTGTAGTGATGGCAAGCACAACTAATAAAACTAGTTAATTAGTCTAGTCCAAACCCCCTCATCTAATCCCAACTAACTAAATCTCTTCAGTCTGAAGCCACCTTGGAAACCTGTGTTTGCCAACCTTTGTGTGTAACATTCAAGTGGATTTCTACGCCCAAATGACCTCACTGCTTCTGAAACCTATTGAATTCCTCAGCACTCTCGACTGTCTGACTCACCGATGAGGTCTTGAAAACGTTTCAGGGTCAACTCAATCATTGGTTTGTGTGTTGTGCTCTTCTCTGATAACTGTTCATTAGTGTACCTCATCCTTGCCCAATGCACTCTATGTATCCCTCCCCTCTGTGTTGCAGACACATACACTCACTCACTGACTGTTAGTCACCAGACAGTCAATCACTGTGTTGACCTGACCACCTAACCTCTCACCACAGGTCACTACTACTACCGAGGCGTCAGCACTGGGGTCGTTTCACAACGCAACACAGTCCAACAAACCTAACCAACCTCTTGTCTGAAAACAGCTAAACATGACAGGCTTTAGTTGAGAAGTGAGACTGAGTTTGTGGGTCACAGAGTGGTGAAATTCCACTGTCTAATCTGGTGTGATGGGAGTACATTAGTAAATCCTTCCTTCCACAAGTTGTGGGGACTACAGAGCACCAGTGTGATGAGACGCTACTCCAGATGACCCTAAACCTATGACCGGTTACTTTTGGCATACAAGGATTACTCAGAAACCCTATCCCGTCCCCACCTTTTAACCCAGCTCTTACCACTGTTGACAGTTTCCCATACAACTCTGACTAATGTGTTTAAGTGCCACAAATCTAATCCCAACATAAATCCCTCTCAACTAAACAACGTTAAAACAGAAGGCAAAATGGAAGAAAAAATGTATCTTACCTTGGCTTCAAGGGAATAGTATTTGTTTCTGGAGTCCTCTTAGCCCTTTGTCTGGGTCTCACTGTTAAGTTGAAAGGGAAGCAGGCAGCTCTGCTGAAAAGTTTGTTTAAAGCATCAGTCTTCTAACCGGCCACTCCCACTCCTCCCCTGGCCAATCGTCTGTCCCGGCTGTCTCAAACAGCTCAGGCGTTTACCCATACAAGGGAAAAGAATGTGCAGGCCTGCTGCTCCCCACTGCCATAGCGGAGCAGGGGATGTTTGGGAATGGGGCCGAAATGACAGGAACTCTGATAAGGCTGCCTTATTTAGAGAGAGAAAATAAAGGGGCAGCGTGCAGAGGAGTTGTCTATGGTTTCTGCTTTTGTATCTGGGAGGGATGGAAGAGAAGATGGGGGCTGGGTTCTGTGGTGTTCTGAAGCAGAGCCCCTAGTTGTTTTTCAAGCTGCCTAGTGGACTCCTTAAAAAGGCAGTTTGCATGGCCAAGCTACTGTCTGGATCTCTAGGGAACACCTTTTGTCATGCCAGTAGCATCAGTTCTGTGTTTTTATTGAGATTTGTTTGTTGCGCTGTTCCAATAAAATGTCCCTTTTAAATTCTCGTGTTACTGTTTTTGCAAATAGATGCCAAGAAACAAAGTATCTGGTCACATTTGAGTTGCACAGATGTTACATCTATTTTGTGGTGTTATTATCCAAATGTATCCATTGATGTATATACCTTATCTGTAACTACCATGTACAGCCAAGCCGTATTTATTTGACCTTTTTTTAACAGGGAGTCACCATTGAAACCAATGTCTCTTTTGCAAGGGAGCTCAGCATATACTCAAATGTGAAAATACCAAATATACAAACACACTCAAGAAACACAATGACATTCCTCAGCAAAGATGTCCCCAACCAACAATTTGAACACCAGTACATCCAGTTGTAGGGAACTCTATAGATTGTTCCATACATGGGGTGCAAAGAAACAAATCTGTTTATCACATTAACGACTGCCCCTAACAACCAACTAATCCCTTTGAAAACAGCGTATGTGGCATCAATATGAGTCAACCATTTATTCTAGTGTCATAATTGACTACAACATGTAAATAGAATAATTTGTCATAAAGTCAGTCTCAGAGTTTGGAACCTGAGTGCGTCACAACGAGTAAACGAAGGTTGGGTTTGGATTATAATTATGGCAACAATTAATGATGCCCTTTGCCAAGCTCCACGTACAAATTGCCCCTCCGCCCACTTCGCTTCCCTTCATTGAACGGCGCTTCGTTGTTTCATCGCCCCGAACACGTTCAAAGGATCACGGCCGTTTTGAGACTAAAAAAACGTATACAGATTGACCGTGCGACAATGCATGCTTCCAGAAGGATGCACAGCCAACTATGGTTTGCATGCCCTGCCAAAATTGGAATTTGTTGAGTATACCTCTAGCTAGACAATAGACTGCTGGTTATGTACTGTTGAAGTCGGAAGTTTACATACACCTTAGCCAAATACATTTAAACTCAGTTTTTTACAATTCCTGACATTTAATCCTAGTAAATATGCCGTGTTTTATGACAGCTGCCTGGTCCCATGCTTGGTCCCATGGTGTTTATACTTGCATACTATTGTTTGTACAGATAAACGTGGTACCTTCAGGCGTTTGGACATTGCTCCCAAGGATGAACCAGACTTGTGGAGGTCTACAATTTTCTTTCTGAGGTCTTGATTTTCCCATGATGTCAAGCAAAGAGGCACTGAGTTTGAAGGTAGGCCTTGAAATACATCCACAGGTACACCTCCAATTCACTCAAATGATGTCAATTAGCCTATCAGAGGCTTCTAAAGCCATGACATAATTTTCTGGAATTATCCAAGCTGTTTAAAGGCACAGTCAACTTAGTGTATGTAAACCTCTGACCAACTGGAATTGTGATACAGTGAAATAATCTGTCTATAAACAATTGTTGGAAAAATTACTTGTGTCATGCACAAAGTAGATGTCCTAACTGACTTGCCAAAACTATAGTTTAACAAAAATGTGTGGAGTGGTTGAAAAACGAGTTGGCTGCTCATCAAGGAAGAAGCCACTGCTCCAAAACCATAAAAAAGCCAGACTACGGTTTGCAACTGCACATGGGGGGGGGGGAGGGAGATCGTACTTTTTGGAGAAATGTCCTCTGGTCTGATGAAACAAAATTAGAACTGTTTGGCCGTAATGACCATCATGTTTGGCGGAAAAGGGGGGAGGCTTGCAAGCCAAAGAACACCATCCTAACCGTGAAGCACGGGGTGGCAGCATCATGATGTGGGGGTGCTTTGCTGCAGGAGGGACTGGTGCACTTCACAAAATAGATGGCATCATGAGGCAGAAAAATTGTGTGGATATATTGAAGCAACATCTCAAGACATCAGTCAGGAAGTTAAAGCTTGGTCGCAAATGGGTCTTCCAAATGGACAATGACACAAAGCATACTTCCAAAGTTGTGGTACAATGGCTTCATGACAACAAAGTCAAGGTATTGGTGTGGCCATCACAAAGCCCTGACCTCATTCCTATCGGAAATTTGTGGGCAGAACTGAAAATGTGTGTGCGAGCAAGGAGGCCTACAAACCTGACTCAGTTACACCAGCTCTGTCAGGAGGAATGGGCCAAAATTCACCCAACTTATTGTGGGAAGCTTGTGGAAGGCTACCCGTTTGACCCATATTAAACAATTTAAAGGCAATGCTACCAAATACTAATTGAGTGTCTGTAAACTTCTGTCCCACTGGGAATGTGATGAAAAAAATAAAAGCTGAAATAAATCATTCTCTCTACTATTATTCTGAAATGTAACATTCTTAAAATAAGTGGTGATCCTAACTGACCTAAGACAGATCATTTTTACTGGGATTAAATGTCAGGAATTGTGAAAAACTGAGTTTAAATGTATTTGGCTAAGGTGTATGTAAACTTCCAACTTCAACTGTATATTTTGTATGCAGCTGTGGTGGTACTAGCTAAGTCATGTCTGACTACAACAGTGTACAACAAACCCAAACCAACCCAGGGCCATAGCAAAATATGTCACAGATGATTACATAGTGTAACGGCGTCACCTGCCAAAATCGAATCCAATCTGGAGCCAGTCAGTCTACATCTGTAAAGCATAGAATTAGTTTCCAAAAAAGATTACGTTATTTCTCGAAATATGTTTATAATTGAGGGATGATGACAATCGTTGATCCTGTTTTTTCAGTTAGACAAAGTGCACAATTGGGTGTCAGACTTATCCCCTGGTCATGAACGGATGCTGGGACCTATCAGAAGAAGTAAAGGTGGGTAGCATAACATGTCCAGAAATGTGATTGCAATGGTTTATCGACCTCCAAAAATATTTGAGTTCACTGTTCACTTGCTATTTTCACAATATGTCAGGCAAGCCTCATAATAAAAGTGTGTCATGCGACACAAGTACCCTTGTCACACCTCCGTTGTTGCCAGTCTCCCTGGACTCCTTTGAAAAGGACACACCATCATGAGGCCTCTGTTAGTGTCATCAAGACAGTAATTAGTCACTAACAGCTTCATCAACAACGACAAGTAATGTGTGTTATGTGAAAAGTTGTATTAAAAAAATACCTGGCTTGATAAACTAGTAGGCTAGTTAGAACTAGTAGAGATAGAACTAGTAGACTAATTTTGGTTGTGAGGTGCATGAGCAAAAAGCTTGTCCTTTTCTTTCGAACAAAATGCAATTTCCACTTGGCTGTCTCATATCACCCTGTCACAGGTCCTCCCAGTGAACACCACCTCATAAGATTGCCTGCTGCGGTTGTTCAAGAGATGGACTGGGGGAGGGGCCCTCATCAGCATCATGCAGACAAGCGATTGCTGTGAGCATTCCTATGAATTGATCAGTCAGCCACATATTGGCAAGTATCTGTCCAGAAACATTCACTTGTCAGCATCAACAACTTTCACAGGCTCATCATTTGTACAAATACAGAAGGTAAACCACTTCATTCCTTTGATACATTTGATAAGCCAATTGTGAAACAATATATGTAAACTGACATTATTTGGTGCTTATTTTCTACTTCTTAGATGCATATAATGCCCAGGGCATAATGTAGCCTGGTTGAACCACCTGATCGCCGTGTTCACCATTCTATTTCACTTTACATTTGATGATATTTGAAGTGAAATAGAAAGGTGAACGCAGTGATCAGGTTGGTTCCACCAGGCTAATCATAACCATTATTGATAATGCAATCAGTGCTCTGTGTGTGCGCGTACGACCGCCTGACCGACCGACCGAGGAGCTGATCTACGCTGCTATGCCCATCAATGGGGCTCTGGCAAAGACCTCACCTCCAGCCTCACCTCTTGCCTCCTCACCAACGGTTGTCGATGGGGAGAACAGAATTAGGTAGGTTTAGTCTGACCCGTTCAAACTTCAACATAGTATCTGTTTGTGTGCCAGATATGACCTATTCTAACTGCTATTGGTAATAGAACAGTGACTGTTCACAGATACCTGTACGGAGCCAGCACTTTGGAAACTTGTTATGGTGGTACTACTGATGTCTGACTATAACCGGTTACAACAAACCCAAACCAACCCAGGGCCATAGAACATGTCACAGTTGGTTGCATAGTGTAACGGCATCACCGGCCTGAATCTAATCCTACACCTGTAGGGATATTAGTTCTGGGATTTGTCTCCCGGGAAAGATCTAACAGCGGACATGAGGAGAGATGAGACAAAACCATCCAGTTATAGAATATTGTGTTAAAGGACAGCTGAGCTTACTGTTGACCTCGGGCATTCAACTCGCAGTAGTCGATATTATTTCCACGGTAACATGTATTTACATGACTTGTTGAAACTAAGTTCCAAGCTACTTTGGTAGCAAGGCGTTGTAGAACGAGTGTCTTATGAAACACATTCCAGACACTGGCTCTTGCTATGTTGCAATAACTGATTTGACAGAGACATATCAGCTAGATGGTATAACCAGCTGCAGCTATTAAAAAGCTATGCTAACTAGCTGCTGTCAGCTTGGCTAAATACAAGCAAAAGTGTAAAGTACTCAAGTAAAAAATACTTTAATGTACTACTTAAGTTGTTTTTTGGGGTATCTGTAGTTCACTTTGCTATTTATATTTTTGAGAACTTTTCATTTTACTCCACTACAGTTCTATAGAAAATATACTTTTTACTCCCATACATTTCCCTGACACCCAAAGTACTTGTTACATTTCGAATGCTCAGGCAGGACAACAATATGGTCCAATTCACACACCTATCAATATAACGTGTTGCCATCCCTTCTTCCTCTGATCTGGTGGGCTCACTCAACACAAATACTGTGTTTGTAAATGGTGTCTGAGTGTTGGAGTGTGCCCCTGGCTGTCTGTAAATAAAACAAAATTATAAAAAAAACTGTGCCGTCTGGTTTACTTTATATAAGGTATTTGATGTATAGCATTTACTTTAACTTTTTCCACCACTGTACTTAAGTACATTTTAAAGTGGGATACTTTTAGACTTTTACTCAAGTATTATTTTACTGGGTGACTTTCGCTTACTTGAGTCATTGTCTATAAAGGTATCTTTACTTTACCTCAAGTTTGACAATTTAAAACTTTTCCACCACTGAACACAAGGTAAGTGCAAGCTTTAGCCTACACATAGAATTTAATTCGCTGACCACCTTAAGATGGCGAGTCAGTCAGGAAGTCCTCAACTTTGTTCTCTCCATAGCAAAGCTAGCTTAGTTTACCTCGCTGTACTCATTGCTGCAATTGTTTGTCGTGATTGAATGACAGACACACCCAAGAAACACCCAGATCAAACCACACCCCAAAGACGACTCTCGTTTGCCTTCAGCCTTGGCCGCAAGCATGTCTTAATGAGCATGGATGAAAAACGAGACCTTTATGTAAATAGTTGCTCTCTTAAGAATTGTATAAAATCATGAATAAAGGATGTAAGGTTCTTTAAGCAGACCTATGCAAATGATGTTTTTTAATACATCCAGATAGTTTTGCATTGACCACATTTTACATTTGCAAAATAACCTGTACTTCAAATGTAAATGTTTTATTTAAAAAAACATAAAACAACAGTTTATGCATAAACATAGTGGGCTTTTAACTTCAAATTTACAATTTTGGTAGGAGAAAAACCAAGAAGTTGGAAAAACATGCATGTCTGCCCAATTTCCATTAGAAATTGTTAGAAATATTTTTCATGATTAGTTAGGACTATTATCTTTATATTTTATTGAACCCCACAACGAAGAATAATATTGTAGCAAATTCAGGGGGTAGCCCCGACTGGGACTCAAACTCGGGTCCAGCGACTCACATTTAAAGGTAATTTCCGATTGGGCCGATATATGTAGCCTTTACTGTGAATGCAGTCTCCACGACCGCTGGAACATTGCCTTTAATTGGTCAATCACACTATAAAACGGATCTACAATATTTGAGAGGGAGGAGCTAAATAATTTTTTGCACTTTTGTGAACACTTTTGTCAACATCACATTTTCATTCCAGTTCCAGTAAAATTTCTTATAAGAAGTCAAACAACAGCAGCGAAAGTTATTCCATTTATTTTATACCCATTTTTATGCTTACATGCAATGGGTATAAATGTCTGCCTGGAATGACAATAATGAAAACTCTTATACCTTGCTTTATACGACGACTGTGAAGAGCAAACTGGAGCCCCATTGAGTCATTGCATGGGCTGTATACAAGCGAAGGATGCCCTCTGGTGGCCAGAGTAAGTTATTAAAAGCCTTTTTGTATGATAAACTACAGTAATAATTATAGTTTTCTGATTTATAACGTTACAGCGCTATAATTGCGATTTCAACTTTGAGTATTCTGATTTCTGCAATATATTGTTTTTCATTTGATAAATGAATCTATCCCATGTAAGAAATTAGATAGTTTAAATAAAGACCATTGACCCTCTCCAAAACTCCTTAAACTACTACTGCATGCAAATTACATTTGCCCCAGATAATTACTCTTATCTCGATTTTCATGGATGGGTGCACACTGCACGCATTGGGTGTGTTGAGTAGTTAGGCTAAAGGCGCCCGCCCGCATACTAGGTTCCATTGGCTCCTAGCAGAACTAGAAAACAAAAAAAGAGGCAACAGTACTGTTTGTCCCTCTTGCGGCACGTAGCAACAAAATAGCTAGTATACACCTCCTCAAAAATAGTCTGAATTAATCTAAGAAACATCAAGAAACACATCTGTAATTCATTTTGACGTTTTTGCTAAGGAGGTCTCAATTTTTGGTGTATTTCTCAAGTGAAAAAAAAGGTGCATGAAAACGAGTCGTCTCTCATTGAATGACAACAACCCAGAGGAGAACGAATGTCCCCCTCTTATTGAAGTCACAGAAGTTCAAGGCCGATTGCGATACTGCAAGCATCGTTAGCCGAAAACAGGATCCCCTATCCATTAAAGTGAATGGAAATATTGTAATCTTCGTGGTCAATCTTCGTGTAAATACATACATGTTTAGAAGACAATCATGGTACCAATAATGTATTCTAATACACCAGATGTATGTCCTTGAACATATTATCAAAATGTAGTTGCTAATGGCAGCCTTCAGTACCCCAGTCGGGCTTCAACTTAGTTACTCAATGAGAGGGGGCAGCAATGAGCTAGCCTGCAATGTCACTTCCTGGAGTAGCTCAAAATGCACGTTACGTCTCCATGAGACGCCATCTTAAGAACTATTGGACCCTTTAAAAAAAAAAAGCCTAAAATAATGCCTAAAATGACATATGCAAATCTAACTGCCTGTAGCTCAGGACCTGAAGCAAGGATATGCATATTATTGATAACATTTGAAAGGAAACACTTTGAAGTTTGTGTAAATCTTAAATTAATGTAAGAGAATATAACACATTCCATCTGGTAAAAGATAATACAAAGAAAAAAAATGTACGTTTTTAAAATTTATTTTTTACTGTCATCTTTGAAATGCAAGAGAAAGGCCATAATGTATTATTCCAGCCCAGGCACAATTTAGATTTTGGCAACTAGATGGCAGCAGTGTATGTGCTAAGTTTTAGACTGATCCAATGAACCATTGCATATCGGTTCAAAATGTTGTATCAATACTTCCCAAATGTGCCTAATTGGTTTATTAATACATTTTCAAGTTCATAATTGTGCACTCCTCAAACAATAGCATGGTATTCTTTCACTGTAATAGCTACTGTAAATTGGAAGGTGCAGTTAGATTAACAAGAATTTAAGCTTTCTGCCGATATCAGATATGTCTATGTCCAGGGACTGATCCCGTAGAAGTTAACTAAATTAATTTGGCTTCAATGCACTTTTGATTCTTCAGTGGTTTCAAGTATGTAAGTAAAAATACTTGAAAGTACTACTTAAGTCATTTTTTGGGGTATCTCAACTTATCTTTACTGTTTATGTTTTTGACAACATTTACTTCACTACATTCCTAAAGAAATGATGTACTTTTTACTGCATACATTTTCCCTGACACCCCAAAGTACTCGTTACATTTTGAATGCTTAGCACAACAGGACAATTGCCTAATTCACACACTTATCAAGAGAACATCAATGGTCATCCCTACTGCCTCTGATCTGGTAGACTCACTAAACACATGCTTCGTTGGTAAATTATGTCGGAGCATGCCCATGGCTTTCCGTAAAAAAAAAAATCAATGATGCCGTCTGGTTTGCTATATAAGGAATTAGAAATTATTTATATTTTTACTTTTGATACTTAAGTATATTTTAGCAATTACATGTACTTTTGATACTTAAGTATATTTAAAACCAAATACTTTTAGACTTTTACTCAAGTAGTATTTTACTGGGTGACTTTCACTTTTACTTGAGTCATTTTCTATTAAAGTATCTTTACTTTTACTCAAGAATGACAATTGGGTACCTTTTCCAGTGTCACGAACGGTGTCACGTGATCGATGTCATTGGCTCAGATCAACATGGCAGTGTCAACATACCTGCTACTGTTCATAAGTTTTTCTTTCTAAATGTCTAAATAAATTAAATCTATAAATCACACACTCACAAACTTCAAACATAACAGGTGTACAATTAATTTGTTAAAGATCACTTTCATTTGTCTCCCCTGTAGCTTTTAGAATAATGGCAAAGTTGGTTCCTGTTTCAGTCATGTATTTGGTCACGTGTGCATGGGTAAACCAAAAACAGGTGATGGCTGCATGGTGTAGTTGGTGAGAAGGAACTGCAGCAACTTGTAGGCTACTTCATTAAACTGCTGGGCTGGCATGGTTACACGTGGTCTGCAGTTGTGAGGCTGGTTGGACGTACTGCCAAGTTCTCTAAAATGACATTGGAGGAGGCTATGGTAGAAAAATAAACATGACATTATCTGGCAACAGCTCTGGTGGACATTCCTGCAGTCAGCATGCCAATTGCACGCTCCTTCAAAACTTGAGACATCTGTGGCATTGTGTTGTGTGACAAAACTGCACATTTTAGAGTGGCCTTTTATTGCCCCCAGCACAAGGTGCACCTGTGTAATGATCATGCTGTTTATTCAGCTTCTTGATATGCCACACCTGTCAGGTGGGTGGATAATCTTAACAAAGGAGAAATGCTCACTAACAGGGATGTAAACAAATTTGTGCACACAATTTGAGAGAAATAATATTTTTGTGTATATGGAACATTTCAGGGATCTTTTATTTCAGCTCATGAAACATCGGTCCAACACTTCACATGTTGCGTTTATATTTTTGATCAGTATACAGTACCAGTCAAAGGTTTGGACACACCTACTCATTCAAGGGCTTTTCTTTATTTATACTATTTTATACATTGTAGAATAATAGTGAAGACATCAAAACTATGAAATAACACATATGGAATCATGTAAACGACAGTCCATCATTACTTTAAGACATGAAGGTCAGTCTATCTGGAAAATTTCAAGAACTTTGAAAAATTCTTCAAGTGCAGTCGCAAAAACCATCAAGCACTATGATGAAACTGGCTCTTATGAGGACCGCCAAAGGAAAAGAAGACCCAAAGTTACCTCTGCTGCAGAGGATAAGTTCATTAGAGTTACCAGCCTCAGAAATTGCAGCCCAAATAAATGCTTCACAGAGTTCAAGTAACAGATACATCTCAACATCAACTGTTCAGAGGAGACTGTGTGAATCAGGCCGTCATGGTCTAATTGTTGCAAAGAAACCACTACCAAAGGACACCAATAAGAAGAATGGTCTTGCTTGGGCCAAGAAACATGAACCATGGACATTAGACCGGTGAAAATCTGTCCTTTGGTCTGATGAGTCCACATTTGAGATTTTTGGTTCCAACCACCGTGTCTTTGTGAGACACAGGGTAGGTGAACGGATGATCTCTGCATGTCTAGTTCCCACTGTGAAGCATGGAGGAGGAGATGTGATGGTGTGGGGGTACTTTGCTGGTGACACTGTCAGTGATTTATTGAGAATTCAAGGCACAATTAATCAGCATAGTTACCCACAGCATTCTGCAGCGATACACTATTCCATCTGCTTTGCGCTTAGTGGGACTATCATTTGTTTATCAACAAGACAATGACCCAACACACATCCAGTCTGTGAAAGGGTGATTTGACCAAGAAGGAGAGTGATGGAGTGCTGCATCAGATGACCTGGCTTCCAAAAGCACCCGACCTCAACCCAATTGAGATGGTTTGGGATGAGAGTGAAGGATAAGCAGCCAACAAGTGCTCAGCATATGTGGGGACTCCTTCAAGACTGTTGGAAAAGCATTCCAGGTGAAGCTTGTTGAGAGAATGCCAAGCGTGTGCAAAGGATGGCTACTTTGAAGAATCTAAAATCTAAAATATATTTTGATTTGTTTAATACTTTTTTGGTTACTACATGATTCTATGTGTGTTATTTCATAGTTTTTTTCATAGTCTTCACTATTATTCTACAATCTAGAAAATAGTACAAATAAAGAAAAACCCTTGAATGAGTAGGTGTGTGTCACGCCCTGATCTGTTTCACCTGTTCCTTTGATTGTCTCCACCCCCTCCAGGTGTCGTTTATTTTCCCCAGTGTATTTATCCCTGTGTTTCTTGTCTCTCTGTGCCAGTTCGTCTTGTATGTTTAGTCAAGTCAACCAGTGTGTTTTTCTCGTACTCCTTTTGATATTCTCCTTTTTCTAGTCCTCCCGGTTTTGACCCTTGCCTGTTTCTGGACTCTGTACCCGCCTGACCATTCTGCCTGCCTTGACCACGAGCCTGTCTGCCACTCTGTACCTCCTGGACTCTGATCTGTTTTTGACCTTTTTGCCTGTCCACGACCATTCTCTTGACTACCCCTTTGGATTATTAAACATTATAAGACTCCAACCATCTGCCTCCTGTATCTGGATCTCGCCTTATGCCTTGATCGGTGTGTCCAAACTTTGACTGGTACTGTATATCAATTGCCGTTGAGGGCACAATCTTACACTGTTGTAGTCCAGAAATGTGCATTTATTATGGATCCCCATTAGCTGGGCTCCAGCAAAGTTAAGGCAGTTTATACAATTTAAAAAAACATTACAATACATTCACAGATTTCACAACACACTGTGCCCTCAGGCCCCTACTCCACCACTACCACATATCTACAGTACTAAATCTGTGTGTGTGTATGTTATTGTGTGTATGCATGTTTCTGTGCCTATGTTTGTGTTGCTTCACAGTCTCCGCTGTTCCATAAGGGTCTTTTTTCTTCTGTTTTTTAAAACTAATTGAACTGCTTGCATCAGTTACTTGATGTGGAATAGAGTTCCATGTTGTCATGTCTCTATGTAGTACTGTGTGCCTCCCATAGTCTGTTCTGGACTTGGGGACTGTGAAGAGACCTCTTGTGGCATGTCTTGTGGGGTATGCATGGGTGTCCGAGCTGTGTGCCAGTAGTTTAGACAGACAGCTTGGTGCATTCAACATGTCAATACCTCTCATAAATACAAGTAGTGATGAAGTCAATCTCTCCTCCACTTTCAGCCTGGAGAGATTGACATGCATATTATTAATAGTAGCTCTCTGTGTACATCCAAGGGCCAGCCGTGCTGCCCTGTTCTGAGCCAATTGCAATTTTCCTAAGTCCTTTTTAGTGGCACCTGACCACACGACTGAACAGTAATCAAGATGCGACAAAACTAGGGCCTGTAGGACCTGCCTTGTTGATAATGTTAAGAAGGCAGAGCATTGCTTTATTATGGACAGACTTCTCCCTATCTTAGCTACTACTGTATCAATATGTTTTGACCATAACAGTTTACAATCTAGGGTTACTCCAAGCAGTTTAGTCATCTCAACATGCTCAATTTCCACATGATTTATTACAAGATTTAGTTGAGGTTTAGGGTTTAGTGAATGTTTTGTCCCAAATACAATGCTTTTAGTGTTAGAAATATTTAGGGCTAACTTATTCCTTGCCACCCACTTTGAAACTAACTGCAGCTCTTTGTTAAGTGTTGCAGTCATTTCAGTCGCTGTAGTAGCTGACATATATAGTGTTGAGTCATCCGCACACATAGACACTCTGGCTTTACTCAAAGTCAGTGGCATGTCATTAGTAAAAATGGAAAAAAGCAAGGGGCCTAAACAGCAACCCTGGGGAATTCCTGATTCTGGATAATGTTTGATAGGCTTCCATTAAAGAACACCTGTGTTCTGTTAGACAAGTAACTCCTTATCCACATTATAGGGGGTGTAAAGCCATAACACACACGTTTTTCCAGCAGCAGACTATGATTGATAATGTCAAAAGCTGCACTGAAGTCTAACAAGACAGCCCCCACAGTCATTTTATCATCAAATTCTCTCAGCCAATCATTAGTCATTTGTGTAAGTGCTGTGCTTGTTGAGTGTCCTTCCCTATAAGCCTGCTGAAAGTCTGTTGTCAATTTGTTTACTATGAAATAACATTGTATCTGGTCAAACAATTGTTTGAAGTTTACTAAGGGTTGGTAACAGGTTGATTGGTCGGCTATTTGAGCCAGTAAAGGGGGCTTTACTATTCTTGGGTAGCGGAATGAATTTAGCTTCCCTCCAGGCCTGAGGGCACACACTTTCTAGTAGGCTTATATTGAAGATGTGGCGAATAGGAGTGGCAATATCGTCTGCTATTATCCTCAGTAATTTTCCATCCAGATTGTCAGACCTCGCTGGCTTTTCATTGTCGATGGACAACAATACTTTTTTCACCTCTTCCACACTGACTTTACGGAATTAAAAAGTACAATTCTTGTCTTTCATAATTTGGTCCAATATACTTGGAAGTGTAGTGTCAGCGTTTGTTGCTGGCATGTCATCCCTAAGTTTGCTTATCTTGCCAAACTTAATTCAAGTAGTTGGCAATATCAGTGGGCTTTGTGATGAATGAGCCATCTGATTTAATGAATGATGGCGCCGAGTTGGGGTTTTTTTTGCAAAAAATTCACTTTTAAGGTGCCCCAAAGCTTTTTACTATCATTCTTTATATAATTGATCTTTGTTTCACAATATAGTTTATTTTTATTTAGTTTAGTCACAATTTCTTAATTTGCAGTACGTTTGCCAGTTGGGCTGCCAGACTTATTTGCCATACCTTTCACCTCATCCCTCTCAACCATACAATTTTTCAATTCCTCATCAATCCAAGGAGATTTAACAGTTTTTACAGTAATTTTCTTAATGGGTGAGTGCTTATTAGTAACTGAAATAAGCAATTTCATAAATGTGTGAAGTGCAGCTTCTGGTTGCTCCTCATTACACACCACAGACCACCAAATATTCTTTACATCCTCAACATATGAATCACTACAAAACTTATTGTATGACCTCTTATACACTATATTAGGCCCAGCCTTTGGAACTTTGGTTTTCCTAAATATGGCTATATTGTGATCACTACATCTTATCGATTTGGATACTGCTTTAAAGCACATTTCTGCAGCATTAGTAAAGATGTGATCAATACATGTTGATGATTTCATTCCTGTGCTGTTTGTAACTACCCTGGTAGGTTGACTGACAACCTGAACCAGGTTGCAGGCACTGGTTACAGTTTGAAGTTTTTCCTTGAGTGGGCAGCTTGATGATAGCTAGTCAATATTTAAATCACCCAGAAAATATACTTCGCTGTTGATATCACATGCATTTCACACATATTATCCAGATTGTGACTTTTAGCATTTGGTGGTCTATAGCAGCTTCCCACAAGGATGCGCTTTAGGTGAGTCAGATGAACCTGTAGCCATATTACTTCAACAGTATTTAACATTAGATAATCTCTAAGCTTTACTGGAACGTGGTTCTGAATATAGACCGCAACACCGTCCTTGTTGGCATTTCTGTCTTTTCAGTAGATGTTATAACCATGTATTGCTACCACTATATCATCAAAGGTATTATCTAAGTGAGTTTCAGATATAGTCAGAATAGGAATGTCATCTGTTTCAAGCAAGTTATAGATTTCATGGACCTTGTTTCTTAGGCTACATATGTTAATATGGGCTATTCTTATCACTTTTCTGGGTTGCTTGATTGTTTTTAGTACTTTACTGGGAAGCTTATCAGAGGTAGACTTACTCATGTTATTTACATTGGAGCTGAAAGTGGTTTTCCTACTAGGGCACACTGCCTCAGTGCTAACAGTGTAACTCTGGTTCATAGGCTCATGATTACTGCATACAATAGTTGTAGGATAAACAGAAGAATTCGGTGCAATTAGGGGTACATAAATTAAATTACTTACATTGTGTTTGCCAATGCCCCTAGGATCATGTACATTTGATGCAGCATTATGACGACTCATTGTCACAATGGTAGTGATTAACCAAGCTGGTCTTGGATCATTGACCAGTCATTGTTTCAACGCAGCCTTGAAATGCGTGGACAGAGTCCAGGAGCCAAGATGATTTGGATGGACTCCGTCATTCCTGTAGAGTATCTTCTGTTTCCAGAAGGTGCCAAAGTTATCTATAAAAGTGACTCCAGCAGAGCTACAGTAGTCTTTTAGCCAGATGTGTAATGTCAGCAGTCTGCTGAATCTTTCACACCCGCGGTCCAACAATGGTACTGGAGTCTTTTAATGCTAAAATCAGTTCTTTTAAATCCATTTTCAAATGTTCCGAGCAAGCCCTCCTGATATAGTTTGACCCCACAAAATAAAGCGTACCATCTGGGTTAACTTGGTTGAGTTTATGAAAACTGATCTAATATGAGTGTCATCCCAGATGAGGAATAAGACACTATTTCAAAGCATAGTACATGTAATGTTTGCCTAAGTACAATGTAATTACTACTAGTTGTTACACAGGATTTAGTGCATATTGAGGGGTACTTACTTGTACTAGTATGTTTCCCATCTTGACAATCTAATCATCAGCTTCTGAAAGCGCCATCCAAGTGAGAAAGAAACACACTAGTACACCACAGAGTACATGTATTTATGCAGATATTACAATCTAGTTACTAGGTGTTACACAGGATTTAGGCCTACTACTAATTACCAAGTGAAAATACCTACAAACATTAGCTTCTACTTTAGTCAACTTTAACGCGCAAAAAGTCCTTACATTTCTTACAAAATAATAAGGATTTTTATTGTTAGATTAATAATTTGATTAATTACATTAAACAAATAACAGAAATAACTACTCTAGTGGTGATTCAAATCTGTAGCCTATAGAATGGTGAGTAGCCTAGATAGCTAAGTTGAAAAATATATATATATTTTTTTTACGTTACAAGTAATAATGGAAATCAACAACTCTATCTTCATATGTTTCTTTCTTGAAAGCATTTTCCCATCCTGGAGTCTGAGACCTTGTGGAAATCTGTGGTAGAGGAGAAGAATGTATGACAAATTAGCATTAGACACTATGTTACCTTATACTTGTAAGGACAGACGCTGGGAGACGAGAAGCAAGTACAGGAAGTGAATATTTAATGAATAAACAGACAGGAAACAAAACACAAACAGCGTCTGGACAAAAGACACATAACGACATTAATGCTGACTCAGGAAAGAAACTGAGGAAGTGACAGATATAGGGGAGGTAATTAATAACGTGATGGAGTCCGATGAAGCCCTGATGCGCGGAACGATGGTGACAGGTATGCGTAATGATAAGCAGCCTGGCGACCTCAAACACCAGAAAGGGGGAGCGGGAGCAGATGTGAATGACCCCCCGCCCAGGGGTGCCAACCGGCGTCCCACCTGGGTGAGCCCGATGAGACGGCCGAGGCGCGGGAGCCCGACGAGCCAGCCGAGGTGTGGGAGCCGGCCGAGTGAGGCATGGCGATCCGCCAACCAAATCATAAAGAAGAAGAACCGTTATTGTGGCTAGCTTAACACAAAGGTGAGCCCAGCTAGCTCGCTACAGTAGTTAGCTAACGAGTAGCGACCATAGCATAGCTATTTACCAGCTTTAGGGTAGGTAACTTAGCTTGCTAGTCAAAGTAGAAAACTAGAAAACATGGAAAAGATTGCATGGAAAGTCTATTCTGTAGAATGTGCTATGGTAAATAGTAACAAAAACAGCAGCTGACGTGTGCTACCTAGCTAGCTACGTTTGTTAGCTATCTAGCTAGACACTTGGCTAGCTGGCAAATGCTAGCTAGATAGCTAACTTCCTATGCTAAATCGTACAGCAGAATTCTCTCTCCTGTCTTGACGTTTTTGTCTGAGAGGACAGTACACTACCACTTTTTTTTATTTCGTGGCAATCTATCCTGTCTGGATTTTGCACACTGACCTTCTCGACCGCATTTTTTACAAAGGAACACATTCGAGGTCATCTTTATTCCGAGGATGTTGCGCAGATTGGCAGACATTAAGCCTTAATTCCTTGACATGCCTTAATTCCTGGGATAAATAAATAATTGCACCAATGCATCACATCCAAAAGTGAGAATGTTCTTCAAACAGTGCAAGGTTACATGATGGAATAAGAGTTTGTCTCATGATGTCATAAGCGTAGGACCAAGGCGCAGCGGGTAAAGTGCTCATACTTAATTTATTTGAAGTAACGTGAACACTTAAACAAAAATAACAAAACGACGAAACAGTTCCATAAGGCACACAGGCTATACAGAAAATAACCACCCACAAAACACAAGTGAAAACAAACCCAACTAAATATGGCCTCCAATTAGAGACGACAACCAGCTGCCTCTAATTGGAGGTCATTACCAAAAACCCAACATAGAAATAGAAAATATGGAACATAAACCAAAAACACCGAAACACACAAAACAAACACCCCCTGCCACGCCCTGACCAAACTACAATGACAAATAACCCCTTTTACTGGTCAGGACGTGACACATGACCATTTTAAGTGCATTTATAAACCATTATTCAACCAAGCTTACAATTTGACAAGCAAAAATTATTATCTCTCAATTTTAACCAGAACTGTTTATTAATGTGTCTACAAATGTTTTTAATTGATGGTTGAAACAATTTACCCATTGTCAAATACACTGTTTAAGAAAATAGTTTAAATTGTTAAACCATTTATGTGAACCGTTTGTGAACCCATTGATGCCATTTGATGCCATTTGAAACAAAAGCTTGTCTTTGGCCTGGGTATCAGACTCCATCCCTTTATAGGTTCGTTGTAGAACATTACGTCCGTTTTTAGTAAACAGTACCCACTATTTCAGGCGCATCCGGAAGTCATCGTTCAGTGCGTGGAGGTTTTCTCTCTGTGCCTTCAGGAGTTGCCGAAGTTAACCGTAATCGATGTCAATAGAATTGCCAGGGCCAAAACGTCAGTACTGAAAAGAAAATTGGAGAACGGCTTTAAATTATATGATTAAGAAGGTATGTATACTTAATTAAGCAATAATGCCCGAGGGGGTGTGGTATATTCCCACGACACAACATGGAGTGCCTGGACACAGCACTAAGCCGTGGTATTGACAATATACCACAAACCCCAGGGGTAAATAAACTGGTTACCAATATAATAAGAGCAGTAAAAATAAAAGTTGTCATACCCGTGGTATACGGTCTGATATACCGCGGCAGTCAACCAATCAGCATTCAGGGCTCGAACCACACAGTTTATAATTAACATTAATAGCTAAATATTGCTAGCTAGCTCAGTACTTGCCAGTAGCGACAGCATTAGCCAGCTCGCTAAACTAGTAAACGAAACAATGGCGATCTAAGCAGAGTTGTGTCAATGAGGAGATCGGTTTTCAGTTGGCTAACATATCACAGGGTTTGTGCAGGCTGAAATATGGTGGGTTGGGATGCGATCAGCAGTGGTGTAAACTAAAGTACCGGTACTTAAAGATGCACTCCAGGATCTTAAGCACAACACATTTTTTACATATAGTACAAATTGGATTCGTAACATATCATACGAATTGCAAAAAACAAATACAGTACCAGTCAAAAGTTTGGACACACCAACTCATTCCATGGTTTTTCTTTATTTTTACTATTTTCTACATTGTAGAATAATAGTTAAGACATCAACACTATGAAATGACACCAATGGAATCATGTAGTTACCATAAAGTGTTAAATATAAGTATATTTATATTTGAGATTCTTCAAAGTAGCCACCCTTTGCATTCTCTCAACCAGCTTCATGAGGTAATCACATGGAATGCATTTGAATTAACAGGTGTGGCTTGTTAAAAGTTAATTTGTGGAATTTATTTTCTTCTTAATGCATTTGAGCCAATCAGGTGTGTTGTGACAATGTAGGGGTGGTATATAGAACAACAGCTCAAATAAGCAAAGATAAATGACAGTCCATCATTACTTTAAGACATGAAGGTCAGTCAATCTGGAAAATATCAAGAACTTTGAAAGTTTCTTCAAGTGCAATCGCAAAAACCATCAAGTGCTATGATGAAACTGGCTCTCATGAGGACCGCCACAGGAAAGGAAGACCCAGAGTTACCTCTGCTGCAGAGGATAAGTTCATTATAGTTACCAACCTCAGAAATCGGCAATTAACTGCACCTCGGATTGCAGCCCAAATAAATGCTTCACGGAGTTCAAGTAACAGACACATCTCAACATCAACTGTTCAGAGGAGACTGCGTGAATCAGGCATTCATGGTCGAATTGCTGCTAAGAAACCACTACTGAAGGACACCAATAATAATAAGAGACTTGCTTGGGCCAAGAAACACAAGCAATGGACATTAGACCAGTTGAAATCTGTCCTTTGGTCTGATGAGTCCAAATTTGATATTATTGATAAATTGACTGACTTTTTAAAATCACCCAACAGTGCTATTTGCAGAGTTAGAACATTTGCATTCCTGAACCTGCGACCGATAATAAGCTAAATACCAAAACAAATGATCTAATGATTCTGTCTCTTCACAGCAAAATCTACAGAGTTGGAATGGTTGTATCCCCCATACATACTCAACGCTACCCCACTGATCACCACTTTCATCGGCGCACTGCTCAGGAGAGTAAAGCACACCATAGGTTGAGCCCCGAGCCACGTGACTCGAAGCGCCTGCTTCCTCTGGGAGGCGGATACACAAAAAAATCTAAGCAATTCCACTTCTCGAAATGTTCACAGATGTAACCATTGCCAGTTTGTCCTTTACCCAGCCTGACACAATGTATGGGTCAGCCAAAAAGCAGGAATCCATTCTTTCCAAACATCTCACTCCTACCGGTCCCAAATCCTTTCTGGTAGGATTCTCAGGGCAAACATTGGAAGTCTCCACTACACCTGTCGCCGCAAGTAGGCCCACTTCATCCTGGACTGGCTCAACCTCAGAGCGCTCTTCACTGCCGTCTGACTCCATTTCAAGATTGTCAAGGTTCTCAAGAGAGCATGAAGACCTACAGTACAAGTCATATTACTTGGTTTGTAATCAGGAGATGTAGGTATGTACAGCTTGAACTAAGGTCTATACTCAGGAGACAAATCTATGATCTTAACAGCGCCATTCTTACGCTTTCGCATCATCTCACTTCCTCCCGCCCTCTATTGCTATCTATCTACCACCTTAGATATGAATAAAGTGATTCACAGACATGATCAGCAGAGATAGTGCCATGGATAGTACATGAGTTTTGATTGGTTTACAATTTAGTACTTAGAGGCGTTTTCCTGTCTAGCTAGCGAAACATAAAGTATTTAGAAAAAAATGGCAAATATTGACACTGCCAACAAAAGGAAATGTGTTGAGAAAAAAATAAATATACACAATATGTAAAAAACAGCTCTTCCCTTGGCGGAGATGGATCATCTTGAAAACTAAAGCAGATACCTTGCTATGGCCTAGCCCAAGATGTACTCTTAAGGAGCCTAATGTTACTCCTCAAGGTCCGAAGACCTTGTGTTATTTTCAGAGGTAAACTGGCTCTGGCAGCATCCAAATACTCAATCTAAACTTAAATCGATTCTTAATTTTTTATGTTATTTAATTTTATTTAACCTTTATTTAACTAGGCAAGTCAGTTAAGAACAAATTCTTATTTACTATGACAGCCTACCAAAAGGCCTCCTGCGGGGACGAGGGATTAAAAGAATCTCTCTAAAAAAATTAAAAAATAGGACAAAACACACATCACGACAAGCGAGACACCACAACACTACATAAAGATAGACCTAAGACAACATAGCATTGCAGCAACACATAAGAACACAGCATGGTAGCAACACAACATGGTAGCACCACAAAACATGGTACAAACATTATTGGGCACAGACAACAGCACAAACGGCAAGAAGGTAGAGACAACAATACATCACATGAAGCAGTCACAACTGTCAGTAAGAGTGTTCATGATTGAGTCTTTGAATTAAGAAATGGAGATAAAGCTGTCCAGTTTGAGTGTTTATTGCAGCTCGTTCCAGTCGGTAGCTGCAGCGAACTGAAAAGAGGACCGACCCAGGGATGTGTGTGGGGACCTCTAACAGAATGTGACTGGCAGAACGGGTGTTGTATGTGGAGGATGAGGGCTGCAGTAGATATCTCAGATAGGGGGGAGTGAGGTTTAAGAGGGTTTTATAAATAAGCATCAACCAGTGGGTCTTCCGACGGGTATACAGAGACGACCAGTCTACAGAGGAGTATATAGTGCAGTGATGTGTCCTATAAGGAACATTGGTGGCAAATCTGATGGCTGAATGGTAAAAAACATCTAGCCGCTCGGGAGCACCCTTACCTGCCGATCTATAAATTACATCTCCGTAATCTAGCATGGGTAGGATGGCTATCTGAATCAGGGTTAGTTTGGCAGTTGGGGTGAAAGAGGAGCGATTACGATAGAGGAAACCAAATCTAGAATTTACCTTAGCCTGCAGCTTTGATACATGCTGAGAGAAGAACAGTGTACCATCTAGCCATCCTCCCAAGTACTTGTATGAGGTGACTACCTCAAGCTCTAACCCTCAGAAGTAGTAATCACACCTGTGGGGAGAGGGTCATTCTTCTTACCAAACCACATGACCTTTGTTTTGGAGGTGTTCAGAACAAGGTTAAGGGCAAAGAAAGCTTGTTGGACACTAAGAAAGCTTTGTTGTAGCCTGTTTAACACAAAATCCGGGTAGGGGCCAGCTGAGTATGAGACTGTATCATCTGCATATAAATGGATGAGTGAGCTTTCTACTGCCTGAGCTATGTTGTTGATGTAAATTGAGTAGAGCTTGGGGCCTAGGATCGAGCTTGGGCTACTCCCTTGGTGACAGGCAGTGGCTGAGACAGCAGATGTTCTGACTTTATACACTGCACTCTTGGAGAGAGGTAGTTAGCAAACCAGGCCAAAGACCCCTCAGAGACACCAATAGTCCTTAGCCAGCCCACAAGAACGGAATGGTCTACCATATCAAAAGCTTTGGCTAAGTCAATAAAAATAGCAGCACAACATTGCTTAGAATCTAGGGCAATGGTGACATCATTGAGGACCTTTAAGGTTGCAGTGACACATCCAGAGGTGGTTAGATTAGGATGGGGGGCCAAGAGTCCGTGTAACCAATAGAGAGTCAGAGTCCCGAGTGTGGGAACAAACAGTCTGTCCCACGGTTGGGTAAACAAGCAACAAGTTTATAGTCAACAAAGCACGCAGGAGTCATGAGGCAAATAGCATAAAGCACAATAAAAAAAATATAATGACTTGGGGCTAGCCATTGTTCAGAGTCACTCGCCCCAACAGTGAGTGTGTGCTGGAGGCAAGCGAAAGCTAGGGAGAGAGGGGGGAGTGTGGCGGGGTACCTGTACCAGACAGGGGGAGACAGGCCAGGGCAGATGGTGAACAGATCGCCAGGTGGAATCCAAGCAGCAATGCAGCAGGCAATGGTAGTAGGTGTCACACCCACTTGGGAGAAGAGGGAGGGAGATTCATTGTAGAAAATGCTAGGGGATTCTCTCTGAATAGCGCGAGGTGGCTTCAAAGGCCTCTGGATTTAGGTGGGGTAGACTGTGAGACTCTCCTGACATTTTTGGCCTCAAAGGCTTTGACACCTCTCACTTCACACTTCAGTGCTAATTGAAGTTGTATCTGTTCTGTCCTAGCAAGCTTGGTAGCCTTAGCTTAGCATTCAGTCCTTATAAAGTAAAATATATAATTGTAACGTATTAATCTTCTTGCCTTTCAAAATAGCTTCAAAATAGTTTACTGTTTTGGGTGGATGACTATTTAAAAATGTAAAATATCTTTATCAAATTACATAGACCTACATGTGCAAATTGCTGACAAAAATAAGTGAAATATCCTACTTGCGACAATATATAGTGCCTTCGGAAAGTATTCACACCCCTTGACTTTTTCCACATTTTGTTATACGTTACAGCCTTATTCAAAAATTGACTAAATAAATAAAAATCCTCAGCAATCTACACACAATACCCCATAATAACGACGTGAAAACAGGTTTTTAGAATTTTTTGCACATTAATAAAATTTTAAAACCGAAATACCTTATTTACATAAGTATTCAGACCCTTTGCTATGAGACTCGAAATTGAGCTCAGGTGCATCCTGTTTCCATTGATCAGATTTTTTGCCCATTGCCTCATTCACGGGGCACCCGCTGCTTTGTCAAGCGGAAGTGGTGCTCCTGCCGTTCACATGCCGCTTTCCTTACGCAGCCAACCCGCCCTTCTCCCGACCTGCGACACTACAGCTGCCAGTCCGAGGCAAATGCTTTTTCAGCATCAAGCCAGAGAAGTGCCTACTCCCATTCGTCACTTATTTTTATATATTTAAGATACATTGGATGCCATGTCCATTTGAAAAACGGTGTGTATTTACAAGTACTCTAAATGATTGTGTGTCTAAAATATATCAGATAATGAAGGGTAGTCCTGGATCAACAAGTGACAAAAAATACATTTTGTCAAATCAAATATTATTTATTTACAGGCTTCTCACACAGTGAAAAGGGCAACAAAAGTGACATATTAATCAACATTGTAAATATACAAAAAAAAACGTTAAATAAGACTCAATTAAATGAGGTACAAAAGAAACATGCAGATCAAAGAAAATAAGATACAACTAAAATAGTCTACAGGCATATAGTATGGATACGGTTTGTATTAGCAGCATAGAATTATAATGAAAATATATGTTAGGTGACATTTTGTACCTATCTTTTGTACCTAATTTAATTGAGTCTTATTTAACATTTTGTATATTTACACTCTAGACCCAAACTGTTACAGACCTATATCCATCCTGCCTTTCTAAAGTCTTCGAAAGCCAAGTGAACAAACAGATCACTGACCATTTCGAATCCCACCGTACCTTCTCCACTATGCAATCTGGTTTCCGAGCTGCTCATGGGTGCACCTCAGCCATGCTCAAGGTCCCAAACGATATCATAACCACCATCGATAAAAGACAGTACTGTGCAGCAGTCTTCATCGACCTGGCCAAGGCTTTCAACTCTGTCAATCACCGTATTCTTATCGGCAGACTCAACAGCCTTGGTTTCTCTAATGACTGCCTCGCCTGGTTCACCAACTACTTCTCAGATAGAGTTCAGTGTGTCAAATCGGAGGGCCTGTTCGGACCTCTGGCAGTTTCTATGGGGGTACCACAGGGTTCAATTCTAAAGGCCGACTCTTTTCTCTGTATATATCAATGATGTCGCTCTTGCTGCGGGTGATTCTTCGATCCACCTCTACGCAGACGACACCATTCTGTATACATCTGGCCCTTCTTCTGACACCGTGTTAACAAACCTCCAAACGAGCTTCAACACCATTCAACATTCCTTCCGTGGCCTCCAACTGCTCTTAAATGCTAGTAAAACAAAATGCATGCTCTTCAACTGATCGCTGCCCGCACCTGCCCACCCGACTAGCATCACTACTCTGGACGGTTCCGACTTAGAATATATGGACAACTATAAATACCTAGGTGTCTGGCTAGACTGTAAACTCTCCTTCCAGACTCACATTAAGCATCTCCAATCCAAAATTAAATCTAGAATTGGCTTCCTATTTCGCAACAAAGCCTCCTTCACTCATGCTGCCAAACATACCCTCGTAAAACTGACTATCCTACCAATTCTTGACTTCGGCGATGTCATTTACAAAATAGCCTCCAACACTCTACTCAGCAAATTGGATGCAGTCTATCACAGTGCCATCCGTTTTGTCACCAAAGCCCCATATACTACCCACCACTGCGACCTGTATGCGTTGACTGGTCCTCGCTACATATTCATCTCCAAACCCACTGGCTCCAGGTCATCTATAAGTCTTTGCTAGATAAAGCTCCGCCTTATCTCAGCTCACTGGTCACCATAGCAACACCCACCCGTAGCACGCGTTCCAGCAGGTATATTTCACTGGTTATCCTCAAAGCCAACACCTCATTTGGCCGCCTTTCCTTCCAGTCCTCTGCTGCCAATGACTGGAACGAATTGCAAAAATCACTGAAGTTGGAGACATATCTCCCTCTCTAACTTTAAGCATCAGCTGTCAGAGCAGCTTACCGATCATTGCACCTGTGCACAGCCCATCTGTAAATAGTCCACCCAACTACCTCATCCCCATATTGTTATTTATTTTTTGCTCTTTTGCACCCCAGTATCTCTATTTGCACATCAATCACTCCAGTGTTAATGCTAAATTGTAATTATTTTGCCACTATGGCCTATTTATTGCCTTACCTCCCTACTCTTACTACATTTGCACACACTGTATATTTTTCTTTTGCGTTATTGACTGTATGTTTGTTTATTCCCATGTGTAACTCTGTGATGTTGTTTTTGTCGCACTGCTTTGCTTTATCTTGGCCAGGTCGCAGTTGTAAATGAGAACTTGTTCTCAACTGGCCTAACTGGTTAAATAAAGGTGAAATAAAATACAATAAAAACATAACTATTGCATTGGTCCGGTTGACCTAAGTGATTTAAGTTTGTACAGAATATAAATAAATGGTACGTGTGTGGTAGGGTGCAGTAGTCAGCCCAGGGTTCAACTGTTAGATTCGTTTTGTGGCTTGGGGATAGAGGCTGGCTTTTAGATAGGTGGTCCGAGACTTAATGCTGACCCTCAATGCAGCGGATCCCTCTCCCGTCTGCGCCACCTTGTTCCGTCTTCACGATCGGAGGCCCCTTTCAGGTAACGGGTGATCTGAATCTGGACCCCCTTGTCTGTGGCATCCTGGGTTGGAGTTCTTATGAAAGACACCTATACACAATGTAAGAACACCGAGTTACATTTTAAACCCTAGAAACCGCTGCACCTCCTTTACCGTGGTGAGAGTCGGCCAATTACGCACCGCTGAAATGCGGTCACTCTCCGAAGGAGACGGACTGTTAGAAGAACAGGCATTTCTCAGCCTTGACGTACAGGTCATGCTCCAACAGTCGACCAAGCACCCTGCGCACCAGGGACACATGCTCGGCGCGTGTAGCGGAGTATATCAGAATGTCATCAATATACACCACTACACCCTGCCCGTGCAGGTCCCTGAAAATCTTGTCTACAAAGGCTTGGAAGACTGATGGAGCATTCATCAACCCGTACGGCATGACGAGGTACTCATAAATCCCTGAGGTAGTACTGAACACCGTCTTCCACTCGTCTCCCTCCCGGATACGCACCAGGTTGTAAGCGCTCCTGAGATCTAGTTTGGTAAAGAAGCACGCCCCGTGCATTGACTCAGTCGCTGTGGCTATAAGAGGTAGCGGGTAACTGTACCTCACAGTGATCTGTAACCCTTGCAGCCTGCAGTGAAGGCCTATCCACCACCATGAACTCTTCAAGAGCACCATTCATACTCTCAACTCTTTTAACAGCTGCTGCCTAACTTTGGCCACCTCATTTTCTTTCACCCTTGTCAGGCATTCAAAAGACGTGGCTTCCTGGTTCCCACCACAATTGCAACATGTCACATTTTCATAACTTTTAGAACACATGATATAATCTTGTCCACAACTTGGACATGCTGGTTTCTCCCTTCTGCCAACACTTGAAACATGACCAAAAGCTTTACAGTGATCATGCTCTGACTCTGTAGTTTATATACCCCAACTGCACTTGAATATGGAGAGACTCCATATCAAAAAAACAAAAGAACAGATGAATTCTTCACTTTTTCATAATTCACCACAATTCATCCAATGTGCATCAATCACTCCCGGAATATTTTTCATCTCTTCACCATCGACTTCCCACTAGACGCCATATTACCCCCTTGAGGGGTGCCCTGTTCCCAGTGATGTAAAGTACTTAAGTAGTACTTTAAAGTATTTATACTCAGGTTTTTTTGGGGGTATCTGTACTTTACAATTTATATTTTTGACAACTTTTAATTTACTACATTCCTAAAGACAATAATATACTTTTTACTCCATACATTTTCCTTGACACCCAAAAGTACTCGTTACATTTTGAATGCTAAGCAGGACAGGAAAGTGGTCCCATTCACACACTTATCAACAGAACATCCCTGGTCATCCATATTGCTTCTGATCTGGCTTACTCACTAAACACACATGCTTCGTTTGTAAATTATGTTGGTGTGCCTCTGGCTATTCGTAAATAAAAAAAACAAGAAAATGGTGCCGTCTGGTTAGCTTAATATAAGGAATACTTATTGATAGTTAAGTATATTTTAGTAATTACATTTACTTTTGATACGAAAGTATATTTTAAACAAAATACTTTTACTCAAGTAGAATTTTACAGGGTGACTTTTACTTTTATCGTTCTCTATTAAGGTATCTTTACTTTTACTCAAGTATGACGATTGGGTACTTTTTCCACCACTGCCTGTTCCGAAGAGACACACACACATGACACGTCAAACTTAGCAAATCGGGTGAGAAGCAACACAAGTTCCTTATTAGGAAAGGTTGTCCTATCTCTCCGTACCTGTTTTTATTAATCACCCAACTTCTTACAAATTCTTTAAATAATAGTCCTGTACAAGGTATTTCCATAGCTGGTAAAGAAATTATTATAAGCCAGCTGGCTGACGATACTACACTTTTTCTTTAATATGCTAACGAAATTCCCATATCGATCAATGTTATACAATCCTTTTCCAAAGCGTCTGGTCTATATCTTAACATTAATAAATGTGAGCTCATGGCTGTCAAAGATTGTGTGACACCTTCATATTATGGTATTCCAGTAAAAGAAGAACATATTTAGGCATAACCATTACAAAGGATCAGAAGTCTAGAGGCTTACTAAAACCCAGAAGAAGCTAAATCAATGGCTACAGAGGGCCTTATCTTTAAAATGAAGAGTCCTAATAACCAAGGCTGAAGGTAGCTCTAGACTAACATACGGCGCTCTATCTTGATATCTTGACAGTAAAATAAGCAAGGAGATAGACCAGATGCTTTTCAACTTTCTGTGGAGAAACCGTACCCGTTACAAACTGTTGTAATGAACACTTATGAGAATGGTGGGCTGAATTTTCTGGACTTTACTACCTTAAATAATACTTTTAAGATCAATTGGATAAAACATTTCTTAAGAAGACCCACTTCTATGTGGAATTTTATTCCTCATCATGTCTTCTCTACTTTTGGTGGCCTTAACTTCATGTTGGTTTGCAATTATAATATTGACAAAGTTCCAGTGAAACTTTCTGCTTTTCATCAGCAGGTTCTCTTGTCATGGTCCTTAATTTATAAGCATAATTTTTCTCCACACAGATATTATATATGGAATAATCAGGATATATTGTATAAAAATACTTCTTTGGTTTTTAGAATATTGGTTCTGAAATAATATCCTATTTGTGAGCCAACTGGTAAATGCAGAGGGTCTTTTACTTAGTTATAAGGAATTCTTATCACTTTACAAGGTCCCTGTAACACATAAAGATTTTGCAATTGTTTTAGATGCCATTCCCTCAGGTGTTGCTTTATTATTCAGGAACGTGTCAAGACCTGACCCTCAGAGCCTACCTTCCATTGACCCTGTTGACTCATCAGTAGGAAAGATTTTTTCTCTTTTGGTCCATTCAACAACAGAGCGATACGAACCTTGTTTCAGCAGGCTGTTGTGCCTATACCTTATGTCATGCCTTATTGGAGTGGATTTATTGATAAGATCTGTTGGAAAAAAGTTTGGATGTTGCCACACACATACCTACTTGTTAACAAAATTAAGTACATTTCCTTTAAAATTATTCCTAAATATTATCCTGCCAACCACTATATAAAGAAGTTTAAGGAAAACATCAACTCAAATTGCTCCTTTTGTAATGACCACCCAGAAACAGTGTTGCATCTTTTTTGGCATTGTATTCATGTAAGAAAACTGTGGCAAGACATCAGTAGATTTATAATTGAACACATTTATGAAGATCTTACACTATTGTGGAGAGATGTACTGCTTGGATTCTTTACCTACGATATAAATAAGTTGAAAAAATTTTATGTAATTAATTTCATTATTCTTTTGGCCAAATTTCATATTCACAAATGTAAATTTACAAACAAAAAAAACAAACAAATTTTCTTACCTTACAAAAAGACATTGAACTGTATTTTAAGACAATTAAATACTCTACTAACAAAAAAGCTGTTAGAATTATAAGTGTATGTATGTACCTTGAAGTCCTTATGTAATGTGATATTGTACCCCCTAGCCCAATTGTCCATTGTATATTATTCATATATACTTGTGTTCCCACATGTACTTCCTGTATTGATTTGTTGTTATTAAAATAAAACACTAGTTCCTTCTGATCCGCAGAAGTACAACAAATCAAATCAAGCCGACCTGTCGTGATCCTCACAGCCTTCACGTTACCCATCACTTTCTCCACCAGTTTGGATAGCTCAAATTGATTCTTCATGAATAATTTTTGACAATACACTAATTGTCCTTGATTCTACCGCAATTAGATTCACATTCCGCTTGAGCTTCCGCTTCCGCCATCTTTCCCGCCACCATCAAATTTGGCAGGCTGTTGGCAATTTGGCCAACTTCCGACTCCTGGTGCATACGTACCTCCTCTCCCTCGATTTTATTTGTCGACTTCCGGCTACTTTCAGTGTATCACTCAAACGCTGACTTGCATGTTCTTCCATTGAAAATAGTGTGCGCACGCGCCTGAAGTAGGAAGCATCATTTTGTGGAAACTCCGTTTGTAGGTAAGATCAAATAAACATAATCGTTACTGTGTCGTTAATTAAACATTACATGTAAATGGATAGAAAGATGATGTGCGAAATAATCTTACTTTTATATTGTTAATATGTTTATTTTTGTGAAGCGAACCTAATAGTAGCTATGTCAGCCAGCCACGTCGCAAGGGACGGGGAGTTTGGTTGATCGTGTTGTTGATGTCCAGAATATTAATTCCCTGACAACTATGATTGCTGGCTAGCTGCTAACCCACCACCAACTGCTTTTAGCTACGCACTTGGTTTGAAAACTATAGGTAAGTACGGAACGTAAGCTGTTTTGAACATACAGGGTGTTGGGTCATCATAACTTGGAACTGCGCGTTTGTTTCGATGAAACAATGTGACAAACCGATTGACTGGCGTCAGTGTTCAAGTCTGGCTTGAAATGGTTCAACAGTCGAAGTAGCGTCTTATTGGAACAGTGTCCCAAGTAAATTGCGTAGTGTTTTCAAGGTAACTTCTATTAAAAACCCCTGAACACGAATTAATCTAATCAAAATACTGAATATGGGCATTTTAGTCGTTTGTTTGATCCAAACAATGGTTTGTTCGAATTTTGGCCCATCTCTAAATGTAATAAACTATCGCAAAGTCATTGTTGCAAGGAGCGAGGATTTTGGCATTAAATGTACATATTAGTCATTTAGCAGACTCTCTTATCCAGAGCGACTTAACGTAGTGAGTGTATACATTTCCGTACTTTTATCCTGGCAAATGCCACCTCCACCTTTTTTACAGGTCATGTCATGCATGATGGTCTTTATTTTCTTGGTCCACGTCAGATGCATGCTAGTAGCACATACGTCAGAGGTACACACTGTGAGTAGGTGGCTTCTAACCAATGATGTAGCACAAAGGCGAGCAGGCCTTTCTAATCGACCTGGCCCTGGTATCCTGGAAGGATATTGACCTCATCCAGTCAGTATAGAATGCCTGGTTGTTCTTTAAAAGTGCTTTCCTCACCACCTTAAATAAGCATGCCCCTTTAAAAAAATACACAATTTCAATAAGTATTTCTCTACGGCTGGCCATGCTTTCCACCTGGCTACCCCAACCCCGGCCAACAGCTCTGCACCCCCCGCAGCAACTGGCCCAAGCCCCCGCCCCTGGTTCTCCTTAACCAAAATCCAGACAGCTGATTGTTCTAATAGAGCTGCAAAATCTGGATTCCTACAAATCAGCTGGGCTAGACAATCTGGATCCTCTCTTCTTAAAATTATCCGCTGCCATTGTTGCAACGCCTATTACTAGTCTGTTCAACCTCTTTCGTATCATCTGAGATTCCTAAAGATTGGAAAGCAGCCGTGGTCATCCCCCTCTTCAAAGGGGGAGACACTCTAGACCCAAACTGTTACAGACCTATATCCATCCTGCCTTTCTAAAGTCTTGGAAAGCCAAGTGAACAAACAGATCACTGACCATTTCGAATCCCACTGTACCTTCTCCACTATGCAATCCGGTTTCTGAGCTGGTCACGGGTGCACCTCAGCCACGCTCAAGGTCCTAAACGATATCATAACCGCCATCGATAGAAGACAGTACTGTGCAGCCGTCTTCATCGACCTGGCCAAGGCTTTTGACTCTCTCAATCACTTTATTCTTATCGGCAGACTCAACAACCTTGGTTTCTCTAATGACTGCCTCGCCTGGTTCACCAACTACTTCTCAGATAGAGTTCAGTGTGTCAAATCGGAGGGCCTGTTGTCTGTTCCTCTGGCAGCCTCTATTGGGGTGCCACAGGATTCAATTCTCGGGCCGACTCTTTTCTCTGTATATATCAATGATGTCACTTGCTGCGGGTGATTCTTTGATCCACCTCTACGCAGACGACACCATTCACCATTCTGACACCACCCGTAGCACGCGCTCCAGCAGGTATATTTCACTGATCATCCCCAAAGCCAACACCTCCTTTGGCCGCCTTTCCTTCCAGTTCTCTGCTGCCAATGACTGGAACTGATTGCAAAAATCACTGAAGCTGGAGACTTATACCTCGCTCACGAACTTTAAGCATCAGCTGTCAGAGCAGCTTACCGATCGCTGCAGCTGTTCACAGCCCATCTGTAAATAGCCCATCCAACCAACCACCTACTTACCTCAGCTCCATATTTGTTTTTGTTTTTCTGCTCTTTTGCAAACCAGCATCTCTACTTGCACATCTATCACTCGTGTTAATTGCCAAATTGTTATTACTTTGCCACTATGCCTATTTATTGCCTTGCTTCCTTACTTCATTTGCACAGACTGTATACAGATTTTTCTATTGTGTTATTGACTGTACGTCTGCTTATCCCATGTGTAACTCTGTGGTGTCTTTGTCGCACTGCTTTGCTTTATCTTGGCCAGGTCGCAGTTGTAAATGAGAACTTGTTTTCAACTGGCCTACCTGGTTAAATAAAGGTGAAATACAAAATACATCAGAGGTACACAATGTATTTATTAGGGACACCCATTAGCTGCTGCTGAGGCATCAGCTACTCTTCCTGGGGTCCAAACACATTAAGGCACTTACATATAAAACAAAAGATACAACAGTACATCGTATAACATTATTACACCACTACATATTACAATACAAAATGTATAATACCACCATACAACAATATTACAACATAGGTGTGTGTGGAGTACGTGAGCTTGTATGTGTGTCTGTACCTTTTTGTGTGTGTCTTCACGGGCCCAGCTGTTCCATAAGTTGCATTTTTAGCTTTATTTTTTTTATTTTTTAAATCTGATTCTACTGCTTGCATCAGTTACCTGATGTGGAATAGAGTTCCATGTAGTCATGGCTCTGTGTAGTACTGTGCACCTCCCATAGTCTGTTCCGGACTTGGGGACTGTGAAGAGACCTCTGGTGGCATGTCTTGTGGGTTATTTATGGGTGTCCGAGCTGTGTGCTAGTAGTTTAAACAGACAGCTCGGTACAATTCAGCTTGTCAACACTTCTTACAAAAACAAGTAGTGATGAATTAGGTGGCTTCTAACCAACAATGTATCATTTGCTTCTAACAGATGGGATGAGTCTGTTTGCCTTCAAATGATCTCTACCACTTCGAGGGAATGGTTCTCCTTGGCTACAATGCCTGCCTATCAAAATGAAAGTTGTAGTCTGACACATCAGGAAAAGTAGTAATAGCAAGCTTTGTCCAATGCTTAAAAGGATCAGCACCAAAGTCACAAGTCATTCTCATACTGGCCATTTTTTTCGTAGACATCTGAGTAACTTCGTTGCAGTGTCGCTACAGTTCATCTAGCTTAATCATGTTTAGACGTCTCAATGAAATAATAGGCCTACTCTTGGCTTTCCGGAAATATATCGAATGCCAGGAGTTTTCCCTGACCACTATACTCAGTTTGCACTCCCTCCATTTTGTCTCCACACAAACTGTCCGTCATTGTCCGTTGTGGGCTTTATGTCCAGCCTCCATTACTGCTGACCTCGCAGATTCTATTACAAAGTAATGTATCGGTAAAAATAAATAATATCAACCGCAACTTGAATTGCCTGACAGAGCAAAGAGAAGAAAACAATCACACCATCATCGCTGTAGCCCAGGAGCTTTCCAGCGGCCCTGCTCTACTTGTCTCTTCTAGAACCAGCATGGTTAGGCTATTTGGTCAATTGCACTGTGTGGACCTCTACCCACACCATACTTCCTCCCTCACCCCCTTGTGCACCAACTCACCCTCTTGTTTTCTGTTCATGTGAGGATATCCCTTCCAAGTTCCCAAAAGTACCGCTTTCAAGTCCCCGAAAGAAAATGTTGTTGATAAATGGTAGCGTTTATTCTAGTGGTGATGTTGCACGTCATGGTTGCTAGAGTCTATTTTTAGAATGGCCAGAGAGTAGCAGTCAAACCCAGAGTGCGCCGGGTGACCGGTCACTGTGTGTTGGGCAGAGCGGAGTGTTCGTGAATAGATCAGCCAAGCTTTTCAGAAACTGCTGGCCTGGCTGTCATGTGCAGTGAGAGGGGAAGTGTGAATTGTGTATACGTGCCTTAATGTGTGTTTTAGTGATCGAGGGAGCGGTGATGTGAGTGAATATACTGGGTCTCTCACATAGACTGCTATATTGCATTCCAGTTGAGAACACATGGGCCTAGAGACTAATAGCGCTAGGCGTATAAGCCAATTAGAAAACCCTCATCGGGATGGAACTTTGTAGGGGCTGAAAATGACTTTTTCTTTTCAAAGTGTCCGCGGTTCTACTAAGGTGGCTTTGGAGTCTTCTAGCCTAAGTGTCCAAAATGTAGCCTAGCGTAGGGCTAACTGGAAGGCCAGTGGACCGATTCTGGGGGATGAAGGAAGTTTGGGTGACTGATGGCGGAAGGGGGGTCCAGGGAACAAGGCCTTGTGGGGAAAGTACAACTTCACTTCTCTCTGTTGGTAAGGCCTGAAACTGCTAGCCATATCCTTTTGGGGAGGCTATGTTTCTCAAGATTTATTAGTTTTGGTCTTGTCTTTCCTCTTAAATCACTTTAATCCACATTCAACATTTTTGTTGCGACAGTACACTGACTCCATGATTAGCCTTAGCCTGTTTTAACGGTCTTCTACATTCTCATAGGCTGCTCCTTCACCTTTCAAAGTCCTATTGTCAACACTGGACCGTCAGAATAAAAGTAGAACAGCCCAGTTGCCTCAATTAATGCTCGGTTCTCCTGTTTTGTTTGTTTGGGTCTAGTTTTGCTATAGTGCCAAGTTTTTGTGGCAAGTCTTCAAAGCTAATATGCAAATCACGGAGTGGTTTTCATTCAAAAGTAGTAGCTTGATCATAATTCAGTCTTGTTAAATATGTGATCACTTCCAATAGAGGTTAATACAAAATGCAGAAACTAACATTTTATTAGCCTTGGGCCTAGGCTATGGGATTTGTTTCATTGTGAATCATAGACTCTTCATTTAATTCTCATGTTGTGGTTTGTCATGGCGTGTATGCTGAAAATGTTTTTTTTGACCTTGTGCCTTTCTCTACAATGTTACTAATCAGTTTGCCAGTATGGATTTGACTAAAGGACAGTCTTGGACACAACTCAAAATGTAGCCTAAGCTACAGTGCCTTCAGAATGTATTCACAGCCCTTGACTTTTTCCACGTTTTGTTGTGTTACAGCCTGAATTCAGTATTAAATGTGTATGTTTTTGTCTCACCCATCTACACACAATACCCCATAATGACAAAGTGAAAACATGTTTTTAGAAACAAGGGGTATGAATACTTTCTGAAGGCGCTGTCAGATTACATGTTGTCAGAAATAATTGATGTAATCCCATCTTTTCTAATTAGGCCCAGGTAAGCTGTTTTACAGGGAATTTCAGGCAAGTAGCCTACCAGGAGTACCAAAACAACTCTCAATATTGATTTGTTTTCTGTAGGCCTAGTATTACTGTTATAACCCCAGACCCGTCTTAGTGACAAAACAGCATAGAAAGAGTTTTGAAACCCCATAAATAGGAACTCCATATAAGGTGGGTCAATGCATCATCATGAGTAGTTAAAGGAAATGACATCGCCATATTGTTTTGTTGGGTGTGTAATGACGGACCTTGATCTTCCTCAGAGCAGTGGATCTTTTAACCTATAATAATTAATCAACGCTCTCGCATATTCCAAGGGTCAAGAAAGCTTGTTTAAAACACTTAGGCTAGCTGCTTGGCATCTCGGTTTAGCGTGACAAGATTTTAGAGTGGACATGATCCTGGTAAGGTAAATGGTATGTTGTATTCTGCCAACAAACTTGGATAGCCTACTAGGCTATATTATCCTAGGTATTGTAAAAAGTTGATTGCATGGTAGTCTAGCTCGATTGTTGTGTTTGCTTTTAACCATGTAAAAGCACATAGGAAGAAACAACAAGTGAAAGCAATATGGAAGTAGCCCACAGGGGAGTGTAGCTTATAGGGAGGAAGAGAGACGAGTATAGCCTACCTTGTTATTAAACGACAACAAATTGCATTGATATTGTTTGCCTTTCATGAGGTCTCAAAACGTGTTACACAATTTGCAGTCGGAGCCTAGACTAGGCCTTATGTATTCTCAATTCAAGAACATTGATTGGTAGAGAATTGCGTAAACGTTGGGTAAGAATTGCCCCTTGACCCACTTTCTCTCCCGCTCTCCCCCCCCACCCTCCTCTCTCTCTCCTGCTCTATCTCTCTCTCCCTCCACCTCCAGTCCCAGACCATGAACTACGTGGGGCAGTTGGCAGAGTCGGTGTTTGTGACGGTGAAGGAGCTGTACCGGGGCCTGAACCCAGCCACGCTCACGGGGGGCATCGATGTCATCGTGGTGCGCCAGCCCGACGGCAGCCTCCAGTGCTCCCCGTTCCACGTGCGCTTCGGCAAGCTGGGGGTGCTGCGCTCCAAAGAAAAAGTGGTGAGTATGGAGAAGACTGAAGGTGTGTGGTGTAGCCTACACCTGATGGGTGCATGTACAGTGCCTTCAGAAAGTGTTCACAGCCCTTGACTTTTTCCACATTTTGTTGTGTTCCAGCCTGAATTTAAAATGGATTAAATTGAGATGTTTTTTGTCAGTGGCCTACACACAATACCCCATAATGTCAAAGTGGAAGCATGTTTTTAGACATTTTTACAATAAATGAAGAGCTGAAATGTCTTGAGTCAATAAGTATTCAATCCCTTTTTTATGGCAAGCCTAAATCAGTTCAGGAGTAAAAAATGTGCTTAACAAGTCACATAAGTTACATGGACTCTGTGTGCAATAATAGTGTTTAACATAATTTTTTTGAATGACATACAATACACACACACTATCTGTAAGGTCCTTCAGTTGAGCAGGTGCCACAAAGAGGGACTTGGGAAAATTGCTGTTGGCTCAGAACAGGGCAGCGCGGCTGGCCCTTAAAAGTTTACGGAGAGCTAACATTAATGACATGCATGTCAGTCTCTCATGGCTCAGAGTGGAAGAGAGATTGACTTCCTCATTACTTGTTTTTGTAAGAGGTGTTGACAAGCTGAAGGTACCGAGCCTTCTGTTTTTAAAATACTAGCACACAGCTCGGACACACATGCATACCCCACAAGACATGCCACCAGAGGTCTCTTCACAGTCCCCAAGTCCAGAACAGACAATGGGAGGCACACAGTACTTCATAGAGCCATGACTACATGGAACTCTATTCCATATCAGGTAACTGATGCAAGCAGTAGAATCAGATTTAAAAAGCAGGTACCATAACACCTTATGGAACAGTGTTGCATGCTGAAGTTATTAATTACACTTTGGATGGTGTATCACTACACCCAGTCAGTACAAAGATACAGGTGTCCTTCCTAACTCAGTTGCCAGAGAGGAAGGAAACCCCTCAGGAGTTTCACCATGAGGCCAATGGTGACTTAGAGTTTAATGGCTGTGATAGGAGAGAACTGAGGATGGATCAACAACATTGTAGTTATTATTGTGGAGTAACCTAAATGACATAGTGAAAAAATGGAAGCCTGTACAGAAGAATAAAAATATTCCAAAACATGCATCCTGTTTGTAATAAGGCACTAAAGTAAAACTGCAAAAACTGTGGCAAAGAAAGGACTTTGGCCTGAATACAAAGCATTATGTTTGGGGCAAATCCATGACTACGTCGTGTTATGGGTATGCTTGTCATCGGCAAGGACTAGGTAGTTTTTTTATTTTTATAAAAAGAAACAGAATCGATCTAAGCACGGGCAAAATCCTAGAGGAAAATCTGGTTGTCTGCTTTCCGACAGACACTGGGAGGCAAATTCACCTTTCAGCAGGACAAGAACCTAAAACACAAAGTCAAATATACACTGGATTTGCTTACCAAGACGACATTGAATGTTCCTGAGAGGTCTAGTTACAGTTTTGACTTAAATCAGCTTAAAAATCTATGGCAAGACTTGATCATTGCTATACAGCCATTTTCAACAATCAACTTCTCAGAGCTTGAAGAATTAAAATAATTATAATAATGTGCAAATATTGTACAATCCAGGTGTCCAAAGCTCTTAGAGACTTAACCAGAAAGACTCAGCTGTAATCGCTGCCAAAGGTGAATTTATTTATTTATTTTATACGTGTTGACTCGGGGGTGTGAATACTTATGTAAATGAGGTATTTCATTTTCAATCAATTTGCTACAATTTCTAAAGACATGTTTTCACTTTGTCGTTATGTGTAGATGGGTGAGAAAACAAATACATTTGAATAAATGTTGAATTCAGGCTGTAACACAACTAAATGTGAAGTTCGTCAAGGGGTATGAATACTTTCTGAAGGCACTGTATATAAGCAGATAAATACACATTCAGATCAACATACACGCACCCTCTTTCTTACCCTTTCACTTAAACATACCCTTTTTCACGCTCTCTCTTAAACAAACACACACATTGACTGTGTTGCAGGTGGACATTGAGATCAATGGGGAGCCAGTTTACCTGCAAATGAAGCTGGGGGACAATGGAGAAGCTTTCTTTGTGGAGGAAAATGAGGATTTTGAGGTTTGTAAAATAAAAAACATATTTGATCCTGTAGGTCTGTTCATTAGTGGAGGTTAACCTCTTTTTGTTGACGTGTTAAGCTAGTAGGAAAGGTGATGTAGCCTGTTTTGTTTATTCTTTGGCTTATTGACAATGTACAATGCCTATCATAAGCATTCACCCCCCCCCCCCCCCCCCCTTGAAACTCTTCACATTTTATTGTCACAAAGTGGGATTATAATCTATTTACTTGTCATTTTTGGTCAATGGTCTACACCAAATACTTTAGTGTCAAAGTGGAAGAATAATGATCTAACATTAGTTAAGGATGAATGAAAAATAAAACACTAGTATACCTTGATTAGATAAGTATTCACCCCCATAGTCAGTACATGTTAGAAATACCTTTGGCAGCGATTACAGCTGTGTGTCTTATTAGGTTAATTGTTACGATCATCGTTAGAGCAGTTTTCAAGTCTTGCCATAGATTTTCAAGACGATTTCTTAAGTCAAAACTGGAAGTAGGCCACTCGAACATTCAATGTCTTCTTGGTAATTAACTCCAGTGTAGATTTGGCCTTGTGTTGTAGGCTATTGTCCTGCTGAAAGGTGAATTCCTCTCCCAGTGTCTGGTGTAAAGCAGACTGAGGAAGGTTTTCCTCTAGAATTTTGCTTGTGCTTAGGTCCATCCCATTTATTTTATCCTGAAAAACTCCCCGGTCTTTGCTAATGTCAAGCATACCCATACCATGATGCAGATACCACCATGCTTGAAAAGGAGGCAGTTACTCAGTGACGTGTTGAGTTGGATTTGCCCTAAACATAAGGCTTTGTATTTAGGCTCAAAATTATATATTTAAATTATTTTTTGTATTATTACATTAGTGCCTTGTTAAATACAGGATGCATGTTTTGGAATATTTGTATTCTGTATTTTATTATAATTATATAATTTTCTTGTGGAGTCACAGTAATGTCCCATCACAGCCATTGAACTAAAGTCACCAATGGGCTCATGGTGACATCCCTGAGCAGTTTCCTTCCTGTCCTTCAGTTCGGAAGGACGACTATCTTTGTCTGGGTGGTTTAATACATCATCCACAGCCAACTTATTAACTTGACCATGCTTAAAGAGATATTCAATGTCTGATTTCTTCCCTTTCAGTCAGTCACTCGGTATAACATACTATGGGAAGTCAACAACCAATCAAATTCACCTGAAGAAAATGAAAAACGGCCAATGAATTCAGAGCCAGCCCTGGGAAGCCCCGCCTGCCTGTCTGTAACACTGGGGCTTGCATTCATTTCATCAATTCTTTAGCTCGCCTGAAGGAGAACATGTCACTCAATTTACTAACATTTCAAGCACACGGACTACTAGATTTGGCTCTGACTTAGGTGTCTGTTAGTGGGGAAGCGAGTACTCGTCCCCTAGATGTTTTGGGTCTTGGTATTAGTTTTTGTGTTTTCTAAAAGCTAACTACTTTCTGCTTTGCTTGTGTAGGTAACGCTTCCTTGCTTGGGTAGGATTTGTTTTTGCCAAAAGCCTACCACTTCTGCTCTGCTTGTGTAGCCAGTGCTTCCTTGCTTGAGTAAGATGGCCAAGTGGTAAGAGTATAAAAAGGCTAACCAGACAGATTTGAACCTCTGACCATGCCCTAGGGCATGTGGTTTTACAATGGAAATTCAAGATACTCACAAGTGCTGTCTTGCTTGCCTGGGGTTGGAAACGCTCAGGCTGCCTTGACTCGGACCAGTTCGTGTGACCGGTGTCAGCGTACAAGAGTCTGAACTCTGTCGATGACTTCTTAGGAAGATTGGTGTTACTGGAGAAGGCCCTCTCTATTAAAAGAAAAAAACAGTGTACGACGGCATCAGGGTTGCCTGAGATGGGGAGAGAAGGTCTGTTTGTTGTCGGAGTTGTTCCCCGCCTGTCATGCAGGGGACTGGTGTTCAATTACCAGATGGGCATCCCAACTAGGCTTGGGCGATACCCCAGTATATGGTATATTTCGTAATACCGATGCTATGGTATGTAGTACCAGTCAAGAGTTTGAACACACCTACTCATTCAAGGGTTTTTCTTTATTTTGACTGTTTCCTGCATTGTAGAATAATAGTGAAGACATCAAAACTATGAAATAACACATATGGAATCATATAGTAACCAAAAAAAGTGTTAAACAAATCAAATATATTTTAGGTTCTTCAAAGTAGCTTCCCTTTGCCTTGATGACAGCTTTGTGGACTCTTGGCATTCTCTCAACCAGCTTCACATGGAATGCCACATGCTGAGCACTTGTTGGCTGGTTTTCCTTCACTCTGCGGTCCCACTCATCCCAAACCATCCCAATTGGGTTGAGGTCGGGTGATTGTGGAGGCTCGGTCATCTGATGCAGCTCTCATCATTCTCCTTCTTTGTCATATAGTCTATTTTTATATATATATATTTTTTTATTTTTTTTATTTCACCTTTATTTAACCAGGTAGGCTAGTTGAGAACAAGTTCTCATTTACAACTGTGACCTGGCCAAGATAAAGCAAAGCAGTGTGACAGACAACAACAGTTACACATGGAGTAAACAATAAACAAGCCAATAACACAATAAACAAGTCAATGACACAGTAGAAAAAAAGAAAGTCTATATACAGTGTGTGCAAAAGGCATGAGGAGTTAGGCAATAAATAGGCCATAGGAGTGAATAATTACAATTTAGCAGATTAACACTGGAGTGATAAATGAGCATATGATGATGTACAAGTAGAAATACTGGTGTGCAAAAGAGCAGAAAAGTAAATAAAAACAGTATGGGGATGAGGTAGGTAGATTGGGTGGGCAATTTACAGATGGACTATGTACAGCTGCAGCAATCGGTTAGCAGCTCAGGTAGCTGATGTTTAAAGTCTCCACCATGTGTGGAGAAAGCGTGAATACAATGACATTCTAGATGATTCTGTGCTTCCAACTTTGTGGCAACAGTTTGAGGAAGGCCCTTTCCTATTTCAGCATGACAATGACCCCGTGCAAAAAACGAGGTCCATACAGAAATGATTTGTCAAGATCGGTGTGGAAGACTTGACTGGCCTGCACAGAGCCCTGACCTCAACCCAATCGAACACCTTTGGGATGAATTGGAACGCCGACTGCGAGCCAGGCCAAATCGCCCAACATCAGTGTCCGAACGAGTGCTCTTGTGGCTGAATGGAAGCAAGTCCCTGCAGCAAAGCCTTCCCAGAAGAGTGGAAACTGTTATAGCAGCAAAGGGGACCCAACTACAAGATAATGCCCATGATTTTGTAATGAGACGGTTGACGAGCAGGTGTCCACATACATTTGGTCATGTAGTGTATTTCAATCCCACTTTGTCATGCAACAAAATGTGAAAGAATCCAAGGGGGTGAATACTTATGATACCCACTGTATGTGTAGCCTAGTACATTAACACAACTAATTTGTATTTTAGTTGTGCCTTAATTTTCTCCCCTTCATCCCCAGTCCAGAGTGCCAGCCCACCTCTGCACGTCGCCCATCCTCATCGAGCTCCCGGAAGGGGCCGAGGAGACCTTCGAAGGCCCCCCCACTTCCGGTAGCACACGCAGGAAAAAGCGGCGGCGCAAACGCATACGCTCCGACTCCCACCTAAGAGATGATGGCAGCTCCTCGTCCGACGAGAGGGAGAGAGAGCGGGAGCAGATGGAACAGGAGAGCCCTTCCAAAGAAGAGCCCACCACACCCATGCTCGCCAGGTCAATGTCAACTCCTGTTGAAAACATTAATTCTATTGGTTAAGAATGACTATTCTATTGGATTCATTGTGCTGGCCGATCTAAATCAAACACACCTCCAAGTTTTAGGCGAAAAAGACAAATGCATTTAACCCAGGTCCTATTGTTAGATATAGCATTCGGTATATGGCTTTGAATGATCAGATTTTATGTTCTGATATATCCTGTGGCTGGCTCTTTTGTCTCCCTAACAGTAAGTCGGTGTACTTCTCACTGTCTGAGCAACCGTATGAAGAGTTGGGGGCCGTGCAGACCAGGGACGTACACCCTCACTCCGAGGGAGAGTGGTCCCCCTCAGAGAGCAGGTCAGACAACTTACCATCTAAGCCTTATGTATTGGTTTTCCTCCGGTGTAATTTATTATTTTGACCTCTCACTTAGAAACGTGACCTGTGGATTGCACATGTAATTTTGACTTGGGAGCACCGGTCCCCTCTCAGATAATCCATTGAATGGCGCACATGGGTACATCTATATTGTTGTTTCCAGTCCGGTGCACTCAGGCTGTCAAACCGTTCCAAACTGAAAACCTATTTTTACCGAGGTAGAACACATTTTGGCTCGTTTTGAAGAGTGGTACTAAATTGAGTAAACTCATGCAAGCCCAGGTGTTATAGCTATAGGAAGGCGGGGCTTCTGAGGGTGGGGTCTGCATTGTATTCATTCTAGCACAGTTTCACAGGACGCTTTTTTTAAGAGTCCACACAAATGAATCATCATAAGTAAGGAACTATGATAACAGTTCAAATAAACCTGATATAATTGGTAAAAAAAAACATTTGTCAAAGAAAATGTATTATTTGCAGAATGGATCAGATGAGATGGAGGTCATTACCACAAAATAAATGAATAGGGACATTTTAGGTGTGACGCATAATATTTGTTATTCCATCGAGGTGTGCTACGGTTTTAAAAAAGGTTGGAAGCCACTGCTTGGGAACCACTGCTCTAAGGGGGTGTTTCCTGGACACAGATTAAAAGAATAATCCCCCCAAAACCACAATTTCCTGTACAGTGTTAAATAACACTATGTGAGAACAATATTTTTTTTGTGAAGAAATGTTTCACTTTGTCGTTATACAATATTAACACTTATAATAGGGGTCGTTATACAAAAATAATAGGGGTTGACATGATTTCTTTATCACTACCCCTTCCTATGTCCCCCATACATACTTTTGACACCTACTCATTCCAGGGTTTTTCTTAATTTGTACTATTTCCTACGTTGTAGAATAATAATGACGACATCAAAACTATGAAATAACACATATGGAATCATGTAGTAACCAAAAAAAGTGTTAAACAAATCAAAATATATTTGAAATTCTACAAAGTAGCCACCCTTTGCCTTGATGACATCATTGCAGAACTTGACATTCTCTCAACCAGCTTCTTGAGGTAGTCACTTGGAATGCATTTCAATAAACAGGTGTGCCTTGTTGAAAGTTAATTTGTGGAATTTCTTTCCTTAATGCGTTTGAGCCAATCAGGTGTGTTGTGACAAGGTAGGGTTGGTATACAGAAAATAGCCCTATTTGGTAAAAGACCAAGTCCATATTATGGCAAGAACAGCTCAAATAAGCAAAGAGAAACTACAGTTAGTGATTTATTTAGAATTCAAGGCACACTTAACCAGCGTGGCTACCACAGCATTCTGCAGCGATAAGCCATCCCATCTGGTTTGCGCTTAGTGGGACTATCATTTGTTTAACAACAGGACAATGACTCAAAACACACCTCCAGGCTGTGTAAGGGCTATTTGACCAAGGAGAGTGATGGAGTGCAGCATCAGATGACCTGGTGTCTACAATCACCCGACCTCAACCCAATTAAGATGGTTTGGGATGAGTTGGACCGCAGAGTGAAGGAAAAGAAGCTAACAATTGCTCAGCATATGTGGGAACTCCTTCAAAACTGTTGGAAAAGCATTCATCATGAAGCTGGTTGAGACAATGCCGAGTGTTCAAAGCTGTCATCAAGGCAAAGGGTGGCTATTTGAAGAATCTCAGATATATTTTGATTTGTTTAACTTTTTTTGGTTACTACATGATTCCATGTGTTATTTCATAGTCTTGATGTCTTCGCTATTATTCTACAATGTAGTAACAATAAAGGAAAAACCCTTGAATGAGTAGGTGTCCAAACTTTTGACTGGTACTGTACATCTAAGGTCCCTCAGTCGAGTATTGAATTTCAAGCACAGATTCAACTACAAAGACCAGGGAGCTTATCAAAGTGTATTATTCAACCCAAAAAAACAACAAAGTTAGTCGTGCTTTTGAACTGAGCTGCTGGACAGGAAGGTAACTGCTCAAGGATGTCACAATGAGGCTGACGGTGCTTTTAAAACTGCTTCAGAGTTCAATTGCTGTGAAGGGAGAACTGGGGATGGATCAACCACCTTGTAGTTACTCCACAATAATGACCGAAATGACAGAGGTGACAAGAATACAAATATTCCAAAACATGTATCCTGTATACAACAGGGCACTAAAGTAATACTGCAAAAAAAACACAGCAAAGAAATACTTTTTTTTGTTGTTTTTTTTTGTCCTAATTTCAAAGCATGATGTTTGGGGCATATCCAACACATCACTGAGTTAACTGCCTCCTTATTTTCAAGCATGGTGGAGGCTGCATGGTATGGGTATGCTTGGCATCGGCAAAGACAGACACTTTTAGGATAACAAGAAACGAGACGGAGCTAAGCACAGGCAAAATCCTAGAGGAAAACCTGCTTCAGTCTGCTTTACACCAGACACTGGGAGATTAATTCACCATTTCAGCAGGACAATAACTTACAACACAAGGCTAGCTAGTAACATTAGCATATCAAACATGAACGTTTACCACTCATGCAAGTATTTAAAGTACAGTTTCATCATTTTTAAAGTTACTTGAGATCAAACCAGGCTTCATTATATTGTATGAGGTAAATGCAAAATTGCGACTGAAATGTTGATTATTCCCCTGGTGAGTTGATCAGCTTCTTGCTGCAAGCTTCTTGCTTGGACGGTGGCTCAAAGCAGCCAAGGGGGGGAAACACCCCTGCTAAAGCATTCGTATCAAACTTTATTTGTCACATGCGCCGAATACAACAAGTGTAGACCTGACCATGAAATGCTTACTTACAAGCCCTTAGCCAACAGTGCAGTTCAAGAAGAGTTAAGAAAATATTTACCAAATAAACTAAACTAAAAAAAAAACTTTTTGACTGCGCATGAATTTATTTTATTACTCTGCCATTTTTAAAGTCATGCCCCCCTCCCTCCTTGACATTTCCTAAATGAGTCTAAATGACACGCTGCCGTTTAGAATCGTAATATCACAAATAGACCTGGAGTTATAACCAGTTTTAGGAGGGAATGTCATTATTTTAACGGTACCTTTTACCTTTCTTTGGCGAAACCATGTCACGGGATGGCTTCAAGAGAGATCATGCGTTGCCTCAGTTTTGATGACAAAGAACAGTTGAACAAAGATTCGATTGAACAGTTGAATTTTTGTTTTTAAATATAGCCTACAGCGACAAACTAATGATTTTATTTTAAATTAAGAAAAAAAAATGTATTCTAATGTTACCTAACACCATGAGTACAACCCAATTTATAATTTTAGCGATAGCATATATGAAATGTATTAATTAATTACACTGAGAATGTTGCAGTCAGAATGACTGCTCGTTAGCTTGAAGGGGGGGTCCCTCGAGGCCCAGCAGTTCTAGTGTTAAAGATGCAGCAACAATTTCAGAATGTAACTCAATAAACAAGTCTCAAATATAATGACAATGTCAATACATTTCAGCTGTTTCAAAAACATTGCTCTGCTATTAGTATTTTTACGATGTGAATGTTCGGCTTAACAAGACTTATTTTTACACTGCACTGCTTAGAGGGTGAGCAACTATCGGGCAATTGCCGTGTGCGACCTCCGGAGGTAGCGTTTGAGACGTCAGAAATGCAGGAATCTCTAATTTAGGCTAATCTGTGTCCAAGAAACCAAATTTTCTTTCTCTTTCACCCTCTCTGCGTCTGTCCCCCTCATTCTCTCTCAAGTTGTTGAACTCTCTGTTCTTGTCACTTTTTTTCCCTACTGTCTTTCTCCCACTCTCTTAAAATAGGAAAAGCACACATCTGAGGTTACTTGTTGCAGGTGCGTGGGAATTATATGATGATAACTTAATAGAAAAAAAATAACCTGCAAACTGCGCTTGCCGGTATCAGTTATGTTTATTTAGCTTATGTATGCATGGCCTTTTTTAGAGCTTTGCTCTCTTTCTCTCGCTCTCTTTATCTTCTCTCTCTTCTCTGTCTCACTCTCTTTTGGTTTCTCTCTCTCTCTCTGAAGAACAGTTTCTCTGTCTTCTGTTTCAATCTCTCCTATTAATGAAGCCTCTCTGTGTCTCCTCTCTGTCTCTAGTGTGTTCTATAGTCGTCCTTCCTCCCCCAAGAGTGACTCCGAGCTGCTGGTGAAGCCTCAGGAGTCCTCAGGGCCTCAGATGCAGTGGAACTGGGGTGGCTTTCCCAAGGTATGATATATAACCGAGCACACTGGTGTCGTAACAGGACGTACAGGTGTCGTAACAGGACGTACAGGTGTCGTAAGTTGATGTAGAAAGTTTGTACTGAAGAAATTCATAACCACACTGCTTTGTTTTCCCTGCTCCCTCTAGATGTGTTTGGCGGAGAGGGGGACGGTGGAGATGCAGCGCGTCTCCCCTGGCATCCACTGCTCGGACAGCTCCCACTTTCGCACCATCCAGTGGCAGGACTCCTTCGACATGGGCCAGGAGCCCGGTTTCAGCTGTGGCCGAGCGAGCAGTAGCGTGACGGTGGTGGTCAGGCCCAAACCCAGGACCGGACCAGCGGTCCCACCCACAGAGAGTTCCCCCATAGACCTGGAGAGAACCTCAAAGAGAACCTCCAGCCCATATCACCCCACCGCAGAGCCACTGACTTTAGCATCATTAGCGATGGCTAGCATAGACTCTTCCCAGGCTCCAGGGCATACAAAAAAGCAGCCACAAGTAGAGACCCTGCAGGCAGGGGAGGAGGGAGCCAAGGAGTCTGCATCCAACCTGGAGCTGAAAGAGGCAAGAACCTCCCTGGCTAACACAGTTAGCATTGCTAATGTAGGAAATGCTGATGGCCTAGCTAGCGAAGGAAGCATAGGCGATGTTGAATGTGTAGCTAACACATTTAGCCTAATTGAAAACGACTGCATAGACACACACATCCCATCCAAAAAAGGTAGCAAAGCCGGCACAGACAGGCTAGCTAGCAACAGCATAGCTACTTTAGCAAACACTGCTAGCTTACCTGACGCTGCTAGCTTAGCCAATGCAGCTAGTTTAGCCAGTGTAGCAGGTCCCAACATTATCACAGAGTCTCTCGATAGGATAGAACACCCAGACCAGCACAGTGCCTTACCAGAAACCAATGGACAGGGGTTTGCAGAAGGAGTTATGGTGAGTGAGGGCAACAGCGGGATCAAGCCCTGCACCGAGGGAGGGGAAGAGATGGAGATCAAATCTGTTATGACGGACAGAGCCACAGAGGGCTCCCTGACCAATCAGGCTGCGGAGAGTATTGGAGTGACAGACATGGGAGCCACTGAGGCTCTGGGGGAGGAGCATTCTGGCTCAGCAGTCACAACGGGCAAAGCAGAGCACAGAGACAAGAAGAAAGGTGAGAACTCTGGGAGAAACAGATCTACCCATGCTCAATTCCAAATGAACACAGGTATAAGCATTATGTTAATAGATTCAAGAGGATTTGTGTTGTTTTTGACCTGACTTTGAATTGTGTGGTGGTTCTCTGTGCTCAGTCTCTGTGCTGCTGTGCTGTGTGAACAGGTAAACGCAGTCAGCACCTAGGACCCTCCGACATCTACCTGGACGACCTATCTAACCTTGACCCAGAGGTGGCAGCTCTCTACTTCCCGCCTAAAGGGTAAAGGGCTCCCTGCTCTGATTTCTTTTTCTTTCCACTCACCCTCAATGTAATCAATGTTCATACATGATAGGTGGGAGCACAGATGCCACTATAGAGCTACTTAAAGTTAGAACGGACATTGCTCTTAATCCAGAGTTTTTCATACCACTTTTTTTTTTTACATTATGTTTTGGTGTCTCCCGTGGTTAAATATTAATGGAGGTCAACAGGCAATAGATTTCATAATATGCAGCCCAAAATATGTCACCTTTCCCCCACTCTGTCTCGATATGACCCAAGTTCCTGGTTGGCATGTCTTCCGTAATTCCTCACTTACTCAGTGTCAATGATGACACACATCGATGAACTCTGTGTGGATAATGTAGAAGGATGCATTCCCTAAACTGATCATGAGAAATGTTATCTTAGGCTTGACTTTGTCCTCACAAGGCAGGTCACACTGCTAGGGACTCACTCGGCATAAGATATCAGTTTTTCAAAGTTCTAAATATTGGAGTAAGAAATTGACGAACTCTCTATAAAAGCTCCAACCAAGTTTATTCACCCCAAAGGGTTGAACAGACTAAGAACATATTCATACAAGCACTGATATTTAACCCTTTCTCCTACGCTGAGCCCCGCCTTACACATCTGAACAGCCAATACACCTCTGTTGCTATCCAGAAGATTAGTGATATATATTCTTCCTCACTTCATCTAACCTGACGTCTGCCCAAATTCCTCACTCCTCCCCAACTCAGGCGGTCATTGTGATTGGTACCAGACTGTTTCTCTTCTCCTCCCATAGGGTCCCTGATGGCTAACAATAACATATCCTGACATAATGTAAATGTTATACATTACCCTTTCTCCCTTAGTGAAATTAATAAGTATATTTCATGATTTCTTATGTCAAGAAATCAGAAACCATCAGTCTTATTGATCCCACTGTTAAATACCAATCGGATCTCAGTCACTCATTCTATTTACAGTCAATTCCTGGGACTGTTTTCATAAAGTGTCTCAGAGTAGGAGTGCTGATCTGTGGTCCATTTGAACTTTTCGATCATAATGAACAAGATCACATGGAAAAACGTATGTGTTGTGGATAATCAGGAGTTCCCCAGGGTAGCTGTTTAGGCCCTTTGCTTTTTTCAATTTTTACTAACGACATGCCACTGACTTTGAGTGAAGCCAGGGTGTCTATGTATGCGGATGACTCAACACTATACACGTCAGCTACTACAGCGACTGAAATTACTGCAACACTCAACAAAGAGCTGCAGTTACTTTCAGAGTGGGTGGCAAGCAATAAGTTGGCCCTAAATATTTCTAAAACTAAAAGCATTGAATTTGAAACAAAACACTCACTAAACCCTAAACCTCAACTAATTATTGTAATAAATCATGTGGAAATTGAGCAAGTTGAGATGACTAAACTGTTTGGAGTAATCCTAGATTGTAAACTGTTGTGGTCAAAAAATATTGATGCAGTAGTAGCTAAGATGGGGTGAAGTCTGTCTATAATAAAGCGATGCTCTGCCTTCTTAACAACACTATCAACAAGGCAGGTCCTACAGGCCCCAATTTTGTCACACCTTGACTACTGTTCAGTCGTGTGGTCAGGTGCCACAAAAAAGGACTTAAGAAAATTGCAATTGGTTCAGAGCAGGGCAGCACGGCTGGCCCTTGGATGTACACAGAGAGCTAATATTAATAATATGCATGTCAATCTCTCCAGGCTGAAAGTGGAGGAGAGATTGACTTCATCACTACTTTTATTTATGAGAGGTATTGACATGTTGAATGCACTGAGCTGTCTGTCTAAACTACTGGCACACAGCTCGGACACCCATGCATACACCACAAGACATGCCACAAGAGGTCTCTTCACGCTCCCCAAGTCCAGAACAGACTATGGGAGGCACACAGTACTACATAGTACCATGACTACATGGAACTCTATTCCACATCAAGTAACTGACGCAATCAGTAAAATTAGATGTAAAAAAAACACCTTATGGAACAGCGGGGACTGTGAAGCAAGAAACATTGGCAACACACGCACAATAACATATGCACTATACATACACATTTTTTAGTACTGTAGATATGTGGTAGGGGCCCGAGGGCACACAGTGTGTTGTGAAATCTGTGAATGTATTGTAATGTTTTTAAAATTGTATAAACTGCCTTAATTTTGCTGGACCCCAGATAGAATGGGGATCCATAATAAATACATGAACAAGGGGGACCCCGATCCTTGATCAGCGCTCCTACTCTGAGAAGCTTTAAGAAAACGGCCCATGATAAATGCAACAGCTTGGAACTAGTATTTTCACCCATTATAATTATGAAATGGTAGCGTTAGATTATTAATTATTATTTGGAAGCAGGTTTTGGGGTCACTTCCATTTTTAACTCAGGCAATTCACAAAGTAAACTCAAAGGCATTGAGGTAGACTATTTTCCCTCTACTCTCCATTTAGTGAGACAGAAGGGAGCTCGCGGCCGGGTGCTGAGCAAGGGTCTGGGTCTGGTAACCAGTCTCCCCAGTCGGTGGGCAGCGGGGCCATGGACAGCGGCACAGAGTACCTGTCAGACTCCACCTCCGACCACATGGATGTCAGCATGTCCCTCTGCGGCCGCACTGGCCACACCAGCCAAATCAACAAAGGTGTGTGTGACAAAGAGTGTGAGAGAGAGGGTGATATTGGAAGTACTGTATGTATATTTCTGTACAGCTGTGCATGTCTCATGGAAGGACACATTTCCTTCACTCTTTGCTGCTCCTAATGATGGTCTTTCTCAAGCTAGTGAGTAAACAATGAAGACAGTATTTATTTAATCTAAAAAGGACTAAGTATGGGATAATCAATGAGGGGCTATGTGTCCTGTGGAATATAATGCATGATGTGAAAGTGTGTGCCACGATGCACTAGCAGAATTGCATTTTCCATAGAAGGCATAGGGCCCTGAATTGATTATCCCACTTATAGCACAGCTGTAATTTAGCACATTTGCTGCTAGAAATGTATTTAATTTGCCGGTAGAAATGTGTTCAACATCCACTGAAGTCGCTAGCAAGTTTACTAGATAGCTACAATAGTTGCCTTTTGTAACCAGACAGACTTGCTAGCTTATCTAACCAAAACGTCAGTACTGCTAGCTTGCTACTATGAAAATGTAATTCAACAATGCCAATAATATATTCATTTTGACTTTTGCTTTCAAAAGAATGAACTTCATTGAGATTGAATATTGCCGTGCATTATTTAAGCAATAAGGCCTGAGAACTCGGGGCCTAAAAACAGCCCTTAGTCGGGAGGTATCACACGATAATCCCCGGGTTTGAGGTCCTTATTGCTTTTATAAGATGGTTGCAACATAAATTATAAGATATTTTCATTAAAAACGAGTAAATTCATTTTTACATTCTGAAGTTGCTACCCAAGCGGCCTGACCGTTAATTATTTTCTGGTGTTTTGACCCAGTTGTTCATTCTATTCATTCGACGTTGCTATGCTAAACAAATCATTGGCGTGTAGCTAGCTAGCAGAGGTTCAATGATGATGAGCTACAAGTACTTCAATAAATGATTTAATAAATATCGAATAGGCCTACATAGTCATCAACTATTACGGTTGGCAAGTCCGAGCTAACCAAGCTAGTTGATGTTAATAGTGACGTTTCCGTTGATGGCAAACGAGTGGAAGAGCTGTCCATGGTTCGACGTTGCTATGTTAAACAAATCATTGGCATGTAGCTAGTTAGCTTAGAGCCAGGCAGGTAGGTCTGTTTTCAAACCAAATAGTAACATGGGAAAATGTATGTGTAGACGCTTTTTCCCCAAGGGTGATAAAGTTTCTGAATTTTCCTGCCTTGGCTGCGGGACAGTGGAATTATGACATTAACACGTCATGGTATTTTGTGGAAGTTGTTGGCCCACGACTCCTGCATATCAGCATCCAGGATTTAAACAATCCGTTTTGTAATGGGAAATAATGCACACTCTAGAATGCCCTTCAAGACAAAAAAACTAGTATTCAACAATGCCGTTGTACTCATAGGTTGCACCTCTGTCACTGTCGCGTCGTTGCCATTGTTATCAAAGTTCTACAGACCCTCCAGCCACATTTGATATCCAAAAGTAGAATGAGGGCTAATGACTTTGAATGGGAGCTATGACTGTTTCACAAATTACACTGTAATGGTTTGGAAATACAATGACATTGCTAAAGTAGGCAAATATTTTGTAGGAAACAGCTTTACCATCATGTCGTCAAGTTTACTTTAGACAGTTGGCAATGTTGTCATTATCCATCAAAGCTTGTCAATCTCCATCTAACCAAACGTTATACTGCAACTCAATTCTATCTGGTGACATCAAAGTGATGCCACAAGGTTTTGCTAGTAATAATTGACCTTTTAGATATGGCGTCAGGTTTTTAAGCGACATTAATGCACTTTAGACCAGATCTTTATCAGCACCTATTGAAAGATGTATTGAATAGAATGTTCAGTTGGCCGTCAGTCCTAAAACAAACGTTCAAAACAATATTGTGACGAAATGTACAGGCCATGAATAACGTGGTAACCTATGTTATTTTTATTTTATTTTTACCCATTTGTATTCATGAGACATTCTCTATTGCCATTTCCCTTTGTTCCAGATAAGTTTATGGAGCAAGTTGTGAACTACCAAGATTTGGTGAGCAACCCTGGACTCATCGAAGATCCAAATCTGGTTATCTGCATCAACTCAAAGTAAGTTCCATATATGGTAATGATATACAATACATCTGATCTTGTGGTTCTGCCATTATACTGTATGATTTGTATAGGTCTCTGTCAGTTGACTAATTAGGTTTTTTGGTGCTCTTTTAGGTATTATAACTGGGCAGTAGCTGCCCCTATGGTCCTGTCAATGCAAGTCTTTCAAAAGAATCTACCAAAGGTATATCACCGATCTCTCACCAGTCTATACCTACTCCATTGTAATACCTTTGAATGTATGAGGTAGAGGTCGACCGATTAATTGGAAGGGTCGATTTGAAGTTTTCATAACAATCGGTAGCTTATCTTATAAAAAACAATCAATCTTACATAATCACTAGTTAACTACACATGGTTGATGATATTACTAGTTTATCTAGCTTGTCCTGTGTTGCATATAATCAATGCAGTGCCTGAAATTGTGTAACTTTTTTTTGCGTTCAGTGTAAGCAGAGTCAAGAGTATATGCAGCAGTTTGGGTCGCCTGACTTGGAACGGTTCCGTATTTCACTGAAAGTATAAATGTTTTGTTTTCGAAATGATAGTTTACGGATTTGACCATATTAATGACCTGAGGCTCGTAGTTCTGTGTTTATTATATTGTAATTAAGTCTATGACTTGAAATTTGATAGAGTAGTCTGACTGAGCGGTGGTAGGCAGCAGCAGGCTCATAAGCGTTCATTCAAACCGAACTTTCCTCCGTTTGCCAGCAGCTTTTCGCAATGCTTGAAGCACAGCGCTGTTTGACTTCAAGCCTATCAACTCCAGAGATTAGGCAGGCAATACTATAGTGCCTATAAGAACATCCAATAGTCAAAGGTCTATGAAATACAAATGGTATAGAAAGAAATAGTCCTATAATAACTACAACCTAAAACTTCTTAACTGGGAATATTGAAGACTCATGTTAAAAGGAACCACCAGCTTTCATATGTTCTCATGTTCTGAGCAAGGAACTTAAACGTTAGCTTTTTTACATGGCACATATTGCACTTTTACTTTCTTCTCCAACACTGTGTTTTTGCATTATTTAAACCAAATTGAACATGCTTCATTTGAGGCTAAATTGATTTTACTGATGTATTATATTAAGTTAAAATAAGTGTTCATTGTTCATTCAGAGTTGTTGTGATTTATTGTCTTTTTTTGGTCCTCCAATAATCGGTATCGGCGTTGAAAAATCTGAATCGGTCGACCTCTAGTATGGGGAGTAGTATACAAGGGCACACTTCAGGGGTGCGTTCAGTTTGAGTCAACTTTTGCGTGACGGTTTGTACTGAATGACATGTTTCCTCAAAACGGTGTGCAGCGTTCTTCAACAGCTTTTGAGGTACGTTTGCTCCCGTTTGGTGGGTGTGGCGAGGGATGGCCCTATGTTGCGGCACGATCAATATGGGTGTGACCATTTGAAATAGTCCCATGTGACTCAGTTGGTAGTGCATGGCTCTTGCAACGCCAGGGTTGTGGGTTCGATTCCCACGGCGGAGCAGTACGAAAATGTATGCACTCACTACTGTAAGTCGCTCTGGATAAGAGCGTCTGCTAAATGATTCAAATGTAAAATGTTGTAAACTCCTGCGGAACACCATACACAAATGTCCTCTGGGCCAGCATAATTACAACGTCCTTCAATACAGTACCGTTTCCATTGAACAAAATTTTGCACACCGTTCTGTTGTACTGAACGCACCCAAGGATAAAGGAACGATAATTGGAAAGCAGGGAAAGTGGTGGCAGGTGTAATATATGACCTTTAACCAAGTGCTGTCTGTTTGTCTGTAGAGTGCCATTGACCAGCTGGTGAAGGATAAGATGCCCAAAAAGTCTGGCCGCTGGTGGTTCTCCTGGAGGAGGAAGGACATGGACACTAACCCAAACCAGGTAGCCTATCACTGTTTTTCTATCCAGGCTAGGGTCGTGTTCAGTAGACACGAAACTGAAGAAAACTTGGAGGTACTATCTGAAATTGTTTTCTGTTGCAAAATGTTATGCTACGGTGTGGCCTAATGAACACGATCCAGGACTTCTGGGGACCCCTAGCCGTCGCACATACAGTATTTGTTCCAGTCTAGTACCAGCACACCTTCATTTGACATTTTAGTTGGATTGGAATGTCATAAATCGTAGTCTTATTGAAGGATAATGGGTAAACAGCTGCTTAGCTTTTAATTTATAACAATATTTTTGTCCGTCTTTCTTTTACTACAGACTGGAGAGAATTCCAAGCAGGATCAAGAGAAGGCACAAGCAGAGACTGAAGAAGCCTCAACCTCTGTTTCCGGTCACTCGACAACGATACTGTGAGTGATCACAGACGCACATTGTTCCGCATATGCGTAACTCAATTGCACGTTTTGCCTAAAAGAGTTCCATGAAAAGTTTGAATTTGACCTTTTGGCGTTTCTTTTAGCAGAATTGCTCGTCTATTCCATTAGCTACCTACCATATAGTGAGAAATAAGACCGCGTGCTGAAATAGTGTGTGCGCGTGTGACTGTATGTGTGACTGTCCAGGGCAACTCTCGATGACCTGACAAGCGACGAGGAGGCGGGCCTGGGCCGAGACGGCAGCCTATCATCAGAGACCTCCGAGACCATGACCACCGCCCAGTGTTTCAGCCAGATGTACCGCAAGTCCCTACGCCTCACCTCCGATCAGATAGTACGTCATCACTGCCACATGCACACACACGACCACTACCTCATGATCCCGACCATGTGGTCATTTCCCTGCCCCCGTCAGTAAGCCATCTTAACCTTGTGATTGTGTTCTGGCCAGGAGCGGTTGAACCTGCGGGAGGGGGCCAACAAGGTTGTGTTCAGCGTGACCACTCAGTACCAGGGCACCTGTCGCTGCGAGGCCGCCATCTACCTGTGGAACTGGGACGACCGCGTCGTCATCTCCGACATCGACGGCACCATCACCAAGTGAGCAGAAAGCTTTCACCAAGTACCTCCGAATGCCTTTAGGGTGGTTTATCATGATCGGAGCACAGTATGATGTGCATTTGTACACAAATACTTTGGGGTCTGAAATTATTAACACCCTTGATAAAGATGAACAGTAATGACTATATAAAATAAATAATTAATACTGAGCTATATTGTATGTGTAACAGTATAGCTTCCGTCCCTCTCCTCGCCCCAACCTGGGCTTGAACCAGGGACCCTCTGCACACATCAACAACTGACACCAACGAAGCATCGTTACCCATCGCGCCACAAAAGCCGCGGCATTTGCAGAGCAAGGGGAACAACTACTTCAAGGTCTCAGAGCGAGTGACGTCACCGATTGAAACGCTATTAGGGCGCACCACCGCTAACTAGCTAGCCGTTTCACAACGGTTACATATGCTCAAAAAACAATTGGGATATTTATTCTAATCAATTGCTCAGAGAAAGAGATTTTGTTTAACAAGTAAAACAAACTGTTCTCAGAAAGGTAACGGTCAAAAATATTGACACTCCTAATATATAGATAGATCTACATATATATCTAAAATAACTAAAGTAAGAGGGAAAGTCAGCCAGTAAAATACTACTTGAGTAAAAGTTTAGAAGTATCTGGTTTTAAATGCACTTAAGTACAGTGGTGGGAAAATTATTGAATTGTCATGCTTAAAAAGTAAATGCTATACATTAAATTCCTTATATTAAGCAAACCAGACGGCACAATTTCATTTTTTATTTACGGCGGACAGCCAGGGGCACGCTCCAGCACTGACATCATTTACAAACACAATATTTGTGTTTAGTGATTCGCCAGATCAGAGGCAGTAGGGATAACAACACTTTATATCGATAGGTGTGTGAACTGGACTGTCCTACCTGAGCATTCGAAATGTAACGAGTACTTTTGGGTGTCAGTGAACATGTATGGGAGTAAGAAAGGACATATTTTATTTCGGAATGTAATGGAGTAAAAGTACAGATACCCAAAAAACTACTTAGTTTCTTTTGTTGTTTTGGCTCTGTACTCCAGCACATTTGAAATGATACAAAGTGGTGTCTGTCAGCTTTAATTTGAGTGTATTTTCATCCATATCAGGTAAACCATTTAGAAATTGCAGGACTTTCTGTACATAGCCCCCCATTTTAGGGAACCAAAGTATTTGGACAAATTCACTTTAATATACAGGTATGTGTATTAAGAGTCACGTTTTAATATTTGGTCTTATATTCCTAGCATGCAATGAACACATCAAGCTTGTAACTACAAACTTGTTGGATGCATTTCCAGTTTCTTTTGGCTGTGTTTTGGAGTATTTTGTACCCAATAGAAATGAATGGTAAATAATGGGTTGTCATTTTGGAGTCACTGTTATTGTAAATAAGAATAGAATATGTTTCTAAACACTTCTACATTGTGGATGCTGCCATGATTATGGATAATCCTCAATAAATTGTGAATAATGATGAGTGAGAAAGTCAAAGATCATACCCCCAAGACATGCTATCCTCCCCTGTTATTGGTAATGGTGAGAGTTAGCATGTCTTGGGGGTAGGATCTTTGACCTTCTAACTTTCTCACTCATCAAATGAAATGGTATTTGTCACATGCTTTGTAAACAACAGGTCTAGACTAACAGTGAAATGCTTACCTTCCCAACAATAAAGAATAACTAATCATAATAATAGGAAGAAAAAAAATTGTAACACAAGGAATGAATACGCAATGATAGCTTTTCTATATATACATGGGGTACCAAGTCGATGTGCAGGGGTATGACGAAATTGAGGTAGGTATGTACACTACCATTGAAAAGTTTGGGGTCACTTGGAAATTTCCAGCTACAATTAGTCGTTGACGACATTAACAATGTCTATGCTGTTTTTTTTAAATCAATTTGATGTTATTTTAATGGACAAAAAATTTGCTTTTCTTTCAATAACAAGGACATTTCTAAGTGACCCCAAACTTTTGAACGGTAGTGTACATAGGGGCAACAGGATGGCTAAATAGACTGTAGCAGCAGCAGCGTATGTGATGAGTTTCTGTGTTGGAGTAAGTACACTACGTGACCAAAAGCATGTGGACACCTGCTCCTGGAACATCTCATTCCAAAACCATGGGCATTAATATGGAGTTGGTTCCCCTTTTGCTGCTATAACAGCCTCCACTCTTCTGGGAAGGCTTTCCACTAGATGTTAGAATATTGCTGTGGGGACTTGTTTCCATTCAGCCACAAGCATTAGTGAGGGTACTGATGTTGGGTAATTATGCCTGGCTCACAGTCGGTGTTCCAATTCATCCCAAAGGTGTTCGATTGGGTTGAGGTCAGGGCTCTGTGCAGGCCAGTCAAGTTCCTCCACACCGATCTTGACAGACCATTTCTGTATGGACCTCGCTTTGTGCACGGGGGCATTGTCATGCTGAAACAGAAAAGGGCCTTCCCCAAACTGTTGCCACAAAGTTGGAAGCACAGAATCGTCTAAAATTGAATTATATGCTGTAGTGTGAAGATTTCCCTTTATTGGAACTAAGAAGCCAAGCCCGGACCATTATTCCTCCTCCACCAAACTTTACAGTTGGCAATATGCATTGGGACAGGTAGCGTTCTCCAGATTCGTTCTGTCAAACTGCCAGATGGGAACCGTGATTTATCACTTCAAAGAACACATTTCCACTGCTCCAGAGTCCAATGGCGGCGAGCTTTACACCACTCCAGACGACGCTTGGCATTGCACATGGTGATCTTAGGCTTGTGTGCCGCTGCTCGGCCACGGAAACCCATTTCATGAAGCTCCCAAATAACAATTATTGTGCTGATGTTGCTTCCAGAGTCAGTTTGAAACTTTGTAGTGAGTGTTACAACTGAGGACAGGCAAGTTTTACGTGCTACGCGCTTCAGCACTCGGCGGTCCCGTTCTGTGAGCTTGTGTGGCGTACCACTTCGTGGCTGAGCCGTCGTTTCCACTTCACAATAACAGCACTTAGTTGACTTACAGGCAGCTCTAGCAAGGCAGAAATTTGACAAACTGACTTGTTGGAGAGGTGGCATCCTATGACGGTGGCATGTTGGTCACTGAGCTCTTCAGTTAGGCCATTCTACCTCCAATGTTTGTCCTATGGAGATTGCATGGCTGTGTGCTCGATTTCTATACACCTGTCAGCAACAGGTGTGGCTGAAATGGCCAAATCCACTAATTTGAAGGGGTTTCCACTTACTTGTATGTATGTATGTATGTATGCGTATAGGATGCTAAAGGACCTCGGATGCTGAGCAGTTGCCATTCCAAGCGGTGATGCAGCCACTCAAGATGCTCTCAATGGTGTAGTTATAGACCTTTTTGAGGATCTGAGGGCCCATGCCAGATCTTTTCAGCCTCCTGAGGGGGAAGAGGCGTTGTCGTGCCCTATTCACGACTGTGCTGGTGTGTTTGGACCATGATAGGTCCTTTAGCGTTGTGGACACCAAGGAACTTGAAGCTCTCGACCTGCTCCACTACAGCCACATCAGTGTGAATTGGGGCGTGTTTGGCCCTCCATTTCCTGTAGTCCACATTAAGCTTCTTTGTCTTGCCCACATTGAGAGAGTGGTTGTTGTCCTGGCACCACACTGCCAGGTCTCTGACCACCTCCTCCCTATAGGCTGTCTCATCGTCGTTGGTGATCAGGCCCACCACCGTCGTGTCATTGGTAAACTTGATGTTGGAGTCGCACGCAGCCACGCAGTCGTGGGTGAACAGCGAGTACAGGAGGGGACTAAGCACACACCCCTGTGGGTCAGTGTAGCGGAAGTTTTCCCTTCCCTCACCACCTGGGGGCGGCCCGTCAGGAAGTCCAGAATCCAGTTGCAGAGGGAGTTGTTTAGTCCAGAGGGTCCTTAGCTTGGTGATGAGCTTTGAGGGCTCTATGGTGATGAACGCTGAGCTGTAGTCTATGAACAGCATTCTCACATAGGTGTTCCTTTTGTCCAGGTGGGGAAGGGCAGTGTGGAGTGCAATAGAGTTCGCATCATCTATTGATCTGTTTGGGCGGTTTGCAAATTGGAGTGGGTCTAGGGTTTCTGGGATGATGGTGTTGATGTGCGCCATGACCAACCTTTCAAAGCATTTCATGGCTACAGATGTGAGTGCTATTGGTCGATAGTCATTTTGGCAGGTTACCTTGGCATTCTTGGGCACAGCGACTATGGCGGTCTGCTTGAAACTTGTAGGTATTACAGACTGGGTCAGAGAGGTTGAAAATATAAGTGAAGACACTTGCCAGCTGGTCGTGCTCGGAGTACTAGTCCTGGTAATCTGTCTGGCCCTGCGGCCTTGTGAATGTTAACCTGTTTAAAGGTCGTACTAGCATCGGCCTAGCGGTTAAGAGCGTTGGGCCAGTAATCGAAAGGTTGTTGGTTCGAATCCCCAAGCCGACTAGGTGAAATATCTGTGTTCCCTTGAGCAAGGCACTTAACCCTTATTGCTTCTGGAGAAGAGCGTCTTCTAAATGACAAAAATATCAAATGTAAATTATTCACGATTCATTCAGGATGATCTGTAATCATGAGCAATTGGATTAGTATAAAATACTAAAATTCCCTCTTTTTTTTTTTAAGTATACAACATATTTATTTTATAGTCATTTTTGCTCATCTTTATCAAGGTGTCGATAATTTCGAACCCCAGTGTATATGTGCACAGAAAAAAATTTATGAAATTGTATGAAATGTATGCATTCACTACTGTAAGTCGCTCTGGATAAGAGCGTCTGCTAAATAACTAAAATGTAAAAAATGTATGTGTGTGTTCAGTGATTTACTAACTCTCTCCTTATTCGTCATAGGTCTGATGCTCTTGGGCATATCCTACCTCAGCTGGGGAAAGACTGGACGCACCAGGGCATCGCCCGACTGTACCACAAAATCCACCAGTAAGTGCCTATGCTCACACCAGGGTCATGTTCAGTAGGGCACACCGCAGCAAAACGTATGGAGACGAAAATGAGCATTTCTTATTGGACATGTCTTCTGTTTGATACATAATGAACATGAAGCAGCCTAATGATCCCCTCCATTTAACTTTTACTGTGCATGCATTGGTGCCGAAACACTTGTATGTGCCCAAAAATGGTGACATTGTGACACTTCCTGGTCTGAATATGCCATGCTGAGCTTCTCATTAGAAGCTGTTGATAACTGACAAGATTATTCTATATTTCTCTCCTGCACTCTTTCCCCTTGCTCTTTCTCTCACTCTTTCTCTCTCCCTCCTAGGAACGGCTACAAGTTCCTGTACTGTTCGGCGCGGGCCATCGGCATGGCCGACATCACCAAGGGCTACCTGCAGTGGGTGAACGACAAAGGCACTGTCCTCCCCAAGGGCCCCGTGCTGCTGGCCCCCAGCAGTTTCTTCTCTGCCCTGCACAGAGAGGTGGTGGAGAAAAAGCCCGAGGTGTTTAAGGTCGCCTGCCTTACTGACATCCGAGATCTGTTCAACCCCCAGAGGCAGCCCTTCTACGCAGCCTTCGGTAACAGGACCAACGTAAGCCACACACGTACAGTACTAACACAGGCCTTGTCACATTCCCCGACTTGCGTCCTATGAGAAATTAGGGAGTTTTATAGTATTTCAAATTTGCAAAAATGTTTTGTGCTTTAAATGCCAGGATGTCATACTCATTTCGGCTTTTCATCTAGTATGAATTCACTATTAAGGAAGAGAATCATCTTTCCAGACCCACGTGTCTTTGACCACAGCTGGTAATCAGCTGATAGTCAAATAAGGGGATGGGCTGTACCAAAATGAACCAATTGCGGGAAACAACGTGTACGTTAGATCATGCATTCTCAGTATTGGTGAGCCTAGTATGTTGACAGGGCTCGACATTACCGCTTGTCCGGGACAAGTGGGGGAAAAAAACACTTTTTTTTAAATACAAAATTCGGACAACTTAAATCTATATTCTGCTTGTCCAACAAGTTTTAAAAAATTACAATATCAAACAATTACTCCGATCAGTTGAACACCCTTCTCCCATTCTCTGCAGAGCACATTGGAGTAGAATTATTGTATCACGTGTGTGCCAGTGCAAGGGGGCTGTTGCTCGAGGAGAGAGCTGGGGACGTTGCAGCGGTAGTTAGCCTATGAAATAATGATGGACAACAGACTAACTAGATGGCCAATTCAAAACATATCGTGTAGTCTGGCAAATTTATTTGGGTAGTTGGCTGTTTAGAAATTTGCATGTATTAATGTCATTTTTATGCCCTAAAAAAAAAGCACTTGTGAATAACCGCAGATGGCAGACACGTAGTTGAACGGATGCGTTCATAAAACCAATGCAACATAGCCTACTTCAGTTGCGAAACAGTCTCTCAAGTGCTCAATATCGGGAGTTGAGGAAAAACATCTGACACCGTTGGAAAACATGGATTCCCCTCAATTCAATATTGGCCATGTAATTTTGACAACGTTCTAGAATGTTCTTAGAATAGCCTACTTGACAAATGGCTCCCATGCTATCAATAAATCTCACCTGAAACCTGAATTGATTATATATATATATATATATATATATATTGTGGTTCCTTTCAACATACAACACAATTGTCAGTCACTTTTTTGGCCCATGGTGTTAGACCAGTTTCTATTTTTGGAAAAGTGACTTGAGCTTTCGGACAAGTAAAAACTGTCAAAAAAAAAAAAGAATTTTTAAAAGTTAATGTCAAGCCCTGGTTGATATTTGCTGCTTACTGTGTGGCAGTTCGGGGGACACACACCGCCGACTCATTTTCTATGTGTTTGGCCTGTGTTTCTAATATATTTGAAATAAAGTTTGATTTGAGTGTTGTTATTTCAGGATGCCTATGCCTATAAGAAGGTGGGTGTCCCTGACACCAGGATCTTCACTGTGAACCCCAAAGGAGAGCTCATTCAAGAGAAGACCAAAGGGAACAAGTCATCGTAAGTGTACTACCCAACCGAGAAGAGTGACAGTGGTCAGTCGACTCCTCATAAGTGCACTTTGGATAAGTGCACACAACACATGCAGTACAGTTTTCCCAGTCCCCAATACAATTCCATTCTTTAAAAAAGATTGCTCATGATAACTGCATGCTCTGGTTTAGAGCATGCTGTGTCATGTCACTTTATATTCAGCGAATTGGAACTATCAGTTGACTCTTGATAAGTAAAACTGAATTCATAGAGCTACGATAGCTCCAGCACATTATACTCTCTTTCTGTGTGTGTGTCACAGGTACACACACCTCGGTGAGCTGGTGGAGCACTTCTTCCCTGAGATCTCCAAGGATGGGACGTCATCCTCCTTCCACTGCCCTGAGTACAGCCACTTCTCCTACTGGAGAGAGCCCCTACCACCACTGGACATGTCCTCTCTGGACTAGACACACACACCACTGGACCAGTCCTCTGGACTAGACACTCGCGCGCATGCACACACACTTTCTTTCCTCCCCTTTGCTCTCTCTCTCTCTCTCTCTCTGTTGATCCCTTTCTGAATTCATAAATAGCTTTACTAAGTGTTCATTGCCTGGAATATTCTAGATGTGAAAGGTTCTCATTTAATATACTCTATATTCTCCTGTGTCATTCATCTAATGCAATAGAGAACAAAACTAAAGTGTATAGATTTCAAAAAATGACTGGGAGACACACACACACACACACACATGCACAGAGCCAAATTTGAGACCAAATATGCATCGATGACTGTTCATTTTACGCAACGCTGTATATTTCATATTGTGGAATATTGATTGCAAAAAGTCACTGCACTGGCTGTGCCATATTGCCATTATCCAAACGATACTGGAGCAAGGTACATTTGTGCTGCTCAAGAGTTCCAAAAAGAGCTTTGCCATTTTAAATCTCAATTAGCAAACCTGCATACTAGTATACTATACAAATTATAACATCTACATAGACGCAACTGGACAAAAAAACACCCTTTTCAGTTTTAGGTTTGTTTTAACGCTATATTGCCTGAACTTTCTACTTCATTTGGTGTATGCATACAATTCCATCCTATATATTGTTTTGACAAACATATTTATTAGCTCATTGTACAATTGAGCGCAAAACAGCTTTTTAGTGTAGAAAAGGCATTGTAAGTAAGCCTTTAGCTTGTTTGAAAACGAAGCCCCCCCCCAAAAAAACCATGCCGAACAACGTGAGTATTTATGCTTTGTGTTCTAGCGGGACTGATCTGGAATTGCCCAACTTTCTCTCTGCCTGTACTCGCTGTAGTCCATTGCAGTGACGTTGACGACTCAGTAGTCTGCTTTAAAGGGACAGTTCACCCAAATTCCTCACTTTTTTTTCTTTTCTGTTGACTTTAAAAGTAGTCCATAGACTATTATGATATACTGCAGTACACTCTTCCCATGTGATGGTGGAACATTGAATGTCAGCATGACCAAGTAACCGTACTTAAGAGTTTTACATTAGATGAGTAAAGGACAAACCATTTTTCTTTTTACAGTGCTAAAATGAGATTAGCGTAAAAACTCAAGTTATAGAAGTGTGTGTGCATGTTGACCCTAAAGAGTATATTGTAGCTCAAATACAGTCAGTAATGGAGAAAATGTGTTGTTGTAGCCTAGCGTGATGAGTAAGCCCATCTTGAGACCAAAATGACTTGAACTGCTGCTTTTGACTGGAAGCTAGCTTTTTGATCTTGTTTATAGTTGACTTCACTATGTATTTTGGAGCTCTTGCATCAAGGATTTGGTAGCAGTTGGATACACACAAGGCCCCAACCAGAAACAATGCCTAGCCCCTGCCCCCTGCAGTGGTCAGGGTGGTGGATCAGGCATCTTGCACCCTGGAAAAAGTGTTTCAGCTCTACGCAAGAGACGAGGGAGTAGGGGTTGGGGGTTGTTTCGGGACAGGGGCAATGGCACAGTAGGTAGGGGTTCATTCTAAAGTCAGGGTTAAAGCTATAGCTCCTCTTTAACAGTAGGCTCGGATCACACCACTCCCTTTAAGGTACTACACTACATGTTTTCGAGCTGAGCCATATAGATATCTATATATGGTTTTATACTAGGCCATATGTGAATCGGGTGGTTCAGAATCGGACACATTCCAGGATTGAGTAAATAGAACCGGTTGGGGAATTGAAATGGCCATGGTCTGGGTTGACACGGTGCCTTCTTGCTTATATGATTCATAAGCTTTTATATGTATTGATATTTCTAAATATATTGTTTGTCATCCAAAGTAATACCATGGGCTCTGTGTGGAGACTAGAGAAATTGCATTGGACCCGAAAAGCCCTGTCTTTGCTGTATGTTTTTATCAAATTATCTTAATATAAAGTAAATACTGTAAAACACACCATGTTTCTTTTTGTCTTCTTTTGTCTGAGTTGAGTTGGAATATGTGCTTTGCCATTTTTAAAAAGTAACCTACTGCACCAGTGGTGCCTGGAGTGGGTACACTCGAATTTTGCTAAAATGAAATCCTAAGCTTCCCGCCAAGCGAAGGAAACGCGCCCTGTGTGAAAAATTCTATGACAAACAGTGCCATGTACTCTCAATGACCTAAAATGATGAATCTTGGTCTTTCACAGTCAGGCTAATCCAAATTCTACTATGCAAGTAGGCTAATAGTAGACCTAATATTGAAACAGATAAATGAGGCTGTCAATAGTCGGAAATTCACAGGTTTCAGATTTTTTATTTTATATTCTTTTGAGGTCTGGGAAGAATCTAAGAAATGTATATTTGAGTGTAGTTTATGAAGTTACGTCATTGACAATGATTTAAGTGTACAGAATAGTTTTGTAGTTGTAAACATCATTTGCAAGTGTGTTACTGATTAGTTGAAAACATGAAAGATGAATCTGTAGTTCTAAGCACATTCTCGAATGTGTAAATGACGAGTTGTTTAGTTTATTAGGATCCCCATTAGCTACTGCATATGCAGCAGCTACTCTTCCAGGGGTCCAGATAAAGCGTACAAATACATGACAAAGTACAGAGCAGTAAATAGACCAGAACTCCATAAGATATTAAATTCAAAATAAAATGTCATACACTGAGTGTACAAAACATTAGGACCACCTTCGTAAAGCCGTATAAGTCATCATTCCATAAAACCTAGCAGTAAAACCCGAAAGTGGTTCCAATCGTTTTTTCACCACTACTTCATATAAGGTCTGTGTTTCGTGTCGGATTACCCTGGTGTGATGTTTTGATAACCGTGCAAATCTCTCTCTGACAAGGTAACCTTTATCAATATGTTTGCCTGTAATTAGCTAACACAACGTGCCATTGGAACACAGGAGTGATGGTTGCTGATAATGGGCCTCTGTACGCCTATGAAGATATTCCGTTCAAAATCAGCCTTTCCAGCTACAAAAGTAATTTACAACATTAACATTGCCTACACTGTATTTCTGATCAATTTGATACTTTTAATGGACAAAAAATTAGCTTTTCTTTCAAAAACAAGGACATTTCTAAGTGACCCCAAACTTTTGAATGGTAGTGTATACTCAGCGACGTGATGTTTCACGAACAGCACCACAGATATTTGGACAAGCGAGATGCATGACTACACTCACGTTCACACACAGTATACGTGCATGAGTTAGGTGGTAGATAAAAGACCAAAACAGCTGAGCAGTTGAGCCTCGTGTAAAAGCTCTTAGTAGTTGCGGAAATTGACCCACTCATCTGTTTCCTTTCTACATCTACGTCATATCGCTGAGTCTGGAAAGATCCCAGTGAGGACGACGAGCACACAGATGAGCTTCCCTGAGACAGTTTCTGGCAGTTTGCACAGAAATTCTTCGGTTGTGCAAACCCACAGTTTCATCAGCTGTCCGGGTGTCTTCTCTCCTCGACAGCCGGCATGGTTACACGTAGTCTGTGGTTGTGAGGCCGGTTGGACGCACTGACAAATTCTTTAAAACAATGTTGGATGCGGCTTATGGTAGAGAAATGAACAATCAATTATCTGGCAACAGCTCTGGTGGACATTCCTGCAGTCAGCATGCCAATTGCATGCTCCCTCAAAACTTGAGACATCTGTGGCATTGTGTTGTGACAAAACTGCACATTTTAGAGTGGCCTTTATTGTCCCCAGCACAAGGTGCACCTGTGTAATGATCACACTGTTTATTCAGCTTCTTGATATGCCACATCTGTCAAGTGAATGGATTATCTTGGCAAAGGAAAAATGCTCACTAACAGGGATGCAAACATATTTGTGCACAACATTTGAGAGAAATAACTTTTGTGCCAGGAACATTTCTAGGATCTTTTATTTCAGCTCATGAAACCAACACTTTACATTTGTGAGAATGTTTTATGCCTATTTGAATAGGAAGTGTACACGTTTGCTTTTGGATTATGTGCTCACCAGGTTTAAATGAGGTTGTAATCAGAGTACATGTTAGAGAGTCTTGGTTGCGTGTGGATTGTGATGTCATTCATGTCTGTCCCAAAAACCAGATGGAATTCAGGTAATTCTAACAATATGCTGTTCAGAGAATCAAAAAACAGTGTGCTTATATGAATTTGGAGCAGTGGCTTACACATTAATAAAGGACATTTTCTTTCCATTATGGATACATTTAAGATAGTGATTCTGCCTTCTTGGTCTTTGCCTTTATCCAAGATGGTGATTTTGTGTTTCTTATGTATTATTATGATTACCCCTTTAGTTTTGTTTGGGGCTGATGGGAAAAAAAGCAGCCAGTTTGTACAAATGGTTCTGCATTCTATGTGCATCCTTGTGGAGCAGGTGTGTTTATTGGAGCAATATAGTTTCTTGCTAGGATATCGAGACAGCTGGAACGTTTGATAGGACAATTTAGGCCTTTCCAATTCCAAGAGAGAATACCTAGCATTGACATTTTTTTTTCCAGAAAGGAATGTTATATTAATGATATAATTATTCTCTTTAGTGGTGATAAGCCCATTGATGTGTAACAAAAAGCAGGACCCACAGGGAAACTCACCCATGGGTCATTCCCCACCCAGAAAACCCTTCCTGTACACCCCCCTCCCCCTCCCCCTTCCTAGCCCCCTCTTCACAATCATTCATCATGGCCTGTAGGCCAAGTCCTCCCTGGGAGATAAATTCAATAGCCTGCCTTAAAAGAAGTGGGACAGCAATCAAAAAGAAGAAGAAAAAAACTAGTGTAGAAGCCCATATGAGACTGGCCATCTCTCCTTAGCAGTAGTAAAAAAAGTTGTAGGGGAATAGCGTCAAATTTATATTGCCATATTTTGCCCATGTAGGGATTCAATGTGCTGTAGCCCCACAAGGAAGCAGCCCCAGCCTGTGTGACATCTCACTATACTGTATTGTCCATTGTTCATTCATTGGAGAATTAAAAAAAAAAAAAAAATTATGTGGCCTTGACAGAATGATAAAATTAGTGTGTGTGTGTATGTGTATATATATATATATATATATATATACCAAAAATGTACTATTCATGGAACGACCCAGTTGCATTTCACCCATGGTGATGGAGCTCTATATTTAGCCTACTTAGTATTAGAGAATATGACTGTTCTCTATTTTATGACTAAATGTGAACGCCCAGGTAACGTCCAACATATCAGGAAGTAGGCAAATATTTCTTATCGTCATGGACAGGCTGGCACTTGGTGGAAGTAGGCTACGGCTAATTTAAGACGACTATGATTTTATACAGTTTGCGTTTGACTATTTAACCTTCAGGCCTAACTATCTACATGGGATTTTTGCGCTGTCATTCAAAATATGTGCTCTGAACATGACAGACCTGCCAATACAAACATTCCTACGTTTTGCGTGTGAGAACAAATATTGCATTATAAATTCAGTCATCACTACCAAACAACAGGATTGTAGGTAAGTAAAACTGTTTTATGGTTAATTGATGCTGCATTGGCTGGGTTTAGACAGGCAGCCCAATTCTGATCTTTTTTCCACTAATTAGTCTTTTGACCAATCACATCAGATCTTTTTCAGAGCTGATCTAATTGGTAAAAAGACCAATTACTGAAAAAAATATCAGAATTGGGCTGCCTGTCTAAACGCCAGAATTAGGTTACCTCTGTTGGTCATTCCTCTTTGGTCCTCTTTGGTCATTCCTAAAGGGTAAATTAATGGGGTTTCTGGAGGGTTTTTGGATAAGTAACGAGTACGAAGATCTGATACATTTTGTTCTATGAGATAATATCAATCAGTTAACCTTTATGAATTATGAAGCGTTTATGTGCTTATGAGCATTCAGATGTCAAGACAGCAGGAGAGCAAGAGAGAGAGCGAGCGAGATCACAGGGAGTTTAAACTTAGCTTGGGTGCCAGGCTGTTTCTGCTCTCTTGCCAACTCCTGGTGGAATTGTCACTCTAAGCATGACAAGGAGTGGAATGATAGCTAAACAGTCTGGTACCCAGGCTAATCGTGTTATCCTATTGCAACGCCCCACATATGCAAAACTCATATTGGACCTTGAGCCTGATAAGGGACAATACATTTTGTGGCGAGATCATCTGACATGTTGCCAAAGTTTAGCTTAGTCACTCAATCAACAATTGGAATATTGTTTTTAGATTTCCAAAGCAAAAACATTTCTGACTTTCTTTAGCAATTATGAACAAATATAGACTATACCTCACTCTCAGAAGACCTAGAGGACATGCTTAGGGTAAGATTTGTTGCATTTCTAGACTAACCTGAAAGGCCGCTCAGCAAGGAAGAAGCCACGGCTCCAAAACCGCCATAAAAACTGCACATAGGGACAAAGATCGTACTTTTTGGAGAAATTTCCTCTGGTCTGATTAAACAAAAATAGAACTGTTTGGCCATAATGACCATCGTTATGTTTGGAGGAAAAAGAGGGAGGCTTGCAAGCCGAAGAACACCATCCCAACCGTGAAGCACGGGGGTGGCAGCATCGTGTTGTGGGGGTGCTTTGCTGCAGGAGGGACTGGTGCACTTCACAAATTAGATGGCATCATGAAGAAGGAAAATTATGTGGATATATTGAAGCAATATCTCAAGACATCAGTCAGGAAGTTAAAGCTTGGTCGCAAATGGGTCTTCCAAGTGGACAATGACCCAAAGCATACTTCCAAAGTTGTGTCAAAATGGCTCAAGGACAACAAAGTCAAGGTATTGGAGTGGCCATCACAAAGCCCTGACCTTAAATCCTATAGAAAATTTGTGGGCAGAACTGAAAAAGCATGTGCGAGCAAGGAGGCCTACAAACCTGACTCAGTTACACCAGCTCTGTCAGGAGGAATAGGCCAAAATTCACCCAACTTATTGTGGGAAGCTTGTGGAAGGCTACGTGAAATGTTTGACCCAAGTTAAACAATTTAAAGGCAATGTTACCAAATACTAATTGAGTGTAAGTAAACTTCTGACCCACTGGGAATGTGACGAAAGAAATAAAAGCTTAAATAAATAATTCTCTCTACTATTATTATTCTGACATTTCACATTCTTAAAATAAAGTGGTGATCCTAACTGACCTAAGACAGGGACTTTTTACTAGGATTAAATGTCAGGAATTGTGAAAATCTGAGTTTAAATGTATTTGGCTAAGGTGAATGTAAACTTCCGACTTCAACTGTATACACTACTAATTGCTTGCAAAGTTACTTGAATTTCTTTTGAGGTTACTCACCTTCCATGAGGTTACTCTCCTTCCATGTTTTGTTGTAGTCTTTTCTGTTGTTGTTACAACTCTTTTTTTGTTGCTTTTTTATTGTGCATTCTAGAGCCTGCCAACATGTCACTGTGTGAGACTGAAGGACCCTTGCTGCCGGACCTGAGCTGCCCTATCTGCCTGCAACTCTTCTCTGACCCCATGACCCTGCCCTGCGGCCACGTCTACTGCTTGGCCTGCCTTGGGAAGTACATGGACACTGACACGGCCAGCCACTTCTGCCCTGAGTGCCAGGTCGAGTTCCAGGTCACCCAGCCCCTTGGGAATAACTTCAAGATGTGCAGCAGCATCGAGAGCTACGAAGCCACCACTGCAGGGAAGGTCAGCTCCGTCACAGATGAAGATGGTGGTGATTGCCACCAAGGGGTAGTGTCACCTGACCAGAGCAACGATGAGACGTCTGAGTGTCTATTAGACATAGAGCAACAGGAGCCACATCATACAGGAAAGGAGGCCTCAGAGACAGGCTTGGGAGATGCGTCTGCAGTGTCCCCTACTTCTCAGAAGGAAAAACTGCTGGTGGATGTAAGGACCGAGACGGAGACGGCGATGATGGACAAGTCTAAACTACTATTAGCATCTCAGGTAACGGAGCTGACGCTGAGGCTTCAGTTGGCTGAGGACCGACTGAGGGAGGAGGAGGCGAGGGAGGCCGAGGTCAGGACCACCAATGCCCTGTTGAGAAGAAGGGCTGCCAAGCTGCTGGAGCAGATGACGGAGCTGACTCTCAACTATGTTAGTGGGATGACGGAGTTGATCGAGACGGAACTGCGTCCCAGTGAGGAGAGCATGGGCGGACGTGTGCGCCAAGCCTCTGAGCTCAGGGAGAAGTTGAGGGAGGCCCAACTCCGAGCCAAATCGCTCCTGACCGAGCAAGACAGTGGGGTGTTCAGTGACGGGGTTGAGGCGGAACAACCGCACATCATGGAGCTGATGGTCCAGAAACCTCTAGAGGAGTTGGACAACAAGTCAAAAGTGAACCCGGACCGAGCTTGCGCTGAGCTGGAACGAAGGAGTGCGGAGTTAAGGGCGGGAGTCGGGGCGGCCCAGCGCTCTCTGCGCTGCGTCCTCAACCCCTCAGAGGTGACCTTTGACATAGACACGGCCCACCCCAGCCTGGTCCTGTCGGAGGACCTGAAGACGGTGACCTTCAGCACCAAAAAGCAGCCCTACCCGGCCCTGCCAACGAGGTTCAGTAGCTTCCTCCAGGTTCTGAGCACCCAGAGCTTTTGGGGAGGCGAGCATCGCTGGGAGGTGGAGCTGGACGGATCTTCTCCGTGGATAATTGGGGTGTGCTACAACGAGGCGGTAGCACGCAGCGGGCTAACAAGCGCCCTGGAGAGCAGCCAGGGCTCCTGGTGCCTGATGTGGTTCAACAACCTGCTGAGGGCCTTCGAGCAGAGCCATGACATCCCCCTGAAGAGAACCCTGGCAGTACACAGACTGGAGATCACAGTGAGCTTTAAGACTCAGAGGCTGAGCTTCTATAACATCAGCCAATGCAGTGGGAAGACTCACGTGTATACCTTCAAGGCGAAACTCACGGAGCCGGTGCATCTGGCCTATAGGATGATGTCAGGCCAACCGAAGGCACACATAACAGTATGCTCTTGAACTGTCACTGGAACAAAAGAGAACCACATACAATATTACATTGACTCTTGTTTTTATTCATCCTGTATTCATATCAAACTTTTAGTTTTTTTTACACGTAATTGTGTTTCAAGTGTTTGTGGAGACAGAGGTGTTTTGGTCTGTGAATGACAGTAAAGAGAAAGAGTTCTGGTTTACATCGAATGACACATGACCCTTTGGTAGCGTAGGCCTTATTGAAATGACAAAACTAATTGATTTCCCTACATGATTTGCAAATCTCCAACAACTATGCCCTTGTTCTTCAATGAATGTATGTTTTTGTCAATAAAGAAACAGTTTGGGACAATAAATTGATGATATGTCAAACCAATGACTGTATACAGTTGCTAGTGAAAGTCTACACAGTCTTCACATTTTGCTGCCTTAAAATTAAATCTCCAAAGAGAATACATTTGACACTTTTCCCACCGATCTACACAACCAACTCCACATTTCCAAAGTTAAATAAAAATTATAGAATATTTTCCAAATTAATATGAAAAAAAAGATGTCTTGATTGGGTTTGGACAGATTTTGGGGGGAATAAACCCTCTCACATGGTCCTCTCGCATTGCCTCTTTCTCTCTGATAACGTGCAGTTTGAGCAACTCCAGGAAGTGACTTTGCAGGCTAGATCAAGTGTTGCCCCTTCTCATTGAGTAACTCAAGTTGAAGGCTGGGGGTACCGCAGGCTGCCGTTAGCAACTAAAGTAACCTTATAACTTCTTCTGTGTGCGATTTTAAAATAATCGGTTCAAGGACATACATCTGGTGTATTAGAAGCAATTATTGGTATCATGATTGTCTTCTAAACATTTTTCCATTCACTTTAATGGGGAATCCTGTTTTCACCAAACGCCGGTCAAGTTCCCCTGCTCCCTGCTCAGATGTCGCATGCATCAACCAATGTTTGGGTGCTACATCATCTACTCAAGAACTGACAGATTGCTATAACATATGATGTGGTTATTGAAGCTGATACTTCAAATAACTATCATTGCATACCTTTCCAGGCATTGTACAATCTGGCATGCGGCAGCAACGTCTGGGCAGAGGAAAGCGTCCAATGCCTGCTGTATGTGGTCGGCCGTGAACATTCATGGCTTCAATAAGAGGGGGCAGTCATTCTCCCGTGTCAAACAGATACCGATGGGACCCCTGGCATGGAGTGCTACAATGTATTGAATGCAGTAATACTTAGGGGTTGTCTTCATATATACAAGATACATTACTGCCAACCTAAATTGTTTATCAGCATTTAGCTGTAATAAAAATGGTAAAGTATTACATATTACTGGTTACATCGATGGGACCGCAGTGGAGAAGGTGGAAAGCTTCAAGTTCCTCGGCGTACACATCACTGACAATCTGAAATGGTCCACCCACACAGACAGTGTGGTGAAGAAGGCGCAACAGCAACAGCGCCTCTTCAACCTCAGAAGGCTAAATAAATTTGTCTTAACACCTAAAACCCTCACTTTTACAGGTGCACAATTGAGAGCATCTTGTCGGGCTGTATCACCGCCTGGTAAGGCAACTACACCGCCCACAAACGCAAAGCTCTCCCGAGGGTGGTGCGGTCTGCCTACAGCATTACCGGGGGCAAACTTCCTGCCCTACTGGACACCTACAGTACCCGATGCCATAGGAAGCCTAAAAAGATCATCAAGGACATCTACCTCTCGAGCCACTGCCTGTCATCCAGAAGGCGAGGTCAGTACAGGTGCATCAAACCTGGGACAGAGAGACTGAAAAACAGCTTCTATCTCAAGGCCATCAGACTGCTAAACAGCCATCACTAGCACATCAGAGGCGGCTGCCAATAGACATAGATTATGAATCACTGGCCACTTTTAGAAATGGATCACGAGCCACTTTAATAATGTCTCTGTATCTTGCATTACTCATCTCACATGTATTAACTGTACTTTATACTATTCTACGGTATGTTAGTCACTTTAATTGTGTGTAAATATTGCATCACCCATCTCATGTATATACTGTATTCTATGCTATGCCCCTGTATTTTAGTCCAATGCCGCTCTGACATATATGTATATATTCTTAATCCATTCCTTACTTAGATTTACGTGTTTTTGTGGTATATGTTGTGGAACTGTTAGATATTGTTAGATATTACTGCACTGTCGGAGATAGAAACACAAGCATTTCGCTACGCCCGCAATAACATCTGCTACACTCGTGTATGTGACCAATACATTTGATTTGATTTTGAACATTAGTGATAACTACTATTAATTGCTATATTTATTTGCAGAGGTATTTTTTTGTAATACTAAAGCCATTTGATTTTCACGTTTCTATACCACCATCCCTAACAGGACACACTTTTTTTTAAGGCACTTCGATATAACGTATTTTTCGTAGCAGGTCAGAAGCATTTTCCTAACCTTAATCTCAGTCTCCTAACCTGCTTGGAAAAACTCACATCAGTATCTAAATGCAGTGAAATGAGTGGCCGTGTTCGAGATCATCAAAACCGTGATGTATCATGACTGACTGACCTATAAGTCATTTATGTCGTTATTTATAATGCAAGGTGATTTGTAGATCAGTCAGTCGGCAGTCTCTTTCACTGTCGGCTGCAGTGTCGAATGAGCCCAGTGTTTACCCCCATCCCAAAACTCTTGCAGACGGATGTCGTCATACCTCCCTCAGATGCGCCTGCGCAAAGATTGATATCGAAATTAAAATCCGGTTTGTCAGGTGACTAGCTAGCTTGGATAAATTATTAATTAAAACAGTAGACAACAGTATGATAGGTTAGCTAGTTATGTTGCTTGCACCAAAAGTATTGTCCGTGAAAAGTGCTGCAGAATATACAACTTGCCCTTGAATTCGAGACGACTGAAACGGTAACGTTAAGATCATTGTTAGCTAGAGCTAGCTAGCGAACCCGTAGCTATCTAACGTTAGTTGTTTGTTGTCAAACTGTCGAATCGTTGCAATGCTTGGCTTGTTAACTACATCTCCCTGCCAGCCTTGCCGTGACACGGCGATGTTTGTTTTAATATTCAACATGTGAGCCACTCAGCCATGGCACTTACATAGCATCGACTATCTATATATTCTAGAACGTTATTGCAGCTAGCTGGAAGCTAACGTTAGCTAGTTGGCCTGATTTTGTTGTACACAAGCTACGTGACACTGTCACGGTTACGTAACGTTAAACTTACCGGACGTGGAAAATGTTTGAACAGACAGATGCCGCGTTTAAAAACAACTCGAGAAAATAAAACATCACAAAAAAACAAACACATTGAAATGTCAACCATCTCGGAATTGCAAGTCGGAAACTCGGTATCTTCTAGAGTTCAAACTTTCCGACCTGAATATCACCGATGTCATCATGGTTTGATCTCGTTTGTCTTGAAAATATCAAGTGCACAGACTAGAGCTAGTACCCCTGTATTTTCTCATATGTAGCTAACGGTAGCTCATAGTTACCAATGTTAGGAAATAAGCAAACCGCTGTGTATTTGAGCTGGAATTACTATTATGTATTGTTTACTTGGTAACACCACATTACTGAAGTTATAACGTTTTCCCCTAGGCCTTGAGTGCATTATGCTTGACACCGTGACTGCAGTGGTGAGGTTTGCACAATACAATGGCAGCATATTGCCAATTTATGTGGAGAATACATCAGCAATTCCTACCTGGCAACCAGAGTTTGAGGCCAACATCACCAAGCCTCACAGATGTCTCCAGGTCCTATTCGAGGACATTGGCGAGTCAAGGTAAGCCAGATAAGACTGCGTTTGCTGTGCATCTTTTGAACGTATTGCATTATTTCAATTCTACATTTTGAAACACTTTGTCATTCACATTGCTGGTACTATTCAGTTCTGTGTTTAATGTTGTTATGAAGACTGGTGTAGTCTAAGAAGAATAACACTTACTCTTTGGAACTAATGGCCATATAGGCTATACAGCAGGTAACAGGGCTTTGGATTGGTCTAAAACGAGGGTTGAGTTTCACGTCTTCATGATCTTTTGTCAATGTCTCTCGCATACAACCGTGCAGGCCAGCAGCATACCACCCTGCATCCCACTGCTAGTGTACCTCTGATGCTAAGCAGGGATAATCCTGGTCAGTCCCAGGATGGGAGACCAGATGCTGCTGGACTTGGTGTTGGAGGGCCAGTAGGAGGCACTCTTTCCTTTGGTCTAAAACAAATATCCCAATGCCCCAGGGCAGTGATTGGGGACATTGCCCTGTGTAGGGTGCTGTCTTTCTGATGGGATGTTAAGTGGGTGTCCTGACTCTGTGGCCATTAAAGATCCCGTGGCACTTATTGTAAGAGTAGGGGTGTTAACCCCAGTGTCCTGGCTGAATTACCACTGTGGCCGTCATACCATCATCCCCAGCTTCCAATTGGCTCTTTCATCCCCCTCATTTCCCCTGTAACTATTCCCCAGGTCATTGCTGTAAATGAGAATGTGTTCTGAGTCAACTTACCTGGTAAAATAACATATTTTTTTAACTCTCCCTCCTTAGAGTTCGGTTTTGGGACCTCCTGCTCCTCATTCCCAATGTGGCTTTCTTCATGTTCCTGATGTGGAAACTTCCCTCAGCCAGGGCCAAGATCCGGCTCACCTCCAGCCCCATCTTCATCACCTTCTACATACTGGTAGGCAACCTCTTATATTCAAGCTCTGGAAATAGGACAGCGAGATGTACACGTAAAAAGTTGGCTTGTTAGAAATTGAATGCATACATTTCCATAATAACAATCCAGTGAGATCCTGCTTGGCGGCTCTTTTAATGGATGTCTGACCTATGTCCTTCCAGGTGTTTGTGGTGGCAGCGGTGGGAATCACCCGTGCCATAGTGTCCATGACCGTCAGTGCATCCAGTGCTGCCACCATCATTGACAAGGTAAGGCTACTATGGCAGGGTGAAATTGGTGACACTCTGAACCACCTATACTTGTAGCATGTTAGAGACTTGCTGTAATAATTCATAACTCAAGGCTTCTTGCCACAGCCCTTGTAGATGCATAAAGGCTTTGGTTTTGTCATGCCATACACAGATGGAAGTTAGCGTCTGTAAAAAGGGAAAATGTGTGCTCTGAGCGACTTGGGAATCCAGAAAAACATATAAACCCAGGAGACTTCACAAGTTTATTATCTCAAAAAAGAAAGCGGAGCAGTCTGATTTCTGCAGTTATCAGGACAAACATCTGAGTGCTTCTTTCTTTTCTAAGAGAGTCATCTTGTAAAACTATTTTTTTCCCTTTTGTGGTACATCATAAGACTCGTTTTTAGCATTCGTAAGAGCTCAAGACTCCTTATGGAAGCATGTAAATAAAGTAATTCATTTACATACAGGTGGTTCTCAGAAAGTGTTACCCTCAAAATGGCTGTAGTGGTGAGATGGTGTCAGTCATTGAGCTGTGCTGTATCGATTGAATTTTGAGCCACACACTGCTATAAATCACTTCTTAATACACCCTGGAAACCATCGAGATTCACTCTGGCTGCGTCCTAAACGGCACCCTATTCTCTATATGGTGCACTATTTTTGGATCCATATGGCTCTGGTCAAAAGGAGAAAACATTAACAAGACCTGCTCTTTCCATGACATATACTGACCAGGTGAAAGCTACGATCCCTTATTGATGTCACTTGTTAAAACCCGCTTCAATCAATGTAGATTAAGGGAAGGAGACAGGTTAGATAAGGATTTTTAAGACAATTGAGACATGGCTTGTGTATGTGTACCATTCAGAGGGTGAATGGGCAAGACAAAAAAATTGTAAGTACCGTTGAATGGGCTATGGTAGTAGGTGCCAGGCTCACTGGTTTGTGTCAAGAACTGTAATGCTGCTGGGTTTTTCACGCTCAGTCACAACGTGTGTCAAGAATGGTCTACCACCCAAAGGACAGACATCCAGCCGACTTGACACAACTGTGGGAAGCATTGGTGTCAACATGGGCCAGCATCCTTGTGGAATGCTTTTGACAACTTGTAGAGTCCATACCCTAATGAATTGACGCTCTTCTGAAGGCAAAAGGCGGGGGGGTGCAACTCAATATTAGGAAGGTGTTCTTAATATTTTGTACACTGTGTATAGGGCAGTGGTATTGAACGTTTTCATTGGGGACCCCATTCACCCCCCCCCCCCCCACCAGAATTTATGGGAACTCTATTTTTCACCTAAGATTTCTTATGACTCATCGCCAAATCTAATGACACAACCTTAAAATTGGTACATTTTAGATTTTTACATCCACAAATAACCTTCAATTTATTGCATTTTTATCTCTTATCAAAATTAAAAGTAACCAATGAATACATTTTACATTAAAACATTTGACATATTTGGCCACCCCACTGCCGTTCCCGTCGCGACCTCGGCGTTGAATACCATAGGTAATGGGGTGACGTTTGGGGCGATTCCGATGACTTTCCATAGGGTGATGAAATTTCACTTATGTTATAAAATACATTTGACCGAGTCAAATGTGATTTATTCATGATCTGAATTGTTCAATGGGGTATTTTTCTAACATTGAATTAATACTATGTCGGATTTCTTAACCTAATACCGAGCTCTGACAGAGCGGTGCAGCTTACTTGAAGATTTGACATGTGGTGGTCGTCTTCAAAGTAGTTTTTGCTGGTAGGGTTGCAAAAATCGAAATCAGCTTGACGATCTGAGGTAAGACTAAAAATAAATTTAAAAAGCGTATTAGTTTTGCATTAATATGAAGAAGTATACTAAGATATGAAAGTACTACATTGTCTCAATCTGTCTTATCTCTATTGTTCTATGTCTTGCGGATTCGAGGAAAGAGGACTAGTTCAACGGGAAAGTAATCCTCGGGTAGCGTTCATTCTCGCTGACACAATGCTTTGCAATTTTCCTTATTTTTGACCACTTCTTTTCTCTGGCGAAAACTCCAATAACTTTTGAACGGCTTCCGATAGGGCCGTGAGTTTTGGACCATTGGTTTTCTTAGTGGATTATCTACACAAAACAAATATTTGACCTATTGGTCATTAGCAGTAGGGAGCATGAAGTATTAAGAAATGCTGTGACTTGATTAGTGATAACATGAAGATATTTCAAGAGTGTGTCTCAACCCTCTAAATGGCCTAGTCTGTCTCTCTTCCCCTTCGTGTGCACTGATTTCAACAGACAGGATGTGATCCTCAGAATTTCTGAATTTGGCTAGAGAAAGCTGATCTGAAAGCAGTGCTCCCAGCCTATTAATTAGTTAATTTTTGTCTTTCATGTAAGTTGATTAGTTAATTGTGTATGAGATTGTTTCTGCTACAACAGACCCACAGATAAATGCAGAGATGAAGGAAAGGTGATTAGGAGAGGGAGGCTTCTTGAGACTATATTGAGGTTGACTCCTTTTTTTTTTAATGTCTCTCTCTTTAGGTGCTGTGGGAGATCACCCGCTTCTTTCTGCTGGCCATTGAGCTCAGTGTGATTATCCTGGGACTGGCTTTTGGTATGTCTTCTAATGACCGCAATACGTTTAATTCATAAAACTCTCTCTTTCAACGTTTCCTTTTTCTGTGTTATTATACTACTAATAATAAAATGTTTTTTTTACTGCTCTAGGTTTATTGTTATTTTTGCTTGGATAATCTTATCTGCGATTGTGCATTGATTTAGTTTTGAATTCTTTATGCGTTGCACAGAACATCGGAATAATTATTACTGTGAATTATCCCTGTGAATCATTGGAATGTTTGTTTGTGTCAATTAATCCAGTAAGGGATGGGTTGCCGACTGGCGATTTTAACATGAAAATAAAATGTCATACATTTCAACTCCAAGTTCTTTACACTAGCCTGGTTCCAGATCTGTGGGTACTATCATTGTTAACTCCTTGTTTGGAATCACAATGAATGACAAGGAGTTGACATGATAGCCTGGATGCCAGTATGTTTTTGCTAACTAGACACATGAAATTAAAACAAAAGCTAGAAAGTACACGCTGAATACAAAGTATAGTATGTTTATTAGGACAATATGCAGAAGTACATGACTAATGTGTGTAAGGGCAATATACTAAAAACAGAATATTAGCTAAACAAATGTGCAGCGCAATGAAAATGTAAACGATGTGTAACACTGCAAACTTAAAACTACGACATCTCCCTCTGGGCTCGTCTCACTTCTGTTGTAAGACTAACAATTGGAATGACTTGGTCACCAATGATATGACTACAGTTGCGCACACAGTCATATATAGTCATGCACTGTCTGTATACGCGGTAGTGCATATACAAGTTGTTTATAGTTATGGTATTCTTAGAGGGGGAGGAATTAGGCTAAGCTTGCTGTAGACTCAAACCGTATAAAGCTGACAGAGAGCGTCATTATTACTGTACTGCATATTCAAATGTTTTCTTCAGTTTATGGTAGTATCGTAGTCGACCTAACCTCTTGCTTACGTTTTAGAAGTTTTGGGCCACTTTTGCCCTGGGGTATTGAAGAATTCCCACTGATGTGTTTCTTCTGTTGACAGGCCACCTGGAGAGCAAGTCCAGTATAAAGCGTGTGCTGGCGATCACTGCTGTACTGGCACTGGGTTACTCCATCACGCAGGTAAGACCGGAGACAACTCGCATGGCAGCCCCACAACTCTCAAACTTACACGAGATCATAACAACTCAAAACCTCCATAATAAGAAGTGTTTACAAATGACAAATAAAAATGAATGACTGGTTAATGGAACCCCTGTGTTGACCATTTTGATGGTTCTTCCTCAGGGCACCCTGGAGATCCTGTACCCTGACAAGCACCTTTCCGCCGAGGACTTCAACATCTACGGCCACGGGGGGCGCCACTTCTGGTTGGCCAGCTCCTGTTTCTTCTTCCTGGTGAGCTGCCAATGGTTACAGAGCAAATGCAGAGCTGTCAAAGTTATTTGTAGAATAATGTAGTTGTGTATATAGTTCTACTGTCTGGAATTGTACTTATAACATGAATAGAGGGGTTTTTGATCACTTCTGTTTTGAGAATTGTTAGAATTGGATGTCTTTGCCACACCTTTGGTCCTCTAATTTTGCTGTTTTGTTATTTTGTAATGCAAGAAGGCACTAATTTCACCAATGGGTTTCTGCATGCTAGCACATACCCACAGACTTCCGGTCATTGTGCTTATGCTAGTTAGCATTGACTTGCAACCCTACCTCTAACTTCCTTCATACTGGACACAGAGACATTAAAATGGTGTCCACCAGTTCATCTGACTCTGGGGAAGTAGATGAAGGGCCTCCCGAAGTACCCCTTTTAACACTGGTCCTTGCACTTTCAGGTGTACTCTCTGATTGTCATCCTTCCCAAAACCCCGGTGAGGGAGAGGATATCCCTGCCATGTGAGTTATTGGGACATTTGTTCACCCAGAAAACTATCAACAGATGGCAGAGGGCTTTTTTTTCAGGGTCATTTACTAATATACCAAACGTTGAGTTCCACAGTGCTGTTTTTTATTTTTATTCTCCCTGATGTTTTATGATTAGCTGGAGAGTGGCCTTGTGTTAGCAGCAAAGTTGACTCACACCCCTTCTTGGGCCTCCTACCTCCACAGCTAAGAAGAGTTTCTATGTGTACGCTGCTGTCCTGTCCCTGCTCAACCTGGTCCAGGGCCTGGGCAGCGCCCTGCTGTGTGCCGGCATCATAGAGGGGCTCTGGTGAGTGTCTGTACTGTGAAAAACAAGTGATGGACATTCAAGTAACTGTTCAGAGATTCAAGTAAATCATCACACTCTGATCTATGATTTATCCTAATGAAGAAAAAGGGTCAAAAAAATATTGTCTTTTCAATCACACTTGCGCATTGATGGCAGCGCGTACTTTTCATTTGACATCTGTTTAATTGATCAACTGTGGCCTAACTGCAAAGCAATGGATTTATCTAGGTTTTATATGTATTTTCAAGGCTGACTTTTTTTTTTTATTATGACAGTGTTACATAGACCTTATAGCTGAGGGTCCAAGTCCATTTCCTAGCTGAGGGTCCAAGTAATTCCCCCCCCCCCCCCAATCTAATATATGTATTTTTTTTATTCCTTCTGACATACTGTATCTTAAACACCCAGTGCAGTCAAATGTGATTTCCTGTGTTGTGTGTGTATATATTTCCACACTGAGGTTGGAATAATACTGTAGAAATTATGATAATTCCCTTTTAGTGTAAGAGCTGTTTGAAAAACACCGCCTGACATCACCAGGCGGTAAATTGGTTAATAGACAATAAGAGTTCTAAACCTTTCTGCCAATAACAGTTTGCTTTCAGTTTCCCACACCCAGACAGTCCTAGCAAAATTCTTGCTTGAGAAATTGGTCTTTGCTAAGAAGCTATTTTTGTGTTTTCAATTAAAATGGTCAAAAAGACAATCACAGTAAGGTTTTATTTATTTATCCAGGTAAGTTGACTGAGAACACATTCTCATTTACATCAACGACATGGGAAATAGTTACAGGGGAGAGGAAGAGGGATGAATGAGCTATTGTTATGCAGAATTGATTTGATATTCAGATAAGAATGGCTGCATTGCACCATTTTAAAAATGTACTTTTCCCTCAAAGTAGAGCAGCTTGTGTTTTAGTGTCCATGTTCTGGTGTTTTCTGTGTAGCCTAATTGAAGCCTAGTGTCATTCTGTTGCTAGGCTATAGAGCTCTTTCAGTCACTGCTGATGCCTGATGATGTTTATCTGAGTCAGTAAGCTCCCTGTTAGTCTGTGGTTTATGTGTATCTGTGTGATTTGTAACAGCTGCGTGGACGTCACCACCTTCCTCTACTTCTCCGTGTTCGCCCCGCTCATCTACGTCACCTTCCTCAAAGGCTTCTTTGGGTACGTAGGTCAAAGGCTGAAAACTATGGCTGTCTGAAAATATTACTAAATGTCAAATCCTTGCTTCCTGTCCTTTTTTTCTCTCCCTTAATTCCTCTCAAGGCTCATTGGAGGAAGAGGTCCAAGAGGGACCTTGGATTCTGTCCTCCAATGCTCTTTGAGGTTAATTGAGGAAACGAGGACAGAAGACACAGGCAAGGTTCCCCAATGCATGATTCATGTTTGGGTATCATCAGGCAGAAGTAAAATGCAACATGTCTTTTCGTCCTCCTTTTCTTCCTGTCCCTCCTTTTTCTCTCCTTGTCCCTCTTTTTCCCAACTCTCTTCCTCCTCCCTCCCTCTAGCTCAGAGCCCAAGATCCTCTTCTCCTACAAGTGCCAGGTGGACGAGCCGGACGACCAGGCAGACGTCCACCTGCCCCCCACCTCGACCTCTGGTCTGGGCCGCAAGGAGCAGCTGGAGCAAGGCTCCTTCTACTCCAGCACTCAGATAGACGGCCTGACTGCCACCGGCATGGCTGCCTACCTGGACGACGTGGCCTCTGGTCCTTTCGGGGCGGGCAGCATCAACAGCATCGACAGCGACCGCTGGAGGGCCATCAACGCCTGAGGAACAGGGAGGTTAGGGGATGTATGCTAAGCTAGTAGGAGAGTGCTAGTAGGACTGGTTAAGTGGAGAGTAGTGAGGTTGGAGTTTGCTATGGCTCTCTCTCCCTCTGGAGAAACTGTGAGGAGGGCCCTCATTGAGGAAAATGCTCCCCCCATTTCAGCTCCTGTTTGTCCTCCATATCCTTCATTTTGGCTCTTGCTGCCTGCTTCATTCTGGCTCAAACATTACATTCTTCCCAATACCTGCCTGGGATTATCCCCCCCAGTAATTGAGTGCGTGGACAACAAAGCTAAGAAGCAAATGTTCTTTGTTAAGTGTAAAGGTAATGTCCGTTACATTCCCATCGAAGGGTTACAGCTCAGTGAGGTAAAGTCCACTAACTGTGGCTTTGTGTTTAGATTTGTGACTACTTGGTAACCAGGTCGTATTGAATCACCAATTCACAGTGCCTTGCTCCCTATAGACCAGACCTGTCTTTATCACGCTAGGACCCTTCTCTAAATTGCATCATTCGTAATGTTTTGTTTGAAATCAGTGCTTTTTTTTCCCCGTCTTTGATGTTTGACGTGTAATGTCATGTACCCTCATTGTATTAATTGAGGAACTCGGGCTTGAGTCTGCAGGAGCTTGGTATGCCGTGTCAAAGACCATTAGTAGTGCATCTGGTATCCATGTGATTTGCTGCTGGGGCACAAGGAGAATCAAAATGGAGGCTGTTGCACCCGTCATCTCTACCTATTTTATGTTATTATTTACTGTCTGTTTTATTTATTTTAGTGACGCTCGGTTTTATGTCGATAGGTAGTTCCATCAACGGATCAATCTTGGTATAAGAAATGTTTCTAATGACTAAAGCAACATTTACAAACCAACCGTCAAATGAGGGAGAGGGAAGGCAGGAATAGCACTTGTGGTTAGGCTATGTATTTTGCGGACCTTTTGTTTTTTTTTTATTTCAAGAAATATTCATCCCTAGATGCATTGGATTCAACTGAAAAGAAACGGAGAAAAACAAAGGTAATTTATTTTTATGACTCAAATAACTAATATTGAAATGTCATTTTCAAGATATGAAATTATTGAATTTGGCCACCTTGCGTTGCTCGTGTGCTCTTTATAATCAAGCCCTGATTTTCATCACAAAGAAAGAGCAACTTTAAACACAGTACATCTGTTTTCTCATAATGCTCAATGTGAACTGGACCAATTTGCATGAAACACTACTCCCTTGCTGTAATCCTACTTTGTCTGCTGTGAATTTAGTAGCCCACAACACATGGTTTGCTGTGAAACCAATTCCATTGTTTATGCTTCCTTTTGATTCTGTCACTTTTATTCATTCTCTCACCCTGAACCAGAATTGCCCCTTGGAATGGTGTACATTTGGCGTGGTAAGACATTGTCTTGTGAGTGGAGTTCGTCGTGTGACATATAGCATCAGTATGTCATATAAGGACACGTTTATTTTTTTCATAAATGTAACCCACCACAAAGCAAGTGTTTTATATTGCCATAGTAGTATTTTATCAGTCTTCTGCCTTGCGTGTCCCAACACTTGACCTGAATCAACAAAGGAAACCCTGTAACTTGCTCTCACACAGGCATATATTTCTAGAGAAATGTTGTAAGGTTGCATTTGAGGGTCAGCATAATTGATGAAAAATGGAGTATAATATTTATAAGGTGTTAGTGGGGTGTGGGTTTCAAATGCAAGTGTTGGCAGGCTACGTGAGATTGAATACAATATTTAATTGAAAGGACTTTGAAAAAGAGTAAGGATACTCAGTGCCAGCAAGCTGTGAATAACTTGTAATTGTATTTAATAATGTATCATTGTAGAATATTCAACCCATATGTTGTGTTGAGGATTACATGAGACGATTAAACCTGCTTCCTTTTCATTCCTATACATGCATGTCTCCTCTTGGTGGTTTCTTGTGGTACTGCAAATTGAAACGTTTCGTCTAGTCCCAATTTTCGGGGGATGCATGGCACGCAGTCCTTCATGTGATTTGTATTGACCAAGACGTGGAATGTATTGCATTACATGTTTTGCCTAACCATAATATTTATTGTACAAACATAGTCCTACACGACGTTTGGATAACTTGATTTTTGGGTTGACAGGGGATGACTACAGAACTACAGTTCCCAGCTCCCTTATGGTCGCCTATGATACAAGATAAAATGTAATTGGAGTCCGATTATGTTCTCAACCTATACGCGTTGAGATTACTGGCCATCCTGGAAAGTGACCTTTTCTTGGGAGTATTTTGACCGCGACGCGCTGTGGCGGCTACTGTTGCTTTCACATTGTCGTAGACTTGTAAAATATCCTAGTGTAGGGCAGCGTTTTTTTTTAAATACAGGTTAGTTAATACAAGCCGACCATTGACCATGGGAGGCAGTGAAAGTACGAGGAGAAAAGTGTCATTCGGCCTGGATGAAGAAGAGAAGGTCACAGTAATTCATGGAGTTAAGGTAAGTAACGTTAAGCGACTGATTAGAAAACGGCGACTGTCATTGCCAAGTTCAAATAATTTGACATGGCGACAGAGAAATGAAATGCAACATAGATCTAATAGGCTATATTTAGTGGATCCGTGACTTTTGGTTGCATTACCGTAGCTCTAGTAAATATAGCAGGCAGTATAGAACGGAAATGGTTGTGTATTTTGAAGCAAATGCAAGTAACAGACCAGCATTCTAATGTAATGTATTCCGGTGTCCTCAAATGAATTCGGTCACGGTTCCCCCCCCAGACCGCTATGCGTCGTTGTCTGAACTTGGAAGGTACACTGTAGCGGCTATATGTAGGCTACAGATAATATTTAACCGTAATGGACTCGTTCTAGGCTGCTACAATAACAATGGACCACATATTTTTGACAAACACAATTTATATTGCAAATATTTTAGGCTATGGCTTATAATAATGCAGGTGTAGCTTTGCGCAAATAGATTGTGCAGCTGGACAGTCAATGTAGGCCGATACGTTTGGATGCATTGTAACGAGAGACTGTCGCGATATGATGATGTTACAACTGTAATTTATAATTATATATTGGCAATTTTTTGGGAAGTTGCCCTACATAAAGTTATGAAAAACAAATTTGATTTGGTCTAGGGCAGCAAGTTATTGTCAACCCCACTTTGACTCTATCTTCTTACATTCTATAATACGTGTGCCCAAATCAACCTGTTTCAATGAATTGGGTCACACTTATGGTGCTCTTATTACTGAGTAATTATCTCTAATACAGTCGTATTACATAAGGTTTTGTCTACTCATTGCTATACATTAGTTAGGGTAAGGGTTAGTCGACGTGCGTGCAGTCTAACAATAGTACTGTTACAATAGTTAGTGGCCTATATACTGTTCAGGAGTATTTACAATCCAATACATACACTGGAAAGTGTAAAACTTTGAAACAATAATTTGGCTAGTAGTGTATATTATTTGACACTAAGGTCTTTCTGTAAGCACCCATTGCTTTGAATGTCCGTCTGACCGGTTTTGCACAATGTAACCTATTATTACGCAATTCACAGCTCTCAGGGGAGCTTCTCCAGCGGATGCGAGATTCGCAGGGGACAGACGGCGTCAATCCACCGCCACCCCAGCCTGGCAGCCACAAACCTGCACCAGGTATGGAAGAGCGCAACAACCTAAATGCTCAACTCAACTGGAGACTTTGGAGTTAACGTAGGCCATTTGGTCCCAGGGAAATAAATGCTTGTAACAGTTTTGGAGATTTTATCATGGACGACAGTAATAGTTAGATTGTGATGTTAGCTGACTGTCTTACGAAAGTGATTATCATGGATATGATGGACCGTTTTATAAAGACAATTATTAAATGTATTGCAGGTCCAAGACCTGGCCCCACTGCTGCTGAGGCACAGGAGGAGCTGCGGAGAAAGTGAGTTCAACTGCCACTAGTATACACTTTACACCTGAGAACCAACTCCATTCCTTGGGTGTGGAGGATTTTCTTCCAGTCTAGTAACACACCTGATTACAACAATGTATGTTACTCAAACCTTTGCATAAATCAATACGACTGTTGCATGTGTAGTCTTATCTAAAGTTAGGATTTGACACCTTAGTGCAGTGTCACTCAATCGATTCCTGGAGGACCATTCCTGTGGCACCCCGGGGGATGACTAATCGAATTTACTCTGTGATATCCTTAGGTTGATCGTACGACCTTTCAAGCGATATCGTGTATGGGACTAGACACTAGCCAGACATGTAATTCGTAGACTAAGGGAGCTATCGACACCGCATGTTGATCTTATTTACCGCCAGCAGGGGGGCAGTAGGCCATGTCAACAGCATGGCTCACTATGTGGTTGGAATGCTAACGGCTCATGTCTGTGTCATGCTATATGCTAGGCTAACTAGCGTCTCAGTATAGTTCGACTTCTCATGAGGCACCTTTGTGACGCCATGGGCCTGTTGCCAAGGCCTAGATGAAACTGCAGTCCATGTGTTTTCCTATAGCAAGGGTGGCCAACCAGGGGTGGCTGATTTAGGTATGCAGGTTTTTGCTCCAGCCATACACTATCCTGCCTGATTCAGCTAATCAAGATCCCGATGAGCCGCCGATTAGTTGCCAGGTGTATTAGAGCTGGGCTGGAGCGAAAGCCTGCATACACAGTATCTCCCCACGCAGAGGGTTGGCCACCCCTACATTACAGGTTGAGTGTGTGTCTCATGTTCATCGTATGTCCCGTGTGTAGGTTTGAGAGGGAGCAGGCCCAAGTGCAGGAGCAACTGTTTCGACTGGCCCAGAGGGAAAGAGAAGCAGCAGCAGCCACAGCAGGGAGGAAAGGAGAGGCCCACGACGGCCTGAACCCTGCCGTGCTCCGAGAGAAGGGCAAGACCCACGAGGAGCTGATGAAGGCCAAACAACTGGTGAGTCAGTGGGCTCCTCTCTGCTGCCCTCTAGGGCCCAATCCCAAATGGAAGTCAATGCACTTGTCGAGGTCTAAGAGGATTTGATTGGTATAAGCAAAATGGTAATAGCTCCACCTTGCCCTTTGATAGGCTAGGTGGACATTTCATAATATTATACAAATCCATTTCTCTTAGATCTCCACAAGTGCGTATAGTGTATGGTAGAGGTCTTCACGGATCCACCTGTACCCGAATACCCGAGACTCGATCCGGGACCCGAGCGAGTCCGGATACACAATTCCAAATAATGTCACGGGTCTCGTGTATGTGTAATTTTAACTGATTTGTCCGGAAGGGCCTGTATGCGACTGCTGAGCGAGAGATAGAAAGTTTATAATTTATGCTGCTGCTCTTGCTTTTTACAAGAGTGACGCGTGTATCTTGTTGTTGGCCAATCATGACTCATCAAAGCGGCAAGTTGAGAACAAGTTCTCATTTACAATTGCGACCTGGCCAAGATAAAGCAAAGCAGTTCGACAACATACAAAAACACAGAGTTACACATGGAGTAAAACAACATACAATCAATGATGCAGTAGGAAAAAAAAGACTATATACAATGTGAGCAAATGATGTGAGATAAGGGAGGTAAAGGCAAAAAAATGCCATGGTGGCAAAGTAAATAAAGTATAGCAAGAAAAACACTGGAATGGTAGATTTGTAGTTTGAAGAAAGTTCAAAGATAAAATATAAATAATATGGTGCAAAGGAGCAAAATAAATAAATACAGTAGGGGAAGAGGTAGTAGTTTGGGCTAAATTATAGATGGGCTATGTACAGGTGCAGTGATCTGGGAGCTGCTCTGATAGCTGGTGCTTAAAGCTAGTGAGGGAGATAAGTGTTTCCAGTTTCAGAGATTTTTGTAGTTCGTTCCAGTCATTGGCAGCAGAGAACTGGAAGGAGAGACGACTATCTGATCAATGGATGATGGAATTAAAATGACGGAATTAAAAGTTAAAGGAGAGGGATAGGCTACAACGACCAAGAGCCAACAAGTAGCCAGGCTGCTACTTAATATTCTGAGTGGAGTTGTTATTTGTAACTAGCTTAAGAAAGCACTGCAGCCTCAGTTAGCTTAGCTAGCTAATGTTAGCTAACTTATCTAGCTTCTCCTGGTTTGATGCATTCAAGACAGGTCATACGTAATCATATTTGATGATAAATAGCCTAGCTATGGCAGCTATTAGTCTACGGGAGCGGGCGCTCGGTTGGTTGCTGTCTCTCGTTCCCTCCAGCCCGCTAGAGCGGCATCTCTCTCCCTCTTGTGCTTTATCAGCTCCTGTTAATAAAGTAGCTTATAAAATGACTTTTCTGCTGCTTCCCTCAATCGTATCGAATCAGACCGGGTCTATATGGAACGGGTCTAGTTGTCCTCGGGTCCGTTGAGAATGGGTCTCTATATTTAGAAAAAGTATTTATGTATATCGGGTCTGGGTGGGAAAGCCCCAGGTCCATTTCGGAACAGGTCCAACTTTTTGAACCCGTGAAGACCTCTACAGTAGAGCACGTGTCAAACACATTCCATGGAGTGCCGAGTTTCTGCGGGTTTTCGCTCCTCCCTTGTACTTGATTGATGAAGTAAGTTCACAAATTAGTCAGGAACTCCCCTCACCTGGTTGTCTAGGTCTTAATTGAAAGAAAATGAAAAAAAAAACCTGCTGTCACTTGGCCCTCCATGAAATGAGTTTGACACCCCTGGTGTAGGACTTCGGGGTCTATTTGGTATTGAACTAAAGCTCTTCCCTAACTCAGTTCCACATAGTTAGCACTCAGTTATCATAGAAATGTCATCAGTATGTCCTAATAATAATAATAATATGTGTGAGGACCATAGTAATATCGGAGTTATTGCCCTTTGCTGTACTAGAAATGCTATAATGGTGTCTAATACCTGAGTATGTCACCTTTCATATCAAGGGAAATGGCACAAATACATCATGAGTATTGAGTATTAGCAAAGCGAGGTCAAAAAGAGCCAGTTTTAGGCTGGTATTTGATGAGCAATAGCCCTCTTTGAGATAAACATTTTCTGTTAGTGTACAGTGCCCTCTGCTGGTTAGAAAATGAAACGGCGTGGCCTTTGTGAGCTACTGTACCTTGACCACAATAGACTCCAATTAAATGTTATTCTTCAAATGCTTTGTAAACAACAGGTCTAGACTTACAGTGAAGTGCTTACTTACGGCCCTTCCAAACAATGTAGAGAGAAAGAAAATTGAGAAATAATAAAATTAATTACATGTAATAATAAATACACAAGGAGTAACGATAACTTTGCTATATACACAGAGTTCCAGTACCGAGTCGATGTGCCGGGGGTACGAGGTAATTGAGGTAGATGGGTACATATCACTAGGAATAAAGTGACTAGGCAACAGGATAGATAATAAACAGTAGCAAAAAAGTTTGAACAAAATAGCTACCCATACTTTTTGCAAACTAACTATTTAGAAGTCTTATGGGTTGGGGGTAGAAGCTGTCCTGTTGGTTCCAGACTTCGTTACCATTTTCTGGTGGTAGCAGAAAGAACAGTCTATGGGCGGGTGGCTGGAGTCTTTTGACAATTTTTAGGACCTTCCTCTGGTCTTCTATAGCAGGGAGCTCAGCCCTAGTGATGTACTGGGCCATACGCACTAACCTCTGTAGCGCCTTGTGGTCGGATGCCAAGCAGTTGCCATACCAAGCGGTGATGCAGCCAGTCAAGATGCTGTCAGTGGTGCAACTGTAACTTTTTGAGTATCTGATGGCCCGTGCCAAATCCTTTCAGCCTCCTGAGGGAAAAGGGGCATTGTCGTGCACTCTTCACGTTGGTGTGTGTGGACAATGATAGATCGTTAGTGATGTGGAAACCGAGGAACTTGAACATAGTAGGTTTTACAGACTGGTTCAGGGAGAGGTTGAAAAGACACTGCCAGCTGGTCCGTCTGGCCCTGCGGCCTTGTGAATGTTAACCTGTTTAAAGGTCTTACTCACATCGGCTATGGAGAGCATGATCCTACAGTTGTCTGGAACAGCTGGTGCTCTCATGCATGGTTCAGTGTTGCTTGTCTCAAAGTGAGCGTTGAAGGCATTTAGCTCATCTGGTAGGCTCGCATTTAGCTCATCTGGTAAACTAGTCCTACTTAGTTGACATTCATTTTCCACCCCAACTAAGCACATTACTGATAAAACACTATTGTATGAAGGTGAAGGAAATTGATATTTGTGCGTGCCTTCATGCAAGCACGTGCACAAACGCACGCGGGTTTGATTGCTCAGTGAAGTCTTAAGAAGCAGCTAATTGCAGCGTACACTACAGTTCGAGTGCACTGACTCACTCTGGTCGTCTGTTTTACTCCCCACTCTCCCAGTTGCTTTTTTTTTAAACAGAGTTGGCTTTAATGAATATTGAAATGCATTTATCTGGTTGGGTTTTCATTGCTTTGGCCACCAAGCTTAATGATGTTCTATTATAATGAGTCACCTGAGTCTCCGTGATTGCCTTGTTTTTGAAATGTTGTTGTTTTAATGACAAATTGGTACCGTTTGTCCATGTGCGTTTGGAGAGGATAAACACCAACCATTGCATTGTTTTCAACCACTGACGTGATAGAATAGAAAATCACTTTTAGCAAGTTTCTTTTGACCATTGGGCTCTTTTGACAGGTGTGAACCCACTGTCAGACAGATCACAACTGCGGTATTTCGGTGTGTGTGTGTGTGTGTGTGAGTCTGTATGTGCATGCTTAGTTTGACACGCCAGGTGTTGTTTTAGCCACTGCTGTGTTCAGAGTTTGATCAGTGGTGAGAGAGATCATGCCCTGGAGATAGTAGTGTTGACATAACTGCTGTTCCTCCTCCTGTTTTGCTGTCCCTCTCTCCTCTCTCGTTGTCTCTCTGTATTCTCACATGCCTGCTTCCTCTCACACACACACACACACACACACACACACACACACACACCACACACACACACACACACACACAGGACTAAATTGGGAGTGATTTTGACAGTGTGCCTCTTGCTCCGTGGAGTATTTCGGAACAGTGTTACATCCGATCCTTCTCTGACCTTTACCTCACCTATCGCAACTGCGCTGTGTTTACAAGTTGTTGGTTTGGATTGTGTGTGGAGTGTGTGTGTGTGTGTGTGTGAGGTTGAGAGAGCGAGAGAGAGGGTGGGTGAGAGGGAGTGTGTTTGTGTGTGTGAGGGCGAGAGTGTGTGAGAAAGAGAGGGAGAGATCTATATTCCATATCCGTTTTTACTGTATGCCTCTGCTCATTGCTCTCTTGCCACAAGTTGCTCTCCATCCAGGGGCACAGTTTGACCCTGTGCCCACCTCCAACTGTATGTTGGATTTGATCTTTCTGGGGAGGTTGAGAACCGAGCAGAGGACATATTTCCATTGTCCGTTCGAACATATGGACAATAAAGTTGTATTCCGTGTTTTGTATCTCAAAGTTTCAGTCTCATCTGATCGCCTTAGTGTATGATTCTACACTAGCAACATCCTCCTATATTCGAATGCAGGTCTCCTTTCGTTGTAACTAGACTAACTTCTGGAGTGCACTTCTGAGAGGGAGAGAAAGGAAGAGACTGAGGGGAAGAGGAGGCATAGCAGGTCTCCCGTCATTTTAACTATACTAACCTCAGGAGTGCACTTTTAGAATAGACGACAAAGCACATTAGCATAAAACTTTGTTTCCTCCACCGCTCTTTTCTTTCATTAGCACCTGCTTTCATTCCCATCACCCCTCTCTGCAAATATACTCTTCTTCTTTAGCAGGCACTACACACACACCCCCAGAATGGGGGAATACATTCCGAGCTCACACATACAGGAATAACCATCTGCTTCAAAGACATGTTGATTGAGTTTGGAGTCATGAAGTGTTTGAAAAGCTAGTTGGTGCTGACAGGTTTTCTATAACTGTGTTATAGGTGTCTGTATGTTTGTCTCTGTCTGTTTATCTCTCTCTCTCTCTCTCTCTCTCTCTCTCTCTCTGTGTGTGTGTGTGTTTGGAGGTGCAAGTCACATCATTCCTGTACACAACCATCCAGAATCCATATGAAAGTATTCACTACCGTTCAAAGGTTTTGGGTCACTTAGAAATGTCCTTGTTTTTGAAAGAAAAGCAACTTTTTTGCCCATTAAAATAACATAAAATGTATCAGAAATACAGTGTAGACTTTGTTAATGTTGTAAATGATTATTGTAGCTTGAAACGGCAGATTTAAATAAAAAAAAAATATATATATATATATCTACATAGGCGAACAGAGACCCATTATCAGCAACTGTCACTCCTGTGTTCCAATGGCATGTTGTGTTAGCTAATCCAAGTTAATAATTTTAAAAGGCTAATTGATCATTAGAAAACCCTTTTGCAATTATGTTAGCACAGCTGAAAACTGTTGTTCTGATTAAAGAAGCAATAAAACTGGCCTTTAGACTAGTTAAGTATCTGGAGCATCAGCATTTGTGGGTTCGATTACAGGCTCAAAATGACTAGAAGCAAATAACTTTCTTCTGAAACTCGTCAGTCTATTCTTGTTCTGAGAAACGAAGGCTATTCCATGGGAGAAATTGCCAAGAAACTGAAGATCTCGTGCAACGCTGTGTACTACTCCCTTCACAGAACAGCGCAAACTGGCTCTAACCAGAAGAGAAAGAGGAGTCGGAGGCCCCGGTGCACAACTGAGCAAGAGGACAAGTACGATTGAGTGTCTAGTTTGAGAAACAGACGCCTCACAAGTCCTTAATTGGCAGCTTCATTAAATAGTACCCGCAAAACTCCAGTCTCAACGTCAACAGTGAAGAGGCGACTCCGGGATGCTGGCCTTCTAGGCAGAGTTGCAATGACAAAGCCATATCTCAGACTGGCCAATAAAAAATAAAATATTAAAATGGTCAAAAGAACACAGACACTGGACAGAGATATGGCTTTTTCTTTGCAACTCTGCCTAGAAGGCCAGCATCTGTGTGAGAGCGAAGTCTTGCATCTCGCTAATCTCAATATCTGCGGTGCTGCTCGTGGCAACGTCTACCTTTTTTAAGCAAGTCTTCCGATGTTCAGACTCATAAAAAGCAGAAACGTTCCTATCTTCACCACTAGATGGCAGTAGTAGAGCTTATTTCCCATATCTAGGATATGAACCAGAATTGATCCGTGCCCAGCACAGCAACATGTGCTGTACTCTAACCAGACTTAATTTTTTATTCCCCCCACCTCTCTCCTGTGTGTGTGTGTGTGTGTGTGTGTGTGTGTGTGTGTGTGTGTGTGTGTGTGTGTGTGTGTGTGTGTGTGTGTGTGTGTGTGTGTGTGTGTGTGTGTGTGTGTGTGTGTGTGTGTGTGTGTGTGTGTGCGCGCGCGCGCGAAAAGGACTGGGAAAGATGAGCCACTGCAGTGCTTCTGACACTGTCCAAAAGAACGATGATGAAAGGCCCAACATTCATTAAAGTCAAGGCTGGGAAAAACACACACGGACACACATCCTAGCTGGCATCTATCAGCAGCTCACGCTCTGCATGTTAACACAGACACCCTGCTGCTGCAGGCTGGGGAACGGACCGGTTATGACTACGTCCTCACTCCAGTCTACATCTTTCCATCCCCATTACAGCCACTATTTTCTACATTGTACAATAATAGTGAAACATAAAAACTATGAAATAACACATATGGAATCATGTAGTAACCAAAAAAGTGTTAAACAAATCAAAATGTATTTTATATTTGAGATTCTTCAAAGTAGCCACCCTTTGCCTTGATGACAGCTTTGCAAACTCGTGGCATTCTCTCAACCAGCTTCACCTGGAATGCTTTTCCAACAGTCTTGAAGGAGTTCCCACACGGTGGTTGAAACCAAAAATCTCAAATTTGGCCTCATCAGACCAGATTTCCACCGGTCTAATGTCCATTCCTTGTGTTTCTTGGCCCAAGCAAATCTCTTATTATTATTATTATTATTGTTATTATTATTATTAGTGTCCTTTAGTAGTAGTAGTGCAGCAATTCGACCATGAAAGCCTGATTCACGCAGTCTCCTCTGAACAGTTGATGTAGAGATGTGTCTGTTATATGAACTCTGAGGCATTTATTTGGGCAGCAATTTCTGAGGCTGTTAACTCTAATGAACTTATCCCAGTAATTCTGGGTCTTCCTTTCCTGTGGAGGTCCTCATGAGAGCCAGTTTCATCATAGCGCTTGATGGTTTTTGCAACTGCACTTGAAGAAACTTTCAAAGTTCTTGACATTTTCTGGATTGACTGACCTTGTCGTTTCTTGTCACAACACAACTGATTGGCTCACACGCATTAAGAAGGAAAGAAATTCCACAAATTAACTTTTAACAAGGCACACCTGTTAATTGAAATGCATTCCAGGTGATTCCCTCATGAAGCTGGTTGAGAGAATGCCAAGAGTGCAAAGCTGTCATCAAGGCATAGGGTGGCTACTTTGAAGAATTTTAAATAAAAATATATTTTCATTTGTTAAACTTTTTTTTAACTACATGATTCCATACGTGTTATTTCATAGTTTTGATGTCTTCACTATTATTCTACAATGTAGAAAATAAACTCAGCAAAAAAAGAAACGTCCCTTTTTCAGGACCCTCTTTCAGAAATAATTCATAAAAATCCAAATTTCACAGATCTTCCTTGTAAAGGGTTTAAACACCGTTTCCCATGCTTGTTCAATGAACCATAAACAATTAATGAACATGCACCTGTGGAACGGTCGTTAAGACACTAACAGCTTACAGACAGTAGGCAATTAAGGTCACAGTTATGAAAACTTAGGACACTAAAGAGGCCTTTCTACTGACTCTGAAAAACACCAAAGGAAAGATGCCCAGGGTCCCTGCTCATCTGCGTGAACGTGCCTTAGGCATGCTGCAAGGAGGCATGAGGACTGCAGATGTGGTCAGAGCAATAAATTGCAATGTCCATACTATGAGACGCCTAAGACGGCGAGACAGGACGGCCAGCGGATTGACCTCGCAGTAGCAGACCACGTGTAACAACACCTGCACAAGATCGGTACATCCGAACATCACACCTGTGAGACAGGTACAGGATGGCAACAACAACTGCCCGAGTTACACCAGGAACGCACTATCCCTCCATCGGTGCTCAGACTGTCCGCAATAGGCTGAGAGAGGTTGGACTGAGGGCTTGTAGGCCTGTTGTAAGGCAGGTCCTCACCAGACATCACCGGCAACAACGTCACCTATGAGCACAAACCCACCGTCGCTGGACCAGACGGGAATGACAAAAAGTGCTCTTCACTGACAAGTCGCGGATTTGTCTCACCAGGGGTGATAGTCGGATTTGTGTTTATTGTCAAACGAATGAGCGTTACACCGAGGCCTGTACTCTGGAGCGGGATCGATTTGGAGGGGGAGGGTCCGTCATGGTCTGGGGCGGTGTGTCACAGCATCATCGGACTGAGCTTGTTGTCATTGCAGGCAATCTCAACGCTGTGCGTTACAGGGAAGACATCCTCCTCCCTCATGTGGTACCCTTCCTGCAGGCTCATCCTGACATGACCCTCCAGCATGACAATGCCACCAGCCATACTGCTCGTTCTGTGCGTGATTTCCTGCAAGACAAAAATGTCAGTGTTCTGCGACGGGCCCAGATCTCAATCCCATTGAGCACATATGGGACCTGTTGGATCGGAGGGGGAGGGCTAGGGCCATTCCCCCCAGAAATATCCGGGAACTTGCAGGTGCCTTGGTGGATGACTGGGGTGACATCTCACAGCAAGAACCGGCAAATCTGGTGCAGTCCATGAGGAGGAGATGCACCACAGTACTTAATGCAGCTGATGGCCACACCAGATATTGACTGTTACTTTTGATTTTGACGTCCACCCCCCCTTTGTTCAGGGACACATTATTCAATTTCTGTTAGTCACATGTCTGTGGAACTTGTTCAGTTTATGTCTCAGTTGTTGAATCTTATGTTCATACAAATATTTACACAGGTTAAGTTTGCTGAAAATAAATGCAGTTGACAGTGAGGACGTTTCTTTTTATTGCTGAGTTTAGTAAAAAAAAAAAAAATATTTTTTTTTTAATTCAGGGGGTGCTGCAGCACCCTCAGCAGCCCTACTTCCCGCGGCCATGGTCGTCGGCCGTTAGCTGCGTCTTTGGAATACCGCTAGCAAGCAACGGCTCGTGCTTGAGCGGAATAGAAAAGCAGCTCGTCAGTGGGAATGGGAGAGACTGAAAGAGAGAGAGAGATGTTGTAAAAAAAAAGGAGAGTGGAGGAGAGAGAGCTCGGTGTGTTGACCTATTACCTGTGAAATCCTTTACAGGTCTGGGGCTAGGGTTTGATTTGGAATTGGGTGATTAACCTATTGGGTGCAGTCCCATGATTTGAGTTCCTGACCCACACACTCACACACACATACACACCGTCAAACCCCCCCCTGTAAGCTCTCCTCTCCAAGGGGAACCTACACTGCGAGGAGAAGAGAAGAGAAAAGCAACGTTAGGCTCCAGATCCACCCGGCCCTTATCAGTCTATGTAATCACCAGACTTGACATCTTTTGTGCATGTTAAAGCCGTTAAGCGCCATTCTCTCAGCTCTCCCCCCCCCCCCCCCCCCCACCTTCCCTACCGATGCCAGCCTCAGGCAATTGCTGACGAGTCGACCGCACGGGCTGAGGAGATTTTTATCCCCGCCGTGGCTCGCAAGCGGGACGTCTGGCTGTAATCCTGGCGGCGCAAAGGGCAAGTGAGTAGGTGTGGATCGGAATAATGTGAGCTCAGATCAAAATGATTGCCAGATGTAATGAGGCAGTGGGAAGAGGAGCGTTTTGAATGGTCTCGTTTGATTGTCAACCCCTGTGTGTTCCAGTGGATTTAGGTTCTGAGATAATGGTTATAGTGTTCATGGGGACAGAGTGTGTGATGACGACAAGGTTTTTGAATTGTCCAAATCAAAATGGGGTTCAGTGTATTTGCTCCTGTTCATGACAGTGCCTGCTTTTGTTCCAGCCCTGTTGTAAATGCACTTGATTCTACTCATCAGGAACTTGATTGCTGATTCAGAGCAGGGATGGAACAAAATCCTGCACACCAGGAGAAGGGTTGGCCAACTCTTAATACAGCAGTATTAGGTCCCAATTGGGTCAAAACTGGATTCTGATATACACAACGTAACCAAAAGTATGTGGACACCTGCTCGTCTCATTCCAAAATCATGGGTATTAATATGGAGTTGGTCCCCCCCTTTGCTGCTATAACAGCCTCCACTCTTCTGGGAAGGCTTTCCACTAGATGTTGCAACATTGCTGCGGGGATTTGCTTCCATTCAGTCATGAGCATTAGTGAGGTCGGGCACTGATGTTGGGCGATTATGTCTGGCTTGCAGTCTGTGTTCCAATCCCAAAGGTGTTTGATGAGGTTGAGGTCAGGGCTCTGTGCAGGCCAGTCAAGTTCTTCCACACCGATATCGACAAACCATTTCTGTATGGATCTCGCTTTGTGCACGGGGGCATTGTCATGTTGAAACAGGAAAGGGCCTTTCCCAAACCTTTGCCACAAAGTTGGAAGCACAGAATTGTCTAGAATGTCATTGTATGCTGTAGTGTTAAGATCTCTCTTCACTGGAACTAAGGGGCCTAGCCCAAACCAATGAAAACAGCCCCAGATCATTATTCCTTCTCCATCAAACTTTACAGTTGGCAATATGCATACGGGCAGGTAGCGTTCTCCTGGCATCAGCCAAACCCCGATTTGTGCCAGATGGTGAAGCGTGATTCATCACTCGAGAGAAAGCATTTCCACTGCTCCAGAGTCCAATGGCGGCAAGCTTTACATCACTCCAGCCGATGATTGGCACTGCACATGGTGATCTTAGGCTTGTGTGCGGCTGCTCAGCCACGGAAACCCATTTCATGAAGCTCCCGACGAACAGTTATTGTGCTGATGTTGCTTCCAGGGGCAGTTTGGAACTCTGTAGTGAGGTTGCCACCGAGGACAGTAGATTTTTACATGCCACGGGCTTCAGCACTCGGCAGTCCCGTTCTGAGCTTGTGTGGGCTACCACTTCGCGGCTGAGCCGTTGTTGCTCCTAGACATTTCCACTTCACAATAACAGCACTTAGTTGACCGGGGCAACTCTAGCAGGGCAGACATTTGATGAACTGACTTGTTGGAAAGGTGGCATCCTATGACGGTGCGACGTTGAAAGTCACTGAGCTCTTCAGTAAGATCATTCTACTGCCAATGTTTGTCTATGGAGATTGCATGGCTGTGTGCTGGAGTTTATACACCTCTCTCCCTCTCTCGCTCTCCATATTATTCCACCAGTCTGTACTTAGAATAAGCAGGCTGATAAAGTGCTAATTCATTTAGCATCCCTGAGCTATGTGAGGAGTACACACATTTAATGAGCATACAGATAGACTAACTAATTTACGCCTGTAATTCCACTCTGTGCGCGTGCGTGCGTGCGTGCGTGCGTGCGTGCGTGCGTGGGAGCACAGATCAGGACAGTGCCTGGTCCATTTAGAGAAGGTGTATGAGTGTGTTTGAGGCTGAAAAGGAGAAGACTGAGAAAAGGGTTTACTGCAGATGTTTGTGTAAGTAAGATTTATTTTTGGCTTACTGTATCTGTGTGTACCTGGAGCTCGCACCTGTTACTTTCAGATGGGGGTAACCACTCAAACAATTTAAACCCAGAAACCTCTTTTATACACATTTTACTTTCAGCCCTTAGACATTCCCATAACCTGAATTTGACCTATTCTTCAACATTTACATTTGATTAACTTCTGAAAATAACAGGGCAAAACATGCACACAAACTGGCACAACCAGTTTACCCGGTATTACTGGGATTGTATTGTATCTCTTTCCTTCCCCTTGCTCTCTTTTCTCCTTTTATCTCTACCGCTGTCACTTTCTCTGTTCATCTCTTCCCCTCTCTCTCTCTTTCTCTCTGTATCTGTATATATCTCATCTCTCTCTCTTTCTCTCTCTTTCTCTCTCTGTATATATCTCCTCTCTCTCACTTTCTCTCTGTATAGATCTCCTCTCTCTGTATCTGTATATCTCTCCTATCTCTCCAGTTTGGACACCAACACAGACTACCAAACGACGCCAAAACCCTCCTCCCCAAACACACAGATTTTATTCAAATGTTCTATTTGCATAATTCCTCATTTGCATAATTGATTTCCTAGGAAGCGCTTTTCTCCATGCGAGTCGGTGTGTGTTTGTGAGACCCAAAGGTCTCGTCCGCTCAGTGTCTCACACACACACACACACACACACACACACACACACACACACACACACACACACACACACACACACACACACACACACACACACACCAACACACTCCCATTCTCTCAGTTCCCATTAGATTTGGGATATTGAATTCGAGCTAACTAGCATATCTGTTTGCTATGGTACTGCCTCTTAGGTCACCAGATGCACCAGGTTGGCAACGGTTTGTGCCACGCTTAGATTACGGTTGAAACTCCCTCGGTTTGGCAGGGGGTGGGGTTGTGTTATCTACCAGGGGTGGCAGCAGGCTGTGAACAGCCACTCTAGCCCAATGGAAAAACACCACATCTAGCCTATCTGATGGACACGGGTGTGGCTGTGTTGTGCCCAGACGGTTAGCCTGAGTTGAACTATAATGAGGTCTGTGTGTGTTTGGTCAAAATGATTTTAGGAAACAATGCACCCGCCACACACACACACACACACACACACACACACACACACACACACACACACACTCATTTGTGTATGTAACTCAACAATGATTATGCTTGGGAGCATTTGTCTTTGAGCATATGTTGAGAAGAAGTGGTAGAACTTGCACGGTAAGATGTAAGGTTTGAGTTGACTTCTTGTCCCTAGGGGAACCCTGGGCTCGGGTAACCAAGGGACAAAATAATTGATTTGCTGAATGGCCATCAGACAATTTACAGACCATTTGTGGAGCTTGATGGAGTGTAAATTCAAACCCTTAAGTTGGTCTATGTGCGTGTCTCAGCTAACCCCTTAACCCACTAACACTCTGGCCGCATCCCAAATGGCACACTATTCCCCATATAATGCACTACTTTTGACCAGAGCTCTGTGCACTATATAGGGAATATGGTGCCAGTTGGGACCAAGACTCTGAGTGTTCTAAAGAGAGGGGAGGTTCAAATAGTAACAGATGGTATGGGCTGTAACCGCTTCACACCGCACGCCTCTGTGAGCTCACCTCATTTAGCTCAATGGGACTTTTTATGGGCCGTGGCCATATTATATTAGCCTACTCTGCCATTCTACTTCATTTACTTCTATGACCCTGGGTCCAGTATAAGTCCATCCTGCTATTCTACTTCATTTACTTCTATGACCCTGGGTCCAGTATAAGTCCATCCTGCTATTCTACTTCATTTACTTCTATGATCCTGGGTCCAGTGGTGGAGTGCTATTCAGTGTTTTCCAATTGCTTCTTCTATAGGACTCCCAGGACGGTGCTTTTTATTGTTCCAGTCGGGGACTGGTCTGACCTGACCCAACGAATGAAGAGCCCGGACATTAGTTGACAAGTTGGACCGGCTTTGTCAGCGCTGGTCCGAGAGAGAAATGTTCTGCTTCACTATCGGGTGCGGTGACGGCGCAGGAGCAGTCGGTCGTATTAAACGTGGATGACAATGTTCGACTTGTATTTAAAGTGGTCAAAAAGGCCGTAGAAGTATGTATATGGTGTAACCAGCATGTTACATTTTAGAGCAAGGGTCTCCATGCCAATAATGTTTCCGGAGAGCTACTAGAAGTGAAGGCGTTTTGTTCCAGCCCAGCCGCAAAACACCTGATACAACTCGCCAAGGTACAGACTGAAGGTCAGATACAAAATAGCCCTAGCTAGATGTTTCCGATGCATGTTCTTAAAGAGCTGGTGGGGAGTGGTGTGGTTGTTGTACCCCAACAGATGTTGTAACAAAGCCAGACTACTGTATCTCCTAACCTTACAACCCCTTCCTCTACTACATCACGAATGTAAACACTTTCACTTCCTCCCCTCCCCTGACCTTTCCAGTTCCTCTTCTGTGCGAACCTCACCTCTTTAATCTCAGTTCATCATCCGTGTGTCTCGCTCGGCGCTCATTCTGTACATCGAGACTTAATAATTAGCCTCACGTGGGCTCTGTCCGGTGAAGAATGGTCTTTGTGAGATTACACAATGTTCTTTCTATTTTTTAACCCCCCCCCCTTCTTATCCCTCTGTCCTCCTCTCATCTCTGTACTGTCTCCTTAATCATGAGCTATGGCACGGCGCTCGTGTTTTAACCCTGTTTGGTTTCATGGCAGGCGAACGCCAGCTAGCCGAGTGCAGCTCCCAGCGTTGTCTGCTATAGCAGCCTGACTCGATTAATCACTGCACTAACCTTGTGTGTTCTGCTTTTCTCCCCCCTTTCTTTCCGTTTCTCTTTCTCTCTCCGATCTCGCTACCTGCTCTCTTTCACTGTATCCGCCGTCTCACCCTACTCCTCTCTTCCTGCTTTCTCTCTCTCTCTCTCTCTCTCCCTCTCTCTCTCTCAACTCCCCTTCGCTCACCCCCCCCCCCCCACCCCCCCTCGCTCTCTTTCTCTCATCCCCCTGCCCTCCCTCTCTCTTCCGCGCTCTCTCTCTCTCCCAGACAGCAGAAGTGGATGCTTGGGTAAGCAGGAGCGGCTGCTCGCTGTTAATCTTACTTTCCTCTTTCCCTCCATTCAAATGTCATGTTTTCATTGTGCATTAAAGCAAGGCTCTGAGCATGCCTCCTCCCTCGCCCCGTCCCACCCGCCGCCGCCTCGTCACCAACAACACTTTGGGAGGTATTCAGCTAGAAAATTGCACATCATCTGCTGCTGCTGGGCTGAGGTGATTCTCTCCCCCCCCCCCCCCCCTCCACCACCGCCAGCCTCACTCACAACAGACAGCAGCTGGAGTAGAAGAGAGAGAAAGAGAGGGGGGCGGAGGTTGTGTGTTGGTGGGGGGGTGATTACATTGGATGTAATGTAGGTGTGTATGTAGGGGGTGGGACGTGTGCGTGCGTGTTTGTGCGCGGCTGTTCTGCACTTGTAAAGATAAGACGCCATAAAACAAGAGTACTTCATCGATCTCCGAAAGGTAAATGTCATCGCACCATATTGCACATACAGCAACCGACATCAGTCAACATTTTATGTCATTACATGAAAATGTGCAGACTGCACACGCACAACCTGTATCCCCTTGGACAGTTGAATGAGCATCTTCCTCTTGTGTTTCTTGCCCACCACCGGGAGTGCCTCAATCTGAACTCTATGGTCTTGTGTCCACTCTGGAAATCCAGCCCAGTCCAATCCGCCCTCCACTTCTATTGTCATTTTGAATGAGAATAATTCCCTTCTTCTCAGCATGATTTGGCAGAAGAAGGGCATGCCGTGCTATGTTGTTTTGTCTTCTTACTCCTAGTCTGGAATATGGATCCTGGACTAAGTCCTGTTCGTATTGTATGTATGCCCAGCCTTTGTGTACTTAGGCAAGCCATGATTTAGAGACTGACGCCTTGTAAAGGACACTTTCTATGTTCGTAATGGGATACTCAATGAGTGTATACTGCCTTTCATCACCTTATAAGGCTATATAAGACTTTCTATAAGGATTCATAACACTCATGGCTACTTATAAGAGACAAGGCAGATGCATTAAACAAATGGCTCGTAGAAAGTTAAAATGACGTCTTCATATAGCCGCCATTCTGCCTATGCTGTGCTTATAAAGCCTTATAATGCTTCGTAAAGGCCTTTGACTCATGTTCATTGACCATTTCTTCTCTCTCTCCGCAGCTCTGCTCCGTCTTTCCATCGCCTCGTGGGCTTGCCTGTTTGTCTTGACTAAACGGTATCACTTCACTTAAAGCTCCCTTGACGTCAAGTCGAGTTCAGCAATGAAATTCAACAGCTGAACTCGCCAAACGGCAATTGATAGCAGTGTCAACTGATGTAGCTACTATTTGGAATAACAATTTTTTTAAAAGGCACGCAGTTGGATAGTGGACTGCTTATTAGCCTATGTCCGACACTGTGCATCAGGAAAGGATATTGTGTAAATGTAACGCTGGTAGCTATGACTTCCTGGGACTGACCTTACGTCAGTCTTTAGAACATGTTATGCCAGCTGTAGAGTGTATGCCGGGGGGGGGGGGGGGGCTGGTGGTGGTGGTGTATGTTTAAGTGAAGTGCTACGAGCTTTGACATTTCTTCTTGTTATTTTGCATGCCGCCAAGCCATTGCCAGGCTGTGGTCTCCGCCTCAGTTTCAGCTACAGCTTTGCCACAATGGGCTCTAAAGCTTGAGGGCCCACACCTCATAACCCGCTGCCTGCTTTCCGCCGCCGCTGCTGCCGCTGCCTTGATGTCGCGATGTATCAGGAAGCAGGGTCAACGCAGACAGGCAGTCACACACACACACAGCCACTCCAGTGTGGTCTCGTAAGTGCAGAGGAGATCAGACCTACTCTCAAAAGTAGTAGTAGTATAGGCTAACACTTTATTTGGATAGTTCCCCATAGATGGTTTATATTGTGTTCAACAAACTATTAGACTAACTATTCACTAACCTTATCCTAGACCTAAACCCATTCCTAGCCCTACCCCCCCAACCACCTGTAGAATAATAACACAACCTCATACGTCTTCCCGTTGCGATACATTCAATTAGTGCCATTGATAACAGTGACGCTTGAGATGTCTTAAGAACTTTTCAGTGACCGCTTCAAGTTCTGTTTGAAATAAAACCAAGGTCTTTGCAAATTCTGTTGAATCTGCCAGAAACTCCTCAGCTGTTTTAGAGGAGCCACTTTCTACTGAAGTCCGTCCACTGTGTTTAACCCTCCCGTCTCTCTGTCCTTTTCAGGCCAAGCAGCTGGAAAAGAAAGAGGCTGAACTGCAACACCTGGCGGCCTTCTACAAGGAACAGCTACATATCTTAGAGAAGAAGGTAAGGACGACACTACCAAGTATATAGGAGTGGAGGGAAGTTTTACAAATGTGTGCTAATGAAAACAAATACAATCAAACTCTCTTTAAAATCGCAACACATTTACAGTAGAAACAACACAAGAAAAGAGAACAATACATTTTTTTTTTTTTTTTTAAAGCACAAAGGATGTCTAACATGACAAAATTGTGGATTTTTATAGGTCCATCTAACATATTGCAAACATATTGATTTTGGCACTTAATGAACCAGGTTAGTCGTATAGGACAGGGATGAGCATCTCCTGTCCTTTGGGGCCTGAGAACCTGTTGGTTTTATTTCATGCCTGGCATTTCTTTGGCACACTGATGTCCAATAATTGCTCACGGAGTGCACAGAAGTCAGTTGTAAATGAACTGAATGTTTTTCTACGTTGTTCAGAAATACGGCTTGTATTGGTAGAGTAGCACTTGGAAACGTTCTCAACAAGCGTGGTCTCTGAAAGAGGACTTAGCGGCTAATCAAATTGACCTGACTTTGGTTTCTCTGCAGCCCTTATAAAACGGGTGTCACAAAACGCAACATAAAAGTGTTTTTGTGCTTTTAAGAAATAAGGACCTCTGTTCCTGCTCCCGTTTTTTTTCTCCCCACGGCGCTAATGTACCCGTAACGTAAAAGCTACTTTTGAAGTGTCTTGTTAAACGTTGCCGGCTCTTACATGGCTTAGAGTGAAACGAGGTGGTAGTTTAGTATCAAAACGGCACTGGTGAAACTAGAAAATCCCTGAACAAAACATACACGCACTATGTTAATATTGAATAGCCCTTCACTCTTCAGCACCAATAACTGACCTGACCTGATAAAACATTTGCCCAAGGCTGAACTACTTGCTAAACAAACACACGCACCCTAAAAATAAAAATACATGGTTTTTGAACACCGCTATGGTTTATGTATTGCTTTCAATATCATTGTTCTCGACTTCAGAAGTTTTGCTTGATATTAATGACACAAAAGTAACTCACTAACTAGAGGATTACACCATATAATAACAATATTACTCGGTTAAAAGTGTTTAAAGCAGCAATCCTTAATAGAAACATTGGCAAAGTGACTCCCTGCCATGGTTTCAGTAAAAAGCTGAGGGATGGGGCTGACCATCCATGATATCACAATGATAGTTTTAACCATGTTTTTAGGCTATACAGTGTTTGTTTACAAACATTGGAGTAAATGTTTAATTCAAACTTTTTTTTGTGGAATTGCAAGTTCACGTGTCAAAAACAATCATGTAAAAATCAAATTTGCAGTTTTATTTGTGAAACATTTTCATCTGAAAACATCACTTTCACATGGAATATTTAATGTTTATCTTTTTATAATTTTGTGTATATATATATATATCAGTCAAAAGTTTAGACACACCTACTCATTCAAGGGTTTTTCTTTATTTTTACTGTTTCCTACATTGTAGAATAATAGTGAAGACATCAAAACTATGAAATGACACATATGGAATCATGTAGTAACCAAAAAAGTATTAAACAAATCAAAAATATATTTTAGATTTGAGATTCTTCAAAGTAGCCACCCTTTGCCTTGATGACAGCTTTGCTCAGTCTTGGCACTGTAGAAAATAGTAAAAATAAAGAAAAACCTTCGAATGAGTAGGTGGGTCCAAAGTTTTGACTGGTACTGTACTTTTGTTCTGTAAAATAACAACAATGCAAATGGCCGCTCCCATCTGGAATTGCATGTGAGTTTTCACATAGGAAACTGCAAATTAAGAGTTTTACATGTAGAGCTGTTGTACAACAGATTTTTAGGACGCACACGCTTGTGTATATCATGTGCTTTTACCTGTACTGTTTTGTTGTATGAATTTGAAGTTGTTTGGATCTCCATCTTTCCTTGGTCTCACGAACACCATCTCCCTGGTCTCAAGAACACCATCTCCCTGGTCTCACGAACACCATCTCCCTGGTCTCACGAACACCATCTCCCTGGTCTCACGAACACCATCTCCCTGGTCTCACGAACACCATCTCCCTGGTCTCACGAACACCATCTCCCTGGTCTCACGAACACCATCTCCCTGGTCTCACGAACACCATCTCCCTGGTCTCACGAACACCATCTCCCTGGTCTCACGAACACCATCTCCCTGGTCTCACGAACACCATCTCCCTGGTCTCACGAACACCATCTCCCTGGTCTCACGAACACCATCTCCCTGGTCTCACGAACACCATCTCCCTGGTCTCACGAACACCATCTCCCTGGTCTCACGAACACCATCTCCCTGGTCTCACGAACACCATTATGACGTCACCTGCATGGATGTAGTTAATAACAAGGAAATCAGCATGGTTGTCTACGTAAACCATCAATCGCATTCTAGAGACCGAGCCAAGATTCGCCTCATGAACAATCCCACCTGCTGTGAAGATGCATTGTTTTGAGACACCTTGGATATCTTTCGATTGCCAAAATGTCACGTCACTATGACTTTGGCTACTCCGACTCCGACTGTCTGATGAGGAAAGTCCGACTCGGCTGGCTACGGCTATGTGTCTGACTTTGACTGAGGTCAGATGACCAGTCACAAGAGTCCAGAGAGGTGTGCCAATGTGACTTTGAAAAGGAGTCAAATTCGACTACTATCAGTCTGACTACGAGTCTGACTACGAGTCTGACTACGAGTCTGACTACGAGTCTGACTACGAGTGTGACTATGTGTGACTGTCACTTTGAGCCCAAAGACCAGTCCGAATTGTCCAGAGAGGTGAGCCTCAACATAGAACCCACACCCTCCCAGCCACCCTCTGCGAATCCCTCTGGCCAAGAGGCCATCTCTTTATTATCCCTGACAACACTTGGATTAAGATGGAAGATGAAATGCATGTCGAAGGGCACATATACATGCAGTATATTCACGGTACAAACACTCGCATGCACACACACACACACACCTTCATATCCTTGTAACCGCTTGAGGTACAAACACCCTGCAATATTTACCATCTTCCTAGCCGTTGTCATTCCGCCACCACCCCCCAGCCGTCTTCTTTGCCTTGGCTGAAGGACCATAAGCTGCAGGTCTTATCGTGGCCATCACTCGCCTCCTTTAGCGTCTGAGTAGAATGTAAATGACCTGCGCACCACACTGCACGAGCTGCCATGCTTTTATTTATTGTTGTTGTAATTTTACCCCATTGTTCTCCCCAATTGCTAGTTACGATCTCGTCTCATCGCTGCAACTCCCCAACGGGCTCGGGAGAGGCGAAAGTCGAGACATGAGTCCTTCCGAAACGCGACCCGCCGAGCCGCGAGGTTCTCAACACACTGTTCACCAGAAGCCAGCTGCACCAATGTGTCTGAGGAAACGCCGTTCGACTGACGACCGGAAGTCAGCTTGCTGGCGCCTGGCCGCCACATGGAGTTGCTGTAATGAGACCAAGGAAAGCCCCCGGGCCTTCCCTAACCCGGACGGAGCTGGGTCAGTTGTGCGCCGCCCTACGGGGCTCCCGGTCACGGACGGCTGTGACACAGCTTGGGATTGAACCCCAGGCTGTAGTGGTGCCTCAGCACTGTGACGCAGTGCCTTCGACCGCTGCGCCACTCGGGAGGCTCATGACGCCATGCACTGACATGCCTGTGGATGAGGAGGAGAAAGGGAGAGAATACTGTTCATTATTTTGCGCCAGTGTTCACACGTCTTTCCCCAGCAACTCCCGCTGCTTCCTTTTCTCCTCCTCTTTTATTTATTTCCATTGTTTTCATTCTTTCTTTCCTCCCTCCGTCATATGCCCCTCTTTCTTTATCTCCCTACTTGCATTCTATTATATTGTACCTGCCTGGTGGAAATTGCTTACCAGTAAGATGAGAAGAATATAGTTCCTGGTTCTGAACGCTTGCTGCTTTCATAAGCGAATCACTTGACTCAGAAACAAGGCACCGTTTTCACAGTCAGTAGCATTTCCAACGCGAGTCTCTCAATCAGCTCAGTCAAAGACACTGCATAGCGTATAGCTTGTTCCAGCAAGGCTTCTAGCACATCTCAAAGAGCTGTAGCTAACCAAACCTTTTGTCCACGTGGGAATGACAGGCAATGCGTTAAACTTAGAGGAACCCAACAGCCATTCTCTCCCTCATAGCTTTCCATTGATTTCCACATGCATTCAAACAACAACAATCAGACAGCACTTGCCACAGACACACACTCACGCATACACTTGCACAGGCTTGATGTCTTGATCAAGTCAGTCTCTCTCCAGTGACAAGGCCGAGCCACACACACAGATTAGTGGAGAAATCCTACAGCTAATTGCTGTCTGATCTTCCTGAATCAATATTTGACTCTGGCTTAACTCGGGGCCTTCTGATCGTTTGATAAGAGGTGTGTGTGTGTGTGTGTTGAATCCCCGTTAGAGGGGGACACTCACTCTCTCTCTGTCTCTCTCTGCACCTATGCTTACTAATCGGTCCTCAGTTTCCATGTATCTTTGAGAGTTGTCGCTGTGTGAAAATATATCTGTAAACAAGTAATCTTTTAAAATGCAACTTTTTTTAATCCCCCTTCCTTTCCATTTGTCGAATTCTGAAAATAATCCCTCCGCCGTTCAAACTTAAAGCGTGAAAACCCCCCCAATCCTGACATCAGCTCATCGCCATGCACATGCGTGTGCACGCATGCGCCAACACACACACACGAACGCATACAAACATGCACATAAACATGCTTACAGTCACACAGGTATACACAGTACACATACTGTGCGATAATCCCTAAACGAGGCCCCCTGCTTTTTCTCCATCCCTCGCTTTCTCCGTTGCTCATTCCCACCATTAAGAGTAATCTTTCTCCTCTCCTTCCTTCCTTTTGTTGAAAATGGCTGCCAAGAGCTTGGATCGTGCTTTAGACAGTGTAGTATCTTCGCCATCATCCATATTCTACCAACTGAGCCACATTTCTGTTGTGTATAACCCCCCCCCCCACCACACACACACACTCACACACACACTCCCATTCTCTCAGTTCCCATTACACCTCTCCTCGCCTCTCCTTCCTCCATCTCTTTTTCCTCCGTCAGTAGGGACTGTGGTGTGAACATCATCTGACCAGAGAGAGGTGTCGGTTTCTGGAACACCTCATCATACTTTCCTCCAATGTCTCCATCACTTTATCCTTGAACTCTCCATTCATCCAGCCCTGTGGATCGAAGCTGGTGGAGTTCTGTGTGTGTGTGTGTGGTGTGTACGTGTGTGGAGGCTGGTCTATGAGCCAGATGTGGGATTAGAAGTTGGCAGTCTGTAAACCCTTTCACCTTCCCATCAATGCCAACACACATACACACACTGGTCGCCCTTCTCTCTCCACCTCATATAGCCTCTGTCTTCTGCACCTCTTGGGACAAAGCACCAGCCCCAGTGGGTCTCCTTTCATGTCGTTAAGTTCACAAGCCTGGCTACTTTTCCTTTAATGTCATCCACCGAGCATTCCCGTTGAGCTCTTGGCACTAACTAGCTCTAAGTCGCTAGTGTCTGTATTGAGGCTAACGCTCCCTCGTTCATGCCCGTTGAATCTGAGTGTTAGCACGTCGCTAACTCTCCCCTCGTCTTAGTTTCTGGAGCTCCCGGAGGCCCCCCCTGGAGAAGTGACATTTCAGCCCAGTCCAGATGCACCGTCAATGGGGAGATTTAGAGACGACAGTGGCCAAATCCTCCATGGTTAATCCTATACAGTGCAGCTCCTCAACCTGATCGCTGGCAGTAATACTTGGGTTGCTACCGAACTGGAACCCTCTTCCATAGTACACTACGGACAAACCCAATGTGCCCTGGTCAAAAGTAGCGCACTACGTAGGGGATAGGGTGCCATTTGGGACAGTACCATTGCGTCATTCATCCACCCTGGGAGTCGTGATATTCTTCACACTTAACCAAGGTAGCAAAGCAGGAGGACACTGGTGTGAAGTCAAATGGATTATAGACTGCGGATTTAGGGATGAACTCCTGCTGGACAGATGACGGTGTGCTCTATTTCAGTTGACAAGCACCTACCATTGTCTTTGTCTCTACAACGGTATAGAAGGACTTTGTTAACTTGTGCAAATGTGTTTAGAGAGAATCTCATCTTGGAGATCTTGAGGTTCAACTCTGTCAAATGGGAAGGAGAGTGAGATGGAGGGGGGAGAGAGAGAGAGAGAGAGAGACATTTTTTAGATCTTAGCGACTGGTATTAGGAGGGATTACTTTCTAGACGACACGTTATCCTGACTATAAGGAATAGGGATCAGAGTAACCCATCCATTGGTAGTGGATAAGAAGAGGATAAGATGAGTTCCCCGCCCCCCCCCCCATAAAAGCTCCATATAAATCCAATCCATTATTAGAGTGTGTGGAATAATGTGGAAATGACTGTGGGAATAGGTGGGTGGGATTGTAGAGGAGGTTCACGTTTGATCCCATCTCTTTTCCTGCTTACTGACTTCAATTATCCTCTTCCCTATCTCTCTACCCATTGGGAATATCGGGGATAATTAAGGGAAATGACTAGGGAGTCGGGACCATGGTTATTGGGTTTAAATAGTGATTACTGCATGGAACAATGAAGTGGAAGTCTATGGGGTACGTGTGGTGAGCGTGTGTCTTGTGTGAGGGGGGGAAAAAAAGAATGGATGAGGTTTGAGTGGTGCACTTATTTTATTGTACCGTCACTGGCGTACGCAGTACGTTAAACAACTACACTGAACGTTCACCTTCGATGGTGAAAGGGTTTGGACTCGAAGAGTTATGACAAAGCCCAGTTCGACTGTCAATCGAAGCAAGTTCTTCACGTCACGCCGCGTTTTTACAGGACTGCAGTAAACCTGACATTGCGGTCACTGATTAGAGCAGAATAGAGTAGATAGCCTAGCACATGCCCTCTAAGTACAAGTCTCTCTTTATGATGTAATTGCTGTTTAAATGCCACCTCTGCACACATTAATTCAAACTTTACGGAGATCCACCAGAACATCAATGATCAGATTTGTTAGTGACACTGTTCGGTCGAAAGTTCCCCCATTTTAATGAGTTTGACATTTAAGATGTGTTTAGCTTAGCGGGCTTATCAGAGCTCGCAAATCAATAGAGCAGTCGTAACCCAAGAAAGGTACTTGTACAGATGTTACCGGATAATTGGTGTAACTCAACTACTCTGTCATCTCTATTTTTTGTGTTTTGTCCCAGAATCTCGACTACTACCAGCAGACGTCTGAGCAGTACAACGAGGCAGCCGACAAGGCCGAGGCCCATATCAAGTAAGTAGCTTATTTTGAGAACTGACTGAATGGGTGTCAGCAAAACCATCCATTAGCTAACCATCCGATACTTTCACTGTGTAGTCGGTTTGTTTATTACTGTTAATCAGTCACACCGCAAGGAGAATGGGCTCAACAAATGAATATGCCATGCTATTGCAGCCATGGAGCGATACTAGCGACGTTTAGAGAATGCTAAGTGGGCTAATTCCTGCTGTTCATAATGTATTAACATAGCAACATATACGCATGTCATTCTTATTTCACCTCAGGTATGTGAAATTTTGCCACCCATTTTTTCTTTTTTTTAAAGGCTACTAATGATCTTTGTTCAAGACCATTGGTGGACAATTTATTGGTAGACGGTCACTATATTTTATTTCCCAATGTAAAGTGAAGAATGGCTGAAATATTTTCTTAGAAAAGGGAGAGTGATGGGGATTTGAAGGAACAGTTGTGCTTTGGACAGTGCTTTTCAGAAACCGCCACCTGTTAAAAAAACAGGACATTTTTATTCTGCCAGTGATTGCCACCACGCTGGCACTGTCAGTATGTAGATACTACCAGTCTATGCAGCACCAGTCATTATTTTCCTTGAAAAGAGAGAGGGAATCGGAATACCAGAATGCTTTTCTTTTCGTTTCTGGCTAGGAGTGCTGATTCTCGCAAATCTGCCGAAAGCTGCATAATTCCTTCGGCTTGCTTCTCTCCTCTGTGATTTCTTCAGGCTTTTTTAAGTCTTAATCTTTCCTTTTATAAGTTCAATTTCCAAAACCTATGTCTCAGCCCCTCACCCATCTTGCCACCCACATTCACCTACTCCTCCCAAACTTAGTCTTCCCGCAAAATGACATCTCTCCTCAGCGACACATTTCTATGTGAGGTAATAGCCTAGGAGGATGGTCATCTTTTTCTTCATTTATATTTTCCTGCTGTGTTAAATATACAATTTTTGTAAATATATTTATTTCCAATATATTTATCTCCGATGAACCATTTCAGTTCCTGGAATAGAATCCTCTCTATTGGATTGGCCTGTAATTTCATGTGTGTGCAATTAGTAAGTGTTGAATTAGTTGCCATTCCAAAATGGAGCCTCGTTTTGAGCCGACTCATTTCACTTGGCATGTCCCTGCCGTGGTTTGTCAAATTGCTCGTATTTGATTTAGTCTATTTTTTTTTTTATTTTTTTTTTGCTGTTTGTATTTCAAACGACATGTCACTACATTTGAGTTTTCAAACATTTCTTTGGTTGATTAAGTTAAAGTAAAATTGCGGTCATAAGTCATTTGATAGTGTGCTGGTGTGTGATCCCAATACCAGCTTGTGATATGGTTTTCAAAATGGCACACTGTGTGATAGAAACTAAGACTGTGGGAACGTGGTTTAACATCAGCCATAGTTGACAGCATAGAGCAGGAGCTTCACCAGAGCCACATTGTTCAGCAACAACTCAACAATCAGCTGTTTGATACTTGACGTGCGGGCTGCCCGGCTGTGGGCCTATATGCGCTTGTGATGTGCTAAAACACAATCCACCGCAATTTATTAAAAGAAGCTATTGATCCTCTGTGGGGCTCAATAATGCTCTCTGATGTAGTAGTTTTAAATTATTTCATGTATTTCTGTACAGACAGGAGTATTTATTTCATTTTGCAAATGTATTTCACTTTATCTACATCACTTCCAGTTCCCGAGACTATTTTCTTCCATGCACTGTGCTCTCCCCAAGGCCAAATAATCAACACTACTTATTATTAATTCAGTGGGTTGTGGTCAGTAACCCCATATGAGGTTAGATAATCTATCAGCAAGTAGCCTACAATTACAAGAGAATAATGTAGATATATTGTTGTAGAAACTATGTAGGCTTTATGACCTTTTTAACCATTGTAGCACAGTTTCTATATTCTGTTAAGAAAAGATGTCAAATTACTTGAATAGCCTATGGGAGAGGGGTAAACCGTGTGTATTGGCATCAGTAGGCTAAGTGACTGAAATGCATCAGAGAAGTTTTGGAAAGTTCAAGAAAACATCAGGTATGGCTATATAGGCATAATTGTTTGTGTAGATAAGATTTGCATTGCTTTAAATTGCTAAACTGATGATCGTGAGCACTCACCTCGACTTCGCTAACATTTCCCAGCCTAATTGTAACCAAATGTCCGAACGGAGTTCAGTGAAAACTAAAAGACCAGAAAAGAAAAAGGAAGAGCAATTCAAACAAAGAGAGACACGGCAAGAGAGTGCGTCGGAGAGATCTAGAAAGCAATGTGCTCACGCACAGCTGTGTAGATCTCAACTTAGCCACAAGCCCTCGGCTCCAAGCTGTAGTCTAGGCCACTGCGAATTCGGCTCTACTTTCACTCTTCAGAAAATTCACTGTGCTGTTTTTGAAGACCTTAAATCCATGACAGCACACATTAATAACTTTGCTCTCTCCTCTCATGCGCAGAGAATAACAAATGCTACACCATTATCATCCCCTCCCTTCTTATTACTTTCTTCTCTTTCTTTATATTACTTTGTTCCCCACATAGTCTCGGCAACGGCTCGCAAGTCATGCTTTCTTCATAAACCCCCGATTCGGAGAAAAAGAGGCTGAAAATAATGGGAAGCTTTAATGATTAGAGCGTAATTCTCTCTCCGCGATATGCTTACAGATGCAAACCATGACGGGCAAGAGCAATTGGAATGTGTTTTTCCCTCAAAAACCTGGCTAACAAAGTAGCACGGCTAATGTTTTTCTAATAAGACCTCACCTTTAATTTCACTCAAACAAGGCAGTTGCAGCAGATTAGAAAAGGCAATTTTCTGCTTCAGATTCCTTTATTAACACGACCGTCCTGTTATTAAGCTGTCCTTTGCAGCCAATGCAGTGAATTCCTAAAGAAAAACCAAGAGTTTCTTATCTCTGTGGTGCTAGCCTGTGGCTACATTTTGACCTTATCCTGAGGGGTGACTGGAACAAATGGCCGCCACCTGTAGCTGTGCAAAACCGGAGATATAGAGTGATCGGTTTGATTTGGGTCTGTGTAGGCAACATGTTTCTACAACTTGATTGGAGTTCACCTGTGGTAAATTAAATTGATTGGACATGATTTGGAAAGGCTCACACTTGTCTATATAAGGTTCCACAGTGCCATGAGGTCGAAGGAATTGTCCGTAGAGCTCCGAGAAAGGATTGTGTCGAGGCACAGATCTGGAGAAGGGTACTAAAACATTCTCCAGCATTGAAGGTCCCTAAGACCACTGTGGCCTCCATCATTCTTAAATTGAAGTTTGGAACCACGAAGACCCTTCCTAGAGCTGGCTGGCAAAACTGAGCAATCGGGGGAGAAGAACCCGATGGTCAGTTTGACAGAGCTCTGGAGTTCCTCTGTGGAGATGGGAGAACCTTCCAGAAGGACAACCATCTCTGCAGCACTCCACCAATCAGGCCTTTATGGTAGAATGGCCAGACGGAAACCGCTCTTCAGTAAAGGACACATACATGACAGCCCTCTTTGAGTTTGCCAAAAGGCACCTAAAGACTCTCAGACCATGAGGAACAAGATGTTTTGGTCTGATGAAACCAAGATTGAACTCTTTGGCATGAATACCAAGCGTCAGGTCTGGAGGAAACCTGGCAGCATCCCTACAGTGAAGCTTGGTGGTGGCAGCATCCTCCTGTGGGGATGTTTTTCAGCGGCAGGGACTGGGAGATTAGTCAGGATTGAGGCAAAGATGAATGGAGCAAAGTACAGAGAGATCTTTGATGAAAACCTGCTCCAGAGTGCTCAGGACCACAGACTGGGACAAAGGTTTACCTTCCAACAGGACAACGACCCTAATCACACAGCCAAGACAATGCAGGAGTGGCTTCGGGACAAGTCTTTGAATGTCCTTGAGTGGTCCAGTCAGAGCGCGGGCTTGAACCCGATCGAACATCAATGGAGAGACCTCAAAATAGCTGCGCAGCAACGCTCCTCATCCAACCTGACAGAGCTTGAGAGGATCTGAAGAGAGGAATGGGAGAAACTCCCCAAATACAGGTGTGGCAAGCTTGTAGCGTCATACCCAAGAAAAGACAAGGCTGTAATTGCTGCCAAAGGTGCTTCAACAAAGTACTGAGTAAAGGGTCTGAATTGTTATGTAAATGTCATATTTCAGTGTTTTGCAAAAATGTCAAAATGTAATGAAACAAAATGTTGAAAAAGTCCAGGTGTCTGAATACTTTTCCGAATGTAATGTGACTATATACTTTTTTTTATAGATGGCCAAATACAATCAAATAGCACTTTCAATGTTGCCATAAACAGTAATATATTGCCTGTTTGCACTGAGTGAAAGCAATTCAGCCCTGCACAAATCCAACACATTGCTTGTGCCCCAGTTGAAGCTGCTAGCCATAAACTACTCAAGTGATATATGAGCATTATATGAGCATATACTGTATGATTCATATGGTCATGAATCAACATGTGTGTAGCCAGCAATAATGCCAGGGGCTATTTCAGAGGAGACAAACCAGCTCTCTAATCTAAACTCCATTAGCTGGTGCAGTCTATCAATAATGATGTCTGAATCATGACCTCGATAACACCTTGTCATGGGACTACTCCCAGCTCGTTACACCGAATGACTGTTGGTGCATGTCAAAAGGCATCATGGCTAATATTCACACCAGGTGTCTTCGCTATGGACGTGTGTCACATGTGTGTCCTGGGGTGCGGAGAGTATTAAAAAAAAAAAAGAGTCCGCTGAATGGTTGCCAGGGTTACCATTTGTTCGTGTGGGCTTTGAGGGTTATTTGTCATCGTTCCATACATCATCACGGTCTCTCTTTGTCTCTTTTTTTCCCCACTCCCTTTCTCGCCTTTCTGGATGTTTTCACTTCTCTGTTCAAGAATATTCTCAGTGATTTTATTCAAACCTGTTTTGCTATCCTCCACCACACACACACACACACACACCGTCTATCTGTCAGTGTGGTCAGGGACTTCCAAGCTCATTCATATGTGGAATATGCATAGTTCTGTAATTGCAATGTTAGGGTGGCGGGAGGGCAGCGTTCGTGGGGAATGTGTGTGAGTGTGTGCATGTCAACCGGTCAGAGTTCCCCAGAATGTGCAGTCATGTCAAATGAAGTCATGCGTCTCCTCGTCAAATAGAACACCGGTTGGTTGGCTCACTCATTAAATTAGACACGCTATGAACAAGCCTGCAGCACATATGGAATAATGAAAATGTTCATATAGATCTGTTTCGGGTGGCATTCGCCTGGTATTTACCAAGATACTGACGGTTACTTTCTGATATTAAATTATTTTACCTCAATTATGTCATTTTTAAGTCAACACCAGGTAAATATGACTGTGAAATACAGCCAAACGTGTGCTATCTTAATTTGATGACTGTTGTCAAAGAGAATTGTCCTGCACAACAGGAAATTACCATTTTTGTGTGTTCAAGATTTAAAAAGGCTTCGAAAGTGTGAAAACGTCCACTTTCAAATGTAGAGCGAGAGAGTGGGAGAGAGACACTTTCCCAAACACAAAGTGGCTAAGCTCTGGTGCCCAAACAATAGACATGCCCTGGAGCTGTTGTCAGAGGACAGACTAGGGTCCCCCAGCCACATCATAATTCACACAGGCACAAATGACCTGAGGGCCCAGCAGGAAAAGGTGGCCACAGCACTCAAGGGAGTGATTTGAAAAAGCTTCTCCCACTTTCCCCAACGCACAAGAGGTTATCTCCAGCCTGCGACCACAAAAAGACTTCCACCCTGCCACCATACAGCGGGTGAATGCAAGCATTTCGCGAGACTGTGCCTCAAAACCTAATGTCTACCTGGCCCACCACTCCACCCTGGACTTGAACAGCCTTTACGACCAGGTCCACCTCTACAAGGCAGCAATCCCAACTTTTGCCAGGACCCTGAAGGACGTCACCCTCAACCGTAGCCCCAGCACCTCAGGCGGGAGCAACGGACGCCCCGCCCAGACCAGTGAGACACCCTCTCAGACCTGATGGACCTGCACCGAGAGAACCAATGCCAGGAGGACCTACACCCAGACCACAGCATCACCAGCCACACTCCAACCAGCTAAGACCACCCTAAGCAAACCCTGGCCACACCCCCACATCAGACCTATGCCCCTTCTGCCCACCTTAACATGACAGCAGGACATATGCCTAGGCCGTGAGCAGAACAAACAGGCCCAACCCCCACTATTACCCCCAGCCCAAGCCGCATCCTGTGACCTCAGAGGTATGTGTATCAGATGCTCAACATGCTCTGCTTACACCTAGTGTGATGGTCCGGGCCTTTAACCACAGAAAAACAACACTAGACACGATGGAACACAAGGCTTTTACTATCTCTCCGGATCGGCCGCCTTTGCCCTAAAGAGCAGGAACCCAGACTTCATCAAAGAAATTAGAAGTACAGACATTGTCATCCTTCAAGAAACATGGTATAAAGGAGATGGACCCATTGGTTGACGTCTTGGTTACAGAGAGCTGTTAGTCCCATCCATCGAACTACCAGGTGTGAAACAGGGAAGAGACTCAGGGGGTATGCTAATTTGGTATAGAGCAGACCTAACCCACTCTATTAAATTAGTCAAAACAGTAACATTTTACACCTAGCTAGAAATTAATAAGCAAATGATCTCAACAGAGAGAAATATCCTCACGTGTGCTACCTATATCCCCCCACTAGAATCCCCATACTTTAACGATGACAGCTTCTCCATCCTAGAGGGGGAGATCAGCCACTTCCAGGCTCAGGGACATGTACTAGTCTGTGGCGACCTAAATGCCAGAACTGGACAAGAACCTGACACCCTCAGCACACAGGGGGACAAACACCTACCTGGAGGTGACAGCATTCCATCCCCCATATTCCCCCCTAGACACAACTACGACAACATAACCAACAAAAAACGGGTCACAACTCCTGCAGCTCTGTCGGACGCTGGGTATGTACATAGTCAATGGTAGGCTTTGAGGGGACTCCTATGGTAGGTACACATATAGCTCATCTCTTGGCAGTAGTACTGTAGACTACTTTATCACTGACCTCAACCCAGAGTCTTAGTGTTCAGTCAGTCCACTGACACCCTGACATCAGACAGCAGAATCACACTCTACTTGAACAGAGCTTTGCTCTGTCATAAGGCATCAAAGCCAAAGGAGTGGAATAATATTAAGACATGTTATAGATGGAAGGAAAGTAGTGTGGAACTCTACCAAAAAAACAATTAGGCAACAACAAATTCAATCCATTCTAGACAATTTCCTGGACAAAATGTTTCACTGTAATAGTGAAGGTGTAAACTCGCCAGTAGAAAACCTAAACAGTATATTTGACCTCTCAGCTTCCCTATCAAATCCAAAAATTTCAAGCAGACAACCTAAGAAAATTAACAACAATGACAAATGGTTTGATGAAGAATGCAAAAACCTAAGAAAGAAATTGAGAACTATCCAACCAAAAACATAGAGACCCAGAAAACCTGAGCCTACACCTTTACTATGGTGAATCACTAAAACAATACAGAAATACACTACGGAAAAAGAAGGAACAGCACGTCAGAAATCAGCTCAATGTAATTGAAGAATCCATAGAATTTAACCACTTCTGGGAAAATTGTGAAAACTCTAAACAAACAACAACACGAAGAGTTATCTTTCCAAAACGGAGACGTATGTATGAACCACTTCTCTATTCTTTTTGGCTCTATAACAAAGAACAAACAGCAAAAATATACATGATCAAATACAAATCTTAGAATCAACTATTAAAGACTACCAGAACCCACTGGATTCTCCAATTACATTGAATGAACTACAGGACAAAATACCAACCCTCCAACCCAAAAAGGCCTGTGGGGTTGATGGTATCCTAAATGAAATTATAAAATATACAGACCACAAATTCCAATTGGCTATACTTAAACTCTTTAACATCATCCTCAGCTCGTGCATATTCCCCAATATTTGGAACCAAGGACTGATCACCCCAATCCACAAAAGTGGAGACAAATTTGACCCCAAAAACTACAGTGGAAAATGCGTCAACAGCAACCTTTGGAAAATCCTCTGCCTTATCATTAAGAGCAGACTGCTACATTTCCTCAGTGAAAACAATATACTGAGGCTCTGTTCACAAACAGAGCCCCAGGACAGCAACACAATTAGACCCAACCAAATCATGAGAAAACAAAAAGATAATTTCTTGACACATTGGAAAGAATTTACAAAAAAAGAGCGAACTAGAATGCTATTTGGACCTAAACATAGAGTACACACTGGTAGAATATCTGACCACTGTGACTGACCCAAAATGAAGGAAATCTTTGACTGTGTATAGACTTGCTATAGAGAAAGGCCGCCGAAGGCAGACCTGTCTCTCAAGAGAAGACAAGCGATGCGCACACTGCCCACAAAATGAGGTGGAAACTGAGCTGCACTTCCTAAACTCCTGCCAAATGTATGACCATATTAGAGACACATATTTCCCTTTCGATTACAACACACCCGCAAAGAAACTCCCGTATCGATTGGATGAAATACCACAGTGTGCCATCACAGCAGCCAGTGAAGAACAAACACCATTGTAAATGCAACCTATATTTATTTTCCCTTTTTGTACTTTACTCTATTTGCACGTCATTACAACACTGCATATATACGTAATATGACATTTGAAATGTCTTTTATTCTTTTGTAAGTGTAATGTTTACTGTACATTGTTGATTATATATTCCACGTGAGTGAGTGAGCCCGTGTGTATCTCTGTCCTCACCTTGGTGTACTACTAGTGCGGGCTCTGTCACAACAGCGGGTGAACCACCATGAGCAACAGAGCACTCAAGGATTACCCTCATGTAGGATTACCACACCTGTGTGTGTGTAATTGTGTGTTTAAGCGTGGGTAAGTGTGTGTGTGTGTGTGGAGAGAGTGAGCGAGAGGCTGGCGTTCAGCTATAAGCGGCTTTCCCCTGTTTTAGCATTTTCTTCAGTTTGTACTCATTGTGCCTCGAAAGCCTTGCAAAATGTCATGTAGAGTTCCACATGCGGCAACTGCCCTCTAAAACACATCCCCCACCGTAGTTGTGCTGCTTTGCCTTTGGCACCGCCGTATTCTGTGTGTCAGGACAATGCAGATCGTTTGAATGTCAATGTCGTTTGATGAAGGCTACGGTACACACTGAAACGCATCGGATTGAATCATGATGTAGCTAGAACTCTTTTTCTTTCTTCTTCTCGTCTTCCATTGTCCTCCAAGAGTTGCTAAGGACGGTATCTGTCACAAGTTCAGTTTGCTTTATTCGTGCATCTTGGTTGGAAAACGAGGTAGCGACAGTATACCTTTTCCCCCTGTGTGTGTGTGTGTGTGTGTGTGTGTGGTCATCATGATAATACCACTCGGACGCTTTTATCCAAAGCATCCAAAGCCTGCATTTTAGTATACACTGAGTGTACAAAACATTAGGAACACCTGCTCTTTTCATGACATCGACCGACCAGGTGAATCCAGGTGAAAGCTACGATCCCTTATTGATGTCACTTGTTAAATCCATTTCAATCAGTGTAGATGAAGGCGAGGAGACAGGTTAAAGAAGGATTTTTAAGCCTTGAGACAATTGAAGAATTAACTGTGTATGTGTGCCATTCAGAGGGTGAATGGGCGAGACAAAAGATTCAAGTGCCTTTGAACGGGGTATGATAGTAGGTGCCAGGCGCACCGGTTTGAATGTGTCAAGAACTGCAGCGCTGCTGGGTTTTTCACACGCAACAGTTTCCCATGTGTATCAAGAATGGTCCACCACCCAAAGGACATCCATCCAACTTGACACAACTGTGGGAAGCATTGGCGTCAACTTGTAGAGTCCATGCCCCGACGAATTGAGGCTGTTTCTGAGGGCAGCAGGGGGTGCAACTCAATATTAAGAAGATGTTCCAAATGGTTTGTAGACTCGGTGTATGTGACCGCAGCAGGAATCGAACCCGAAACCCTGCCATTGCTAGTGCCACACTCTTACCAACTGAGCCACACAGGGCACTTACACTCCCTCCCTGTTCCTGTGTCTTCCCATGCAGGCCCAGACCTGCGGTGTCTATCTGTCCTGAGCTGCAGGCCCAGGTGTTACACTGCTACAGAGAGAACCAGCAGCAGACTCTCCACTGCTCCACCGTGGCCAAGGAGTACATGGACTGCATCCAAGCCGCCAAGAAGGTACGCAACAGTGTGTGGGTCGGGGAAGTGGGAGGTGTTTCTGTGTGTGTGTGTGTGTGTGTGTGGCGGGGTGTGCTCTTCAGCTGTGCGTATGCATGCACTGGAGGGGTGTGTGTGTGTGTGTGTGTGTGTGTTAACTAGTTTCTATCCATGTATGTTTCCCTCAAACAATTATAGAATCATGCATTCATAGTGTGTGCCTTTTCCTAAAAATCCAAGAAGTGTTTCTTTAGTTGCGTTTTCGAATGTTGTGTTATACCTTATGAATACTGGAGTGTTGTTAAAGCTTAGGAGATGCATCGTCAATACAGAGCATGTCAGGACAATGAACTATGTGGTACAGGCATTATCAAAACAACATTTTACCAAATCGATTAACTTCACAGACGAATAAGCCGCTTTATCGTTTACTGTAAATACATTTGCATCATTTGAGCAATTTTTTTATGTGCTGCTTCGAAGTCTCCAACTGTGCGCTGTGTTTTGGAACAATTTGATAGTGAAATGACACTTTATTAGCATGGTAAAATCCATTTTGGCACTCTGTGCTTTTGAAATGCATTCTTTTTGCAGCCAATTCTATTCAGAAAGCATTTCAACAACATCGCGTTCCTCCTCAAAGTGCTCATATCTCCACTTCTTTCCATCAAAACCAAATAATGAATCAACCAATTTGCACATTGTTATTGGGACTGAAAAACACTGATTTACTTCCAGGAAAAGATAAAAGAAACCAAACAACAATGACTGCATTTGACGGTTTAAACTGACAATAAAGCAAAGGAAAGCACACAAAAAAAGGCAATCAGTCATTTTTAGCTTCTATCAAAAGACCCGTTCTGGATATTGAGATGAGAGTAGTTGTATTTTTGAAAAGGCTGTGTGTGTGGCTGTGTATGTTTTGTGTTATTGAGTGTTTTGAAGGAGTAGAAGCATGTTTAACACAAGCTGCTAGTTTAATTCCGATTCAGTATGGCATAACATTGAACCAGAGAGGAAAGAAAGTGAAAGAGAGAGAGTGAGGGAAATTAAGACCGGGAGAGAGGCCTCAACCCTAATCAAAGATGAAATCTCTGTCTCTGACTCTGTCTCACCTCATGGAATGAGGGAATGAGGGAGCGGAGGAGTATTGGCACTGAAAGCTTGGCTGCTGCAGTCCTATCTGGCTGTTAGCCAATAGGAATTGGCTTGGCGCCCACACGACCCTTGCGGGAGGAAAAAGTAGCGATTCTCATCCCGACCACTCACTCACTGACTCACCATATCGTAATGGGAGACGGATGCGGTTGTCACCATGGACAGTGGAGTAAGCCCAGATGTTATGTTATGGGGATGTATGCCTTGGTTAGGGAGAAGATAGAAATCACTATTATCTTCTATGTTGATATTCTCAACTGAACTGCACAGCAGAATGCTGCTACTGTAGTGACCTGTTGAAGGACAAGGCAAGTTGGAAGCCAGATTACGTGTTGTCAAAGTGTGTGGCTTTATACAAAGTTTGAATAGTTCAGAGCAATGTACTGTAGCATTGCATATCATCTCTCTCTCGCTCTCCCTCCTCTTTCTCCATTTCCTCGCTTTCTCACCTTCCCAATTTGTCCTCCAGCTCTGAGCCACCATTTCTTGGACCTCCTTGCCTCTGTCACTTTTCATCAATCTCTTCTCCTCCACTTCCCTCCCTCTATCCCTCCCTCCTGATAAAAAAAAAAACCTTTTCCGCTGTCCATCCCGCCACACTTTGTCACATTAGTGAGTGCCATTAGCTTCGCCTTGGCTAGGCTAGGTTCGCAAGTCTGTCTCCTGTTCTCAGTCATTTGAATGGTTCAGCAGCGTATGTTAGCTAAAGCTAACGTGTTAGCTGAGCTAAGGTGCTGGCTCTCAGGCCCCTGGGGTAACCAAGCTGCCATTCAGCTTTCGACCCAGTTGTCCCCATTTTCAACATGGCGTCATGCTTGAGTTGGGCCATCTTCATTGCCGGTGGTACAGTAGCTCCCTTGTGTTCTCATCCATTTTTGGGAGAGGATAGTAATTGATTGAGTGGAGGAAATAATGATTATTGGGGGCAGTTGAAAGGCCCCCCTGACACACAGTATTCATTTTGGAACTCTTTTTCTGTCTAGTCTTAGTCATTTTGACTAAAATATCATTTTTTGTCATTTGAATTATGATTTAGTCTAGTTATTGTCAAACAGTGGGCCATTTTAGTCAAATAAATGCCTGTTCATTTTAGTCACATTTTAGTCAAATCACATTTGTATTGCCTCATTATACAACAGGTTGGTCTAATCTTGAATGCTGATTGGTTAAAACCACATTCCAGCCGGTGTCTATTTCACAAGTTACCACCGGCTAAATCTATGATGTTAAAATGCCTATTTACTCTGTTTCATCCGACTGCACAATCCACTGTCTCATCAGCTCAGCCAGGCAATTTATACACTTGATCTCCACTATAAAAAGCATCTAGACATTCTCACATTTCTTTTAGACTAACATTTAGTTTTCAACAGCGGAGATTTGTATAAACCTTGCTGTCTGTCTCTGACATTTGCAACATTGTTTCAATATTTAAATTCAGTCTCCAGCTGTCCCATGGTAATGAACGTGTCGGGACAAGACAGACAGGCAGTGTTGAATCAGCTGGCATCATTTTATGGATATATACAAAGAAATGTCAATTGAAAAATGTAAAACAAAACGAAGTGCAGCTAGTTAGCGGTCTTTCCAGGCTTCAGTTTGAAGTGATTGTGTTACTGTGTTATTGGCTAGATCCTCTGAACAACAGTGTCCTGACGAAGGAGCCCCTTTTCTATGCCAGGCAAAATCGCGCCTCATTAGCTCATTGTTATCCAAATAAATGTCTCTAGAAAACAGCTTAAACAAATGCAAATGCTGCTACTTTGCTGTTATTCTGTCTGACGCGACGGTTGGCTGTAGTTGGCTAGCTAGCAAGCGAGGGATAAGAACGTTGCCAGCCAGTATATTAATGGAACATTTAGAATGAACGACTGGGTCGTGTCCATAGATACAGAACAAAAAGACTGAATGATTGGGTCGCGTCTCTAGCACCCGAACCGATAGAACGAACGACCTGCCGGCTTGGGTAGCAACCCTAGATTTGTTGGGACTATATCTTGTGTCAGGATGAAATAGTATGAATAAATTAATCAAAATAATGTTTTTAATAAAAAAAAATATTTAATATGAATTTAATATGTTGGTAATGCCCTCAAAGCCGGTGTTTGGAGGATATATTAGACTTTGTCTCGGGCCGAACAACACCCGTGCCAATATATCCTCCAAACACTGGCTTCTCGGGCATTATCACTTAATTAACCTATAGCAGACACAATCATTGACTTCCATGTCCACAACATACATAGCCTTGTCCGACCAACACATTTTTCTGCATAAATTCCTAATTCAGCCTACATAGATATATTGCACAGAGATAATTTTGTCTCATTTCGTTTTAGTCCAACTGAAATTAAAAATATGTTTTGTTTAGTTGTAGTTTTTTTCTGGGTCTATTAAGTCAGTTAGTCTTGTCAATTGCGACTGAAAAATAGGTGTAATATTTATAATAGGTAAAATTTTTGTCACTATTTTTGTTGACGAAATAAACACTGCTGGCACATTCTGGGCTGCCTGGCATGGTTAGTGCTTGGATGGGGGTTCAAGTGGAGAACTGCTGTAGTTATGGTTACAGCAGTCAAAGGCACTGCATCTCAGTGCAAGAGGTGTCACTATAGTACCTGGTTCGAATCCAGGCTGTATCACACCAGGCCGTGATTGGGAGTCCCATATGGTGGCACACAATTGGCCCAGCGTCGTCCGGGTTTGGCCAGAGTAGGCCGTCATTGTAAATACGAATTTGTTCTTAACTGACTTGCCTAGTTAATTTTCATGTATTTGCAGTCCTCTACAGAAGATATATATGCTGAACTGACTATGCACAGACTGTCTATCAAATGATGACAGCACATGCAACAAAGTGTCACTATCTTAGCTGACAAATCTTCCACTCTACCTTTCTTCGGCAGTTACCAGGCCAACAAGTGCACAATTACCTCAAACAAGTTGGACAATGTTTCTCAGGGTTCAGTCCGCTGGCATTATTTGCAATGACGCTCATATTTTTTTGTCAACGGTATTCCACCTCCAGGTGGATGGTGATAAGCTAAATACTCAGCAAAGCCACTGGTCTGTTGATAGTTTAAGCATACAAACCCCTCCTAGAAGGCTATCCAAATGAACACTGAGGCTTAATAGTTTGCTGGTGTAGGTGGGTAAGGGTCAGTGTTCTCTCCCAAATACATTTTCCATTCATCAGTTTTTGTGATGGGGACACTGTGGTGCAAATGGTGCTCTGTTACCGAACAGAACTTGTATTGATGTCCTAGCTCTCTTCAGCCACTTAATGTACCTGCAGCAATTATTATGTTGGAAAGACTTGGGATGTTAAATGAATTGTCCCAGCCAAATATTTAATCTGAGCCCTCTCATTTAAACCATGCCATCTAACCATCCCATAACTGGAAATGGGTTCCAAAAACTTCTCACCTGTCCAACTCAATATGCGGTGAGCATTCTCTCACAAAATGGCTGCCAAGCTGCGTCACCCAGTTGGTGTCTACAAAGCGCGGCAGCCATTTTGGTGGTGACTCATCCCCACAGAGTGATGCAGATCGTGAGCTACAAAACCATTGCCTTCGGTCCAATTTCATAATATAACATTAGTTGTAGACAAAACAGTAGACGTATAATTTTTTTATATATATTTTTTTGCTGAAGTGTTAGAAAAAGTAAAAATATCGCACTCTTTTCAGCTATATGGATCCAACTAAAGAGAAACAGCAACGTTGGACACAGCAATCTTCTGCTTTTGTGGTGGGCAACAATGTGTTGCTCGACACCCAAGCTCTCTCAGCATTGAAAACTTTGCCATATAACTTTGGAGCTCTTTTGATAATTTTTCTTTGGAGTGTTTGTGAGGATATTTTAAAGTGGCCTCTTTCTTCACTACTCAGGCATGTTGAAAGGAGGCTTACTACAAAATAAACGCTTCTTTTTCATCTCTTTGTCTGATTGATGTTTCCTCCGTTCTGTGGACCTTTTTGAGTTCATTCTGAAGGTCTGGACTATCTGTCTGCTTCTGCTTGCCTGTCCGATGTCTAACTATCTCAAATTGTGTATTTATGCCTTTCTCTTTGCTTATCATTATCTCCATCTCTCTGTTCATCCCATTTCCTGTCACTGTGCTCTTTTATGTCATTGACAGACCTGTGATGATGAGGGCCTTGTCCCCCTTTCCTCCTCCGTCCCCTCCTCTCTCTGTTCCATCCACAAAAGATAGAGAGGGCAATCCCGTGACAACCCTTCATGTGCCCACCATTTCAAGTGTTTCCCGTCTTACCTCCTGTCACCTTCCCATCGGTCGGTTATTGTCATGCATATGAGACCTTCTCATGGTGTGGGTCACAGGGAAATGTCAGTGGACCAAGGCGGTGGCTTATCGTTTCTTCCTCACATGAACCCTAGTGCGGCCATGTTTTTTTTGTCTCCTCGTCGCTTTTCTGAAAGCTGGGGAGACGGCGTCTTTTATGTTGTTCTTATTTCATCTGTCAGTGGGAGAGGTGCAGTTTTTCTTCTCTGTATTGGTTTTTACCTTCCCCAAGGATGGGTGTGGCAGGTGTGTGTTCATGTGCGTGCGTTTGTGTATACTTGTGCGCGTGCCTCAACCTCAGCAAAGTAAAACTCATATTCAAGAATGTCCTTTTTAAAATCGTCACTTTAGCAAGAGGCGTGTGGAACTCCTCCATAGTCAAAGGCTAGCATAAACAACACTTATGAAGCATGCTAATGCTAACGGCGAGGCCTTTGAAACCCCATCAGCTGCAGGTGGCACCGTCTCAGTCTATTTCACACACTTAACCCTTCACCTCTCTCCTGAATACAGCGTTTCAACACCGTTTACCGAATGTGAGTGTCTCTGTAGTATGGAGCTGGGTAAGTGGGTTTCCCAGTGCCACTCAGTATCTACTGTCATTAAGTGGGTTTCCCAGTGCCACTCAGTATCTACTGTCATTAGGTGGGTAAGTGGGTTTCCCAGTGCCACTCAGTATCTACTGTCATTAGGTGGGTAAGTGGGTTTCCCAGTGCCACTCAGTATCTACTGTCATTAGGTGGGTAAGTGGGTTTCCCAGTGCCACTCAGTATCTACTGTCATTAGGTGGGTAAGTGGGTTTCCCAGTGCCACTCAGTATCTACTGTCATTAGGTGGGTAAGTGGGTTTCCCAGTGCCACTCAGTATCTACTGTCATTAGGGGTGGGTAAGTGGGTTTCCCAGTGCCACTCAGTATCTACTGTCATTAGGGGTGGGTAAGTGGGTTTCCCAGTGCCACTCAGTATCTACTGTCATTAGGGGTGGGTAAGTGGGTTTCCCAGTGCCACTCAGTATCTACTGTCATTAGGGGTGGGTAAGTGGGTTTCCCAGTGCCACTCAGTATCTACTGTCATTAGGTGGGTAAGTGGGTTTCCCAGTGCCACTCAGTATCTACTGACATTAGGTGGGTAAATGGGTTTCCCAGTGCCACTCAGTATCTACTGTCATTAGGGGTGGGTAAGTGGGTTTCCCAGGGCCACCCAGTATCTACTGTCATTAGGTGGGTAAGTGGGTTTCCCAGGGCCACTCGTTATATACTGTCATTAGGGGTGGGTAAGTGGGTTTCCCAGTGCCACTCAGTGTATATACTGTCATTAGGTGGATAAGTGGGTTTCCCAGTGCCACTCAGTGTATATACTGTCATTAGGTGGATAAGTGGGTTTCCCAGTTCCACTCAGTATCTACTGTCATTAGGTGGGTAAGTGGGTTTCCCAGTGCCACTCAGTATCTACTGTCATTAGGGGTGGGTAAGTGGGTTTCCCAGTGCCACTCAGTATCTACTGTCATTAGGGGTGGGTAAGTGGGTTTCCCAGTTCCACTCAGTATCTACTGTCATTAGGGGTGGGTAAGTGGCTTTCCCAGTGCCACTCAGTGTCTACTGTCATTAGGGGTGGGTAAGTGGGTTTCCCAGTGCCACTCAGTATCTACTGTCATTAGGGGTGGGTAAGTGGGTTTCCCAGTGCCCCTCAGTATCTATTGTGACTAGATGGGTAAGTGGGACGTTGGAACTAGCATGTAGAATAATTGGCACTATTCAGGGGTGGGGATGGTGTAGACGTCACAGTTATGGGGATATGAACACTTGCAGGTGTGCACACACGCGTCTCATCCAGGTAACCTGAATAGCCGGTCTGATTGAATAGGGCCAGACTTTAGCCGTGACCCAATAATATTTGTACACAACTCACCAGTGGCTCCCAACTCACCCATTTAGAAAGCTCTGCCCTCGGCTGATAAAATAAATGGAAAGATTAAAGTAAGTGACGGGGGGAGGAGAGAGCTGGATTTCTTAATAGATGTTAAATAAAAAGACAGTGGCGAGAAGAGACCTTAAGATTCTGTGGATTTCCGAAATAGCTTTATGGTGGTGTTCACTTTGAGGTTATTCAAGGTTGAGTGTACAGTACCAGTCAAAGGTTTGGACACACCTACTAATTTATTTATTTTTTACTATTTTCTACATTGTAGAATAACAGTGAAGGCATCAAACCTATGAAATAACACATATGGAATCATGTAGTCGACAAGAAAGTGTTAAACAAATCAAAATATATTTTAGATTTTAGATTCTTCGAAGTTGCCACCCTTTGCCTTGATGACAGCTTTGCACACTCTGGGCATGAGTGCATCCATGCATGTGCATGTGTGAATGAACACTACAGGATTCAAATGGCCAACAGATTGCAGACAGTGCCCCCTTTCATCAATCCCCTTTATATGTAAGTGGACTAGGTTTGCTGTTACTGTTTGTCTCTCATGGGTTTCAGATGGTATTTATACAGCACAATGACAGAGGAAAAAGACAGAGAATAGGAAAAAGAGAGAGAGGAGGGGAAAGAGAGAAAGGAGGGGAAAGAGGATGGGAAAAGACGGAGAGGAGGGGAAAAGAGAGCCTGTCTGTCTGCCGCCACTCATATGATAAATTCTTCCCCGTTCAGGACAAGGAGCACAGTAGAACACTCAAGCCAATACACACACGCACTCTATCAGTCACACCACGACAGTATGCAATCCATACTGAAACCTATGAACAGCCATCTCCTTAATGTATGATTCTCAGTCAGGTAATTGCATGTCATGTGATCAGGTCCATTCATTTAGATGGGTGGTGATGATCTGTGTGACTGTAGGATGGTGATGAAGCGCATGCATGCACACACACACACACAGACACACAGACGCTAAAAGGCTCTGCATGGTTAGGCCTGTGGTGGTCACGAAATTTCGTCAGTTGGTTATTGTCAAGCAAATAACTTTCGGTCTCACGGTAATTGACCGTAAATGAACATAAACACATTTAGCATCTTCTGGATTCTACACACAGCCTACAAGCCACCGATGCAGACCTTTGGAACATCTACATTTTAAAAAGTCTAATAAATCCATATAATATAGCCTACACCATCACAATAAATCCATTATTTATTTGAGACAAGTCTAAAGAAACATGATATGAAGAAAATGTAGTATATTTCAGAAGAACAGAATAGCATACTCTGAGTTGTCCTGATCTGGCTATGCCGTATGGGTGTAGGCTACACTAGCTCATTTAGCAGACAAGATTTGCTTAGAATTCCGTGGTAATATTTTATATTAAGAATACAATTGAACAAAGCTGAATAAAATAGAAAGGATATTTGCTTCAAACGATTTGAGGGAGTGCCCACATGCGGCTATTCTGTGTGGAGCGGTTAACAAAGAAATAGGTACTCCTACAGTGAGGGGAAAAAAGTATTTGATCCCCTGCTGATTTTGTACGTTTGCCCACTGACAAAGAAATGATCAGTCTATAATTTTAATGGTAGGTTTATTTGAACAGCGAGAGACAGAATAACAACAAACAAATCCAGAAAAACACATGTCAAAAATGTTATAAATTGATTTGCATTTTAATGAGGGAAATAAGTATTTGACCCCTCTGCAAAACATGACTTAGTACTTAGTGGCAAAACCCTTGTTGGCAATCACAGAGGTCTGACGTTTCTTGTAGTTGGCCACCAGGTTTGCACACATCTCAGGAGGAATTTTGTCCCACTCCTCTTTGCAGATCTTCTCCAAGTCATTAAGGTTTCGAGGCTGACGTTTGGCAACTCGAACCTTCAGCTCCCTCCACAGATTTTCTATGGGATTAAGGTCTGGAGACTGGCTAGGCCACTCCAGGACCTTAATGTGCTTCTTCTTGAGCCACTCCTTTGTTGCCTTGGCAGTGTGTTTTGGGTCATTGTCATGCTGGAATACCCATCCAAGACTCATTTTCAATGCCCTGGCTGAGGGAAGGTGGTTCTCACCCAAGATTTGATGGTACATGGCCCCGTCCATCGTCCCTTTGATGCGGTAAAGTTGTCCTGTCCCCTTAGCAGAAAAACACCCCCAAAGCATGTTTCCACCTCCATGTTTGACGGTGGGGATGGTGTTCTTGGGGTCATAGGCAGCATTCCTCCTCCTCCAAACACGTTTAGTTGATGCCAAAGAGCTCCATTTTGGTCTCATCTGACCACAACACTTTCACCCAGTTGTCCTCTGAATCATTCAGATTTTCATTGGCAAACTTCAGACGGGCATGTATATGTGCTTTCTTGAGCAGGGGGACCTTGCGGGCGCTGCAGGATTTCAGTACTTCACGGCGTAGTGTGTTACCAATTGTTTTCTTAGTCACTATGGTCCCAGCTGCCTTGAGATCATTGACAAGATCCTCCCGTGTAGTTCTGGGCTGATTCCTCACCGTTCTCATGATCATTGCAACTCCACGAGGTGAGATCTTGCATGGAGCCCCAGGCCGAGGGAGATTGACAGTTCTTTTGTGTTTCTTCCATTTGCGAATAATCACACCAACTGTTGTCACCTTCTCACCAAGCTGCTTGGCGATGGTCTTGTAGCCCATTCCAGCCTTGTGTAGGTCTACAATCTTGTCCCTGACATCCTTGGAGAGCTCTTTGGTCTTGGCCATGGTGGAGAGTTTGGAATCTGATTGATTGAGTTGCTTCTGTGGACAGGTGTCTTACTTTTTCAAATCATAATTAGTCGCATCATGCAGCCTTACAATGTATTGAAAATCAAAACATACAGCCCAACGTTTGTAGAACAACTAAAGTTATATTAATAACTCTAAATTAAGCATATACAGTGGGGGGAAAAAAATATTTGATCCCCTGCTGATTTTGTACGTTTGCCCACTGACAAAGAAATGATCAGTCTATAATTTTAATGGTAGGTTTATTTGAACAGTGAGAGAATAACAACAAAAATCCAGAAAAACGCATGTCAAAAATGTTATAAATTGATTTGCATTTTAATGAGGGAAATAAGTATTTGACCCCCTCTCAATCAGAAAGATTTCTGGCTCCCAGGTGTCTTTTATACAGGTAACGAGCTGAGATTAGGAGCACACTCTTAAAGGGAGTGCACCTCATCTCACTCACACAGCTCTCCATCACGTGATCGGGTCTTTCTCACAGGCTACATCGGGGATGCAACTGCGCTCATCCTTATTCAATTTCGAGGTGCATATTGAAGATTTTGGAAGAACTGTCCACATTTACATTTCGTCAGCCAAGATGAGTAGGCCTTACGAACAGCAAAAGCACTAGCCTATGTCAATCTACTATCCCCATAGTACAAATGTTGACCTATTCTGTGCGAGAAATAAATATTCCAAACATAGTTGTGGGATGCGATAGATCACAAATGAATACAACCACTAGCATCAACAACAAAAACATGTTTACACAATGAGGCTGATGCAACAGAACGTTTAGCTTAAAATGTTTAAAAACTGTTAGACTATTTATTAACATTATAAGCGCAGTATAATTATGGACCATTCTCATGCACCTGTCTCAAAACGGGCTTGGGAAAAAATACATGTCATCTCTGCACTTAAACATCAAAGGGAGGATGCTTTTCCTGTGGTTCATTTTCATGCCAACCAGGTAGGCTATACTCCTGTTGTAAAGATAAGCAACATCACATCACTGGGGCCAAGCTTCCTGCCATCCAGGACCTATATAATAGGCGGTGTCAGAGGAAAGCCCATAAAATTGTCAGAGACTCCAGTCACCCAAGTCATAGACTGTTTTCTCTGCTACCGCACGGCAAGCAGTACCGCAGGGCCAAGTCTAGGTCCAATTGGCTCCTCAACAGCTTCTACCCCCAAGGCATAAGACTGCTGAACAATTAATCAAATGGCCACCGAACTATTACATTGACCCCTAGCTACTCGCTGTTTATTATCTATGCATAGTCACTTTACCCCTACCTACATGTACAAATTACCTCGACTAACCTGTACCCACGCACATTGACTCGGTACCAGTACCCCCTGTATATAGCCTTGTTATTGTAATGTGTTACTTTTTAATAATTTTTTACATTAGTTTATTTGGTAAATATTTTCTTAACTCTTTCTTGAACTGCACTGTTGGTTAAGGGCTTGTAATTAAGCATTTCACGGTAAGGTCTACACATGTTGTATTCGGCGCAGGTGACAAATAAAGTTGGATTTTATTTGAATATTTTGCTTTAAATATTACTAGTATGTTCATTACGTATAGTCTGAGATTCCTAAAGATGGAAAGCGGCCGCGGTCATCACCCTCTTCAAAGGGGGAGACACTAGACCCAAACTGTTACAGTCCTATATCCATCCTGCCTTTCTAAAGTCTTGGAAAGCCAAGTGAACAAACAGATCACCGACCATCTCGAATCCCACCGTACCTTCTCCACTATGCAATCTGGTTTCTGAGCTGGTCACGGGCACACCTCAGCCACGCTCAAGGTCCTAAACGATATCATAACCACCATCGATAAAAGACAGTACTGTGCAGCCATCTTCATTGACCTGGCCAAGGCTTTTGACTCTGTCAATCACTGTATTCTTATCGGCAGACTCAACAGCCTTGGTTTCTCTAATGACTGCTTCGCCTGGTTCACCAACTACTTCTCAGATAGAGTTCAGTGTGTCAAATCGGAGGGCCTGTTGTCCGGACCTCTGGCAGTCTCTATGGGGGTGCCACAGGGTTCAATTCTCGGGCTGACTCTTTTCTCTGTATATATCAATGATGACGCTCTTGCTGCGGGTGATTCTCTGATCCACCTCTACGCAGACGATACCATTCTGTATACATCTGGCCCTTCTTTGGACACTGTGTTACAAACCTACAAACAAGCTTCAATGCCATACAACACTCCTTCTGTGGCCTCCAACTGCTCTTAAACGCTAGTAAAACTAAATGCATGCTCTTCAACCGATCGCTACCCGCCCGCCCGCCTAGCTTCACTACTCTGGACGGTTATGTGGACAACTACAAATACCTAGGTGTCTGCTTAGACTGTAAACTCTCCTGACTCACATTAAGCATCTCCAATCCAAAATGAATTCTAGAATTGGCTTCCTATTTCACAACATAGCCTACTTCACTCATGCTGCCAAACATACCCTCGTAAAACTGACTATCCTGCCAATCCTTGACTTCGGCGATGTCATTACTTCGCCACTATGGCCTATTTATTGCATTACCTCCTTACTTCATTTGCACACATTGTATACAGATGTTCTATTGTGTTATTGACTGTACGTTTGTTTATTCCCATGTGTAACTGTGATGTTGTTTTTGTTGCACTGCTGTGCTTTATGTTGGCCAGGTCACAGTTGTAAATGAGAACTTGTTCTCAACTGGCCTACCTGGTTAAATAAAGGTGAAATAAAAAAAATAGTAAAGTTTACAAATATAGTAGGCCTGGCGTATAGAAAGTGATGGGATCCTCCTTTTTTAATAGAGGCCATCACTCTGTTTTCTCGCGCAATTGCACAGCCTATAGAAATGTTGCTCAACTTGAGCTCATGGGCTCTCATGGAGTGTTTGATTTAGATGTTCGATTACATTTGCATTGATGTCAGAGTGATTAGAGGGACAATAGAGTGCTGAGTACCAGGCAGTTAGCAAGTTTGGTAGGCTACTAATGACCATCAGCAGCATCAGAGTTTGGAGAAGCCTAATTACCGTGACTAAATGGTCACATGGAATTTGACTGCCTTCTTGACTCGTGACCACCGGTGTGGCGGTAATACAGTCACCACAACAACCCTATGCATGGTTAATCCTACGTCTGCAGTGGCTGTAGAGCATTTACTGCGATACGGCCACTGCAGAAGTCAGGGCATTTATACTTCTTGCGCTTCACTGAGCAGAGCTGTTGTCAAGGAAGTGAATCTGTATTTATACTGGACCTCGCACCCCCACCTACCGTCAACCAATCATGTCAATGCGGAGCTATGCGGAGCCCTCCGCATTGTTACCAAATTTGGGAGGCACACGGCGATGCGGTAAGGAGCTCTATTTGGCCCCTCATGCCTCTAGAGGCTCCGCAATTGCGTCACACCCTCCATACGGTGCCTCCGACCACGTTTTCAGATCAAGAGTAAATTGTCTTTTACACACACATGCTTCAGCCATTGGCATGTGTGGTGTCTCCTTTTCATCTGTCATCATCATCACTGTCTCCAGTCATTTTGACTGCAGCCAAGGTCACCTTTACTTGTGTGAATGGCCTGATCGTCTCTCTCTCTTCCCACAGTACTGTAACCAACTGTTGTGGTTCAAAGCACTGCAAATGTTTTTATCTTAACATGTTATTCAGGACTGGTAACTTCTACCATTTGGATTTAATTGATGACTTACTACACAAGTTACATATTCAGTCAGTATCTGATTCACTAACTGAATACAAGTGTATAATGGACTTGCTATATGTTTAACTAACTGATTACAAGTGTATAATGGACTTACTATCTGATTCACTAAATTACTATTTCCTGAATGAGTATGTGACTGACTGACTATCTGGCAGATTGGCTAATTGACTGACTGAATCAATACAGTGGGCTCAAATTACTGGCACCTCTGACTGGCAATGCACAAACAATACTTAAAAAAAATATAAACAATATAATTATAAAGAGAAACTCGAAATACTGTACTTTGTTAATGTTTCAATGGACCCACCAAAATAATTTATTGATTTAATTCCAAATCAATGTCCTCCAAATCAAGGTATCACAATGAATGGCACCCTTAAATATTAGATGACACCCTTAAATGCAGATAACATCTACCAAAATTAAACCAGGAATTAAATTCCAGTTATTTAAGGAACTATATTGAGCCATTACATCACTTCCTGTTTCACTAGGGTATAAAAATGAGGTAACACGCATGCAATATCCCTTTGTCATCCAACACCATGAAGAAAAGAAAAGAACTGGCAGTTCAAAAAGGACAGATGGTCGTAGACCGCCATAAATCTGGTGATGGGTACAAGAAGATCCACAAACGATTGAATATACCACTGAGCACTGTCAGGGCAATTATACACAAATTAAAAGATATGGAACCGTTGAAAACCTCATGGGTAGAGGACGCAAATGCATTTTGCCCCCCAGGATTGGGAGGAGGATGGTGAGAGAAGCAACAAAATCCCCAAGAATCACTGTGAAAGAATTGCAGGCCTTGGGGTCACCAGGTTTAAAAAAGCACCATCAGACGCCACTGCTACAACCACAGGTTCTTTGGAAGGGTTGCCAGAAGAAAGCCCTTAATGACCCCAAGACACAGACGCAAACGCTTGGAGTTTGCCAAACGTCATTTAAAATATGACTGGAAGAAGGTGCTCTGGTCAGATTAGACCAAAATGGAACGTTTTGGTTAGATACAGCATCGGCATGTTTGGCGTCAAAACAGAGATGCATACAAGGAGAGGCACCTCATACCCACAGTGAAATATGGTGGTGGGTCAAATATGTTTTGGGGCTGTTTTAATTCCAGAGGTTCAGAGGCACTGGTTAAGATTGATGGCATAATGAATTCCACCAAGTATCAGGCAATTTTGGCTGACAGTCTGGTTGCCTCTGCCAGAAAGAAGGCTGGGACTTAGCCGTACTTTCCAACAAGACAATGACCCAAAACATACCTCAAGATCCACACAGAAATGGTTCTGTGACATCAAAATCAATGTTCTGCCATGGCCATCTCAGTCGCCGGACCTCAATCCAATCGAAAACCTGTGGGCTGAGTTGAAGAGGGCAGTTGATAAGCGCAAACCCAAGAATGTGAAGGATCTTGAAAGGATCTGCATAGACGAATGGTCCAAAATCCCTCCAAATGTGTTCCTTAACCTCGTCAAACATTACAGGAAAAGACTCCATGCTGTTATCCTTGCAAGAGGCGGTTGCACAAATAATTATGAAACCTTGATTTTGGTGAAATTTATTTGGTATTAAATAATTGTATGATTTTGGTTGGTTCCATTGAAACAATAAAGTACAGTATTTCTCACATGTTGGTATTTTGAGTTTATCTTTACAATTATATTGTTTATATTTTTTTAAGTATTGTATGTGCATTGCCAGTCAGGGGTGCAGATATTTTGGAGCCCACTGTAGATGACTGGCTGGATGGTTTGCTGGTGACTGACTGATTCTGAGAGAATCTGTTGTTAGTGCAGACGAGAGAAGACAGATATTGATTTTCCTTTCTATTATTTTAGTTTTTCCGAGAGAAAAGCCAGTGAGTCAGTGAAGAGTGTGTGTGTGACTGCGTGCGCTATTGCCTATCAGCCTGTGACTGTACCCATTATCAGATAAGTCTAAAAAAGAATTGGATAGGTACTAGCAATAAGGCTATAACTCCCACCTTTGATGGGCAAGGTGGAATCGTCATTTTCACCATATTGCTTACAATATTTCTTTCAGAAGTACATGGGGGTAGGGTCTTAGGGGTTTATTGTGGATAGGGTGAGTATACAGCAGCTCATATGCAATGGTGTAGTGGAGGGTAAATGCCGTTTTTATTATTTTGCGCAAACGTTTACCTACCTTTCGCATAAAAATGTTCAAAGTATAGGGAGTTACTTTACTCACCGTGAACGGCGATCAGCATTTATCCACCTGTATTTTATGGCTATGGGTTGTAGTGTGTGTGTGTGTGTGTGGACGTAGTCATTACTCAGTCTGTGTGGTGAGCTAGAGAGCTTTTGTTTTCTTTTGGAGTCTTGGCGGAACACCAATGTAGAATCCTCCTGTTTTGAGGGAGTGTGTAAGGGAGGAGGGGAGGACTACAATTTCTTACAGTTTGAATGAGCGTGTAAGTACATTGTGAGATTGTGAGTATGATAACGTCTTTGTGATTTTTGCATTTGTGTCTTTGCCCATGTCTATAGACTGAATGACTGACGGTCACTTGCTGTGCCTTGTCCACAGACCCTGCTCATAAACCACGGTTGAGAAAGAACAAGAAACCAAAGAAGAGAAGGAAGACGCAGGGGAGGAGAAGGAGAGCAGCACATCCATCTTCCCCCATCACTTTAAATCACCCTCCATTTTCTGTCTAAACTAATCCAACTGGGCCCAACTCCACTCGGACTCAATCCAGCACTACCTACCGCATGCCTTCTCTCCCTTTTTCCATGTCCTTGTTTTGGAGTGTATTATCTTGATTTGTCATCTGTAGTGCATTGTCTTGATTTATTTTGAAATTGCACTGGCACATCCTTCGGGGCTCAAATAAATCCTTCCAATCCTGACAAAATGAGATTGAAGATGGCTCTTTGTCGCGCTGCACCTCCTGACGTTAATGCCCCACACTCGGGGTGCCTCCTACCCACAATGCGTGGCTTGATTGCACGGTGCTCATGGTTTCATTAAACAGCTGGCGTCCTTAAGCCGACTCCATGGAGATACCAAGGGAGACTGTGTGTGTGTGTGTGCGTGGGGGGCAGGGATTAGTTTAAGATTTATGGAAGATTAGTTAGTAGCTAAGAAAAAGTCATATATTTTCTAATGCAGATGTAGGACGGTGATTATTCTGGAGCACCAGTTTTCATTTCAAGCCTTGCATAGTTATGTTCAACTGGTAAGGTAAATGACCTAATGATATTGGTATCAGATAAAGAATGCCGGTCCGTTGCGGAGTACAGTCAGAAAGAAATAGTGGAGGTACTCCGGTAGAACATGAGCATATCATAATAATTAAAACAAAGATGGCAAAGATTTAGGCTATTACACCATCATTTATCATTACTGCCTGTCAGCAGCATGAAAACATTTGCAAATGGACTTGAAAACCGATGGTATAGGCTACGTTCCAAACTGCGGTGTGGATCGATGTACAACATTTTTGCCAAAGCAGAGATGATTGGCTGGGGCCAAGACAGACAGCAGTGTACCCGTCAATCAAGTGAGGCTACAAATGTGCCTAATGACAATCACCGTATGACATAATACTTGTTGGTGTTTTAATAGACGTCTCTTTCCATTCATCAAATGGCAGGTGCACAGTGCACTGTTTCAGATGCTGGAATTACTTTAGAGTGGATGAACGGGTGCAGGTAGCCTACTTTTTGAAGTGATTTGTTTGAAAACATCAGGACTGGTTGTGTTCATGCCACACTAAAAGGTCATAAATTTTTACAGTTAAATGTCATGTCTTTACAATTAGGCCCATTTAAAAAAAAAAAAGGTACCATAACGGGATTTTTTTTAAAACGACTTTCACCCCTGGATAACCTGACACCATTGTGTGAGTGTTGGAATGACACCTCTAGGATCGATTGTGAGAACTACTTGCTTTCTCTCCTTTTCATCTGTTTTCTACCACTTATTATTCCTTTAACATATCCTATTTTTTTCCCTCACTCAATCAATCTCAGGTCCCCAACCCTCTCAATCCCTATGGCTTTATCCCCAAGAGGATACTAGTGCCACTACCTACAATACCTGTGTGTGTGTGTGTGTGTGTGTGTTTGTGTGTGTCTCTGCGTGTGTGTCTTGCAGCCTCATATTGTCCCTTTTCCACCGTTACCATGGTTACAGGCAGTGCGCTAGCGGCAAAGCAAGGTGTGGTGGAACCTTGAAGATAACCCTTAGGGTCACCCCGCAGAGAGGCTCAACTAGGTACAGCTGACAGCCCTATACAATACTGCAACATCCAACACACACTCCCACACCACAGACCATTGCTGAAATCTCACTCCACATACCCATTGTCTGGAGGAATTATGTGTGTATGTGTCTGCGTTTCCACTCAAATACACAACTACACACACACACCAGGGTTTCCGGTAGGAAAATGTGGGCCGGACATTTCACTGGAAGCATTTTAATTTACTAGACATTTAAATTTACCGGATCCATATGCATTGGTTGCACAACCTGATTAGGGCGTCCAACCACGGTGCTCAGAATGCCAGAAATCACATTTTGTTTATGGTAATTCATCTTAACAGGACATGCAGGTACGTGCAATGGCGTGTGTCATTCTTACTGAATTCCGATGAGCAATTTGAAGATGTGAGGACACAGGCTGCACGTCCATAAGGCTATGGGAAGCTTTCCCTGAAGTAAATTTAATTAAATTGTCACAATTGTATAGCCTAAATAGCTTACTCCTGTCTATACATAAATACAATTATTCAAAAATAAGCTACTACACCAGAAAGCATGATTTGACCAGAGGATCATTAGCTAAATTAGTTTTTTTCCCTCTAGGTTAGATGTAGGTCATATTGTATTTGTCTCCCCTTTTTGTAGGCCCAAAGTAGGTTACCCTGTATTTTTTTATTCTGGTAATGCCTCCAGTCATATAAAATATATTATTAGCCTAAATTATGACTATTCAATCTAATCATCACATTAGGAATAGTTGGGTATTTTACATAAATATGCGAATGGGATAATGGAATGTTTTATTATGAAGGTGCATTTTTATGGTGTAAATAGCTTCCACAAACTTGAAACCCACACGCACCTATGTTAGAATAACTGTCCACATTTACTTTTCCACAGCCAACAAGACGAGTAACGAACAACAAAATCATTAGAGCGTTGGACTAGTAACCGAAAGATTGCAAGATCGAATCCCCCGAGCTGACAACGTAAACATCTGTCGTTCTTCCCCTGAACAAGGCAGTTAACCCACTGTTCCTAGGCCGTCATTGAAAATAAGAATTTGTTCTTAATGTTCTTAACTGACTTGCCTAGTTAAATAAATCTAAATAAATCTAAATATGCAACATGTGTGAAGAAAGTTGATTTGAAAACCAATAGAACATGAGAGAAAAATTGTACTTTTTTCAATGGCATTTATAAAATAATTGCCTGCAGGTTTGATTTTGGCTAGGCTAGTTTGAAACAAGGTAAGACATTCCTCATAATATGTAGCAAAACGTTTCAAGCTCATGTCTCCAGCTCATTGTAAAGTGTCGTGTGCCAAGTTGCCTGTGCACTTGATTGGCGAATGGGAAGTGCGCTTCAATTTACCAGTTGAGAAGAAACGCAATTAGTTATGTTTAATTGCAATTGCCATTAGAACTGTTGCGCAATGAATGGGCTTATTAAAGCGCATGTTTCACTCCAGTAGCAACAAACCGTTTGGTGAGCTGTAGCAGCATCTCTGGCGCTAGCGACATCGACTGGTATTTCAATCAATGAATAGGCTAAAATGCATTATTTCGCAATGGGATTTTTTTCCCCCTCCAGGACAATTGACCTGCTACAATTTTATCGGATTTTCTTTTTACAAAAGTCGGTTATTACCGGCTAATGGAAACACTGACACACATTTCACCTCTAGCATGCGTTTGAGTTCAACCCATATAGATGTTTGTTGCTGGAATCAGACTTGTTCTCTCTGCTACTATGTGTGATAAATTCCAGAGCACCAGAACAACAGTACTGCAGACTGGGAGTCAAACGGTAGATCAATAAATCACTCATCACAGCTCCTGGTACCAACTAGCACTGTGATGGACTGTCAATCTCATCTGTGTGTGTGTTGGGTTGTGTGTGTGCATGCAAGCAATTTTCCTCATACACCAGAGACTAGCCTTTTGTACATCACGTGTCATCTGTATATTACATACATGTATATTAAATAGGTTACTGGGTTTCCCCCATCTCCTTCTCACTGGCATTTCTCCACAAATACCAGCCTCTCTATAAAATGTCTGAAATTCTCTGTCCTACCCCATTATTCACAACGACCATGATTAAACAGCCCTTTGAATGTTATCTGCCTTATTACTTTTATTGCTACCCTTCAGTTTTAATTAAGACGGTGGAATTAAGGAAATATCTTGGGTGATTTGACAAGATATTGGATCTGGCATTGCCTACAGTATGGGGAGGATCATGGGTGTGTGCTAGGGAGAGCATGGTACATAATTTTTTGCAATTGGACTAACTAACATAGCAACACTTGAACGTAAACGGACATAGCAACACTTTAACCTTTTAAGTCGTTTTGGGGATAGCGACAACATTGTCAGACAAAGAACCCCCCCCCAAAATGTTTTTTACACTTCTCATAGAACATCACCATAAAGGTCTTTTCAATGACTTTCCTCCTCTGCTCCCTCCAGTCCAATGATCTTCCCTCCTTCCTTCTCTCCCCCATACCGCTGCCTCGCTTACTTTTCCACATTATTCCTGTCAAAGACTTTGGAAGAACAGGAAGTGTGTTTCCGTGGAAACCATGCAGCTTGCTTTTGATTCGGCGAGACCCCTGGAAGGTGCGAAGTCTGAAAATGACATGGCACGTTTTGAATTCTATTACACTATTGATTTCCATTCATGCAATTAACTGAGCCGGGTGAGTGAATGCAGAGCAGGGATGTAAACAGAGTAATGCCCATCGGAATACGTTTGGTTTCGCAGTATGCTTTCCATGACCATTCCCAATGATGGTCTCATAGTGATGGCTAAAGATTTCTGAATGTTTTTCTTAGCAGAAAGTTAGCCCCCATTGTTTCCTGTTTTTTAGAGTACAGATAACCTGAAAATTAAGCTATATCACAATGGTCTGTGAACATGCATGAAATTATCCTGAAGTTGCACTGTCTGTCTGTGTTTCTCTCTCTCTCTCTGAAAGACTGCCCACTTGTCACAGATGTCAATTCAGCGTCTATTCCACGTTGGATCAACGTAATTTCATTGAAATGACATGGAAACAACATTCATTCAACCAGTGTGCGCCCAGTGGTTTGGCACCACAGGCCTAGTCCAGCCTAGCTGACAATGAGTCGAATTGTGGTGTGTGGCTTTGCAATCGGCGCAGCTTGCTGACATCACTGTGGCTGGGCTAATAGAATAGGCTTTGATTCAATTGTCTTAATGAACAACTGGAACTGGCTACTGGGTAATTGAATTAGAACCCAGCTCATCCTCCAATGGGACGACAGGAGCCACAGCTCCTGGAGGATGGGAGGGAGAGAGAGAGAAGATGGAGAGAGAACCACAACTGGAGAACTCACTAAGCAAAGGTATGTTGAATCAACATTTTATCAACAGCATCTTTCATAGTTTTTCAGCATGCTGACATTTCTGGGTTGAATTTGCAAAACGTTTGTCAAGCTCGGTCCACTTTTTCCAGTGTGTAGTTTACTGGGCACTCTTGACCCTCGGCCATTAATTATCTCACTCCCATCCTCACGCACACAGACACACACACACAGATAAAGGTCTTATCCCAGAGGGGCCATGCAGCGTATCTGAAGTGGACCGCCTTATCACTCCCCTCCATCAGCTAGCCTGGGAGAGGGAACAAGAGGACGACTGGGAGTAGAGGGAGAGGAAGACTGAGGAAGAATGCTGTATACATAGGGACTAGGGGGGGAAAGAAAAAGAGGAGAGAGAAGGGACTATAGAAGGAGGAGAGGAAGGAGAAGGGAGGGTTGAGGGAGGAGGGGAAGGACAAGGGAGCGTTGAAGGAGGAGGGAAAGGATAAGGAATGGTAGGAGGAGGAGGGGAAGGAGAAGGGAGAGTTGAAGGAGAAGAGAGGGTTGAAGGAGGGGGGAAGCAGAAGGGACTGTTGGAGGATAGAAGTAGGAGGGGAAGGAGAACGGAGGGTTTGAAGTTTGAACAAAACAAAAATAGCGTGGAGAGTGGTAAAGTACAGGCAGAAGAGGGGGAAGAAAAGGGAGTGTGAAGTAGCTATCGAGGACAGGTGCTGTACACGGAGTGTGAGGGAGGGGTCTGGGGAAAAGAGAGGCGGTCCAGGAGAAACAACTTGAAGACCGGGCTGGGCTTTATTCTTTATCACATGACATCCTCTAAAGTCATTACACCCCAATAACAGAGACTCGGGCCAACTGAGCTCCTTAACCCCACTGGTGTGTGTGTCTGCATGTGCACCAATGAAAGTGGCACATCACGTAATCCCACCAGTAACTGGGATAAACCCACAGTCTAATCTCCCTTTGTTTTTCTCTTTCTTTTCTCCCTTGTTCTTTTCCACGGGAAGCATTGTCCTTTACCTTATCCTCACCGCTTTACTTGCTGCGGCCCTCCCTGGGCGCGGCTTATTGCGGCCCTCCCTAGCCCCGGGAATCTTCTCTGCGTCTGCAGAAGGGGCTTGTGGATTCTGTGTAACTTTGACTGATATTATGAGCTCCTGGCTGGATTTGAGGGAGACTTTCTGGGGAAGGAGCTAGGTTTTGTCGTCTTTACCACTTGTGTTAAAGTGTGATATTGAGAAGTTACGGGAGTGAAAGACACTGTACGGCTACACTAATTAAAACTTGATCCACAGGTTTAACATTTGTCACAGCTAAATCTCTAGGGTTTTAGAAATAGTTAGGAAGAGGTAGGGAAGTGTTGTTGGCCATAGCTAGACAGTACACTTCAACGATACACATCACATCCCTCCAGGGCAGCAGCAACAGGCCCAGGTGCTTGAAGTACCAGCAAGGCCTGACAAGCAGCTAACTGCTCACAGGTGTGGGTGATTGCAGAGTGATAGGTGGACTGAGTAGCGTCTAGGCTCGGCTGGGCTTTCCCACGTTTGTTTGCTACCGGGTCTCGAATGTTATCGTATGACTTTTTGCATAGTTTTGTATATCTTACTTTTTTGCCGTCACTAACTGACAGGGTAAGGACAGAGATCGCCCTGGACCCTCTTAAGTGCATTGTCTCCTTAGCACATGCATCCAACACCCCATTCTCTTATACTTACTTTCACGTTAACTGCACACATTGACAGATTATGGAATAGCTAGGCAGGCCTAAAACCTCTAGACATAGCGAGAGTAGACTTATTCGTAAACTGGCTAGTTGGTTTTGTAACGATGCTTTGTCTGGAGTGTGGAATACACATACCCATCTAACACAGACTCTGGCCTTTGTGGCCTTCTCCTTCAAGGCTGGAACAATAATGACAGCTTCTTGTTTGTGTAATGATCGTATCGGCTCCTGTGGAGAGAGAGGGGGCGGTGTTATCGGCTTTGTCTGAGAGTATACAGAGGATCAGGCACACACACACACACACACCTTCATCGTGTCTTCTTCCGATGGACATCCAGTGTAAACGGAGAACAGCTTTGATTGACTGTGGGGGCATTGTCTTTCTCTAGGATTGCATAGGATTTTTTCAATGGTGAAGTGAACCTCCATGGTCACAAAATGTTGTTATGTAGCTTATGAAAGTTCAGTCGGTAAGGCTGGCGTGAACGGCTCGTCACTTTTCAAATGTATCTAGTAAGCGCCATATAATTCACATCGCTTCCTATCTCACAGGCAATAGCGGGCATTCATAATGTAGCGTTTATAATGCTACCTCGTCAGCTTAGCAGGCATTTACATGGTAGCGTTATTAATGTGACCTCGTCAGCATAGCATCACGTCTCTCCTCCTCCTTCACTATTAAGCGAGAGCGCTGAAGGTCAATCACCTATTAACTTCAGCCAATGAGCATGGCACACTAAGGCATTTCCACTACGCTTCCTGAATAACCTTTGGGCTGAGTCGTGCAATAATCACTTTCCGTTCTTTCAACCAATGGGCATAAATCTAGGGGGGTATTTTATACGTCAACTCACCCTTTGTGTGTCTCACTTGCTGTTTTGAAACAACGGTCTTCCCGACGACCTTCCACCTCCCCACTACCACCAGCCAGCCAGCTGCCCAGCATAGAGCAACCTGTCATCAGCAGACGAGGCCTAGCCCCAAACGATTTAATAACATTCCATGTTGCATTCTGTCTCTGTTGTCGTTCAGTTAAGCCTGTACTTGATTGAACTATACTGCACCATAACTTTGATCATCTTTAAATGACACTAATAACCTCTTTCGTTATCCATATCTTTTTCTCTTTTTTTACCTTTATTTAACCAGGTAGGCCAGTTGAGAACAAGTTCTCATTTACAACTGCGACCTGGGCAAGATAAAGCAAAGCAGTGCGACAAAAACAACAACACAGAGTTACACATATGATAAACAAACGTACAGTCAATAACACAATAGAAAAATATACAGTGTGTGCAAATGTAGTCAGATTAGGGAGGTAAGGCAATAAATAGGCCATGGAGGTGAAATAATTACAATTTAGCATTAACACTGGAGTGATAGATGTGCAGATGATGATGTGCAAGTAGAGATACTGGGGTGCAAAAGAGCAAAAAGAAATACTGTATAATTATAGATACATTGGGAGAAATACTCTTGGCCTTGTAGTGCTTGTTCTGTAATTGGGGGTATTTACATTATGTTTATTTCGGGTGTATTTACACATTTAGTCATGAAAAGAAAATGTCCTCAATCTGTCTAACTGGTTAGGTGATTCTGACTTAATTTCTATTTAGCAGCCATCAGTTCAGCCTAATCATTCTCGCTCTCCCTTCCCCTTTCTCCTAATCCATCTCTCCTCCTCTCGCTCGCGCTCTCTGTCCAGCGCTTAACCAGAAATTCCATTTTTTTTTTAGGCAATGAACAGTTTAAGTGAATCTGTCACTCCATCGAACCTAAAGAACCATATGACAGGTATGGGAAAACTACTAATTGCCATCTTTCTGATTTTGCAGAGATTTTGCCATGTACTTTAACGGAGCTACCTGTAACATTTTCACCCGAAAATAGATTAATGTCAGAAACATATCAGTAGTAGTAACATGTTTATTTTTTTTATGTAGGACATCTGTTGGTGTGTATATATTCTAGTAATTAAAAATTGGTCCTCAACCTTGTTCATTAAAATGTTACATGTAGCTCATTTGCATCCGACTGACAACCAGTCATTTTGGCTGTGATGCCTTCATTAAGGTTAGGCCGTCAAGTTTGGGGAGGGGGGGGGGGAGTCACTTTGGATCACTTTGGATCCAGTTACTGCGATGAGATAATCAGACGGTTAATTTATGAGAGGGGAGATGAGAAAAGATAATACTGTATATTAAAATGATGTAGCATGTGTGCGTCAGGTAGTGAATGTATGCGTGAGACAGAGAGGACATGCTAGGGGGTGTGTGTGCGTGCGTGCGTGGCTATGCGAGTGTGTAAAGCAGTGGCGGTCAGTGCTGTTTAAGATGAGGGAGGATGATTATTTTTGTATGAGCATGGCCTTATTTCTATTACAGCATATTAGATGACTGTCATTCATATTCCATTCACCCTGCTCAATGTAACATCAATAGGTGTAGGCTACTACATGATACTCACATTTTCCCAGTTACCCATCATGAGGTTGCTACAACTTAGCCTATGAGTGAAAGTTTACAACGAAGGTGCACAGATCGAGAGAATTTTGAGTAATCAACGCCTGCATCTAGCTGACCTAGGGTGTAATCATTAGTCCAACAGTTACAAATGACAGTTTCTATTGGAGAAATGTTAAGGTATGTTTATTCCCATTTCGTTTAAGAAACGTTTTTAAACAGAATCGGCGGAATGAATACACCCCTCATCAAACACAAACACAGTTCACTTTCATAGCAGCCACATATAAAAACAGCATTCGGAAAGTATTCAGACCACTTCACTTTTTCCACATTTTGTTACGTTACAGAATTATTCTAAAATTGATTATATATAAAATATTCATCAATCTATACACAATACCCCATAATGACAAAGTGAAAACAGGTTTTTAGAAATTGTAGCAAAAAAAAACTGAAATACCTTATTTACATAAGTATTCAGACCCTTTGCTATGAGACTTGAAATTGAGCTCAGGTGCATCCTGTTTCCATGGATCATCCTTGAGATGTTTCTACAACTTGATTGGAGTCCACCTGTGATAAATTCAATTGATTGGACATGATTTGGAAAGGCACACACCTGTCTATATAAGGTCCCACAGTTGACAGTGCATGTCAGAGATCTGGGGAAGGGTGTCTGCAACATTGAAGGTCCCCAAGAACACAGTGGCCTCCATCATTCTTAAATGGAAGAAGTTTGGAACCACCAAGACTTTTCCTAGAGCTGGCTGCCCGGTCAAACTGAGCAATCGGGGGAGAAGGGCTTTGGTCAGGGAGGTGACCAAAAACCCGATGGCCACTCTGACAGAGCTCCAGAGTTCATCTTTGGAGATGGGAGAACCTCCCAGATAGACAACCATCTCTGCAGCTCTCCACCAATCAGGCATTTATGGTAGAGTGGCCAGACGGAAGCCACTCCTCAGTAAAAAGCACATGACAGCCCTCTGGGAGTTTGCCAAAAGGCACCGAAAGATGAAACCAAGATTGAACTCTTTGGCCTGAATGCCAAGCGTCACGTTTGGAGGAAACCTGGCACCATTCCTACAGTAAAGCATGGTGGTTGCAGCATCATACTATGGGGATGTATTTCCCCACAGCATGACTGGGAAACTATTCAGGAGCATGGGAAAGATGAATGAAACAAAATACAGAGAGATCCTTGATGAAAACCTGGTCCAGAGCGCTCAGGACCTCAGACTGGGTCGAAGGTTCACCTTCCAACAGGACAACGACTCTAAGCACACAGCCAAGAAATGCAGGAGTGGTTTCGGGACAATTGTCTGAATGTCCTTGAGTGGCCCATCCAGAGCCCAGACTTGAACCCGATCTAACTTCTGTGGAGAGACCTGAAAATAGCTGTGCAACGACGCTCCCCATCCAAACTGACAGAACTTGAGAGGATCTGCAGAGAAGAATGGGAGAAGCTCCCCAAATACAGGTGTGCCAAGCTGTAATCGCTGCCAAAGGTGCTTCATCAAAGTACTGAGTAAAGGGTCTGAATACTTATGTAAATGTGATATTTCTTTTAAATTTGATACAATTTCTAAAAAAAATGGTTTTTGTTTTGTCATTATGGGGTATTGTGTGTAGATTGATGAGGGAAAAAAACTTTCATCCATTTTAGAATAAGGCTGTAATGTAAATGTGGAAAAAGTCAAGGGGTCTGAATACAGCTTGTGTATATATAATTCCTTCAAGCAACTATCTATGCGCTCTTCTCTCACCTTTTCCCTTCACTTGTGGACTTCAGTGCACAACACATCAGCTGTCTGTGACCAGGCGAAAAATCCTTTCCAAGCCAAACCTTCATATCATGACTGCTAACGCTACACACAGCCTACATCATTGTTACCATATTAACTTCATAGTCAACATAGCTACTATAACTAACATGTTAGTAAACTCACTATAATCATGCAGTACAGTGTACAGTTAGAAAGCAGTTTAGCAGTTACACCGGCGGCAAAAAATTACTAAATCCAAATACTTACCTTGATGAAAACCTGGTCCAAGAGTTCCAGTGTTGGATAGAAATAGCCAGCTAGCTAGCATAGCATCCCTCTCTGATTGAGCCAGGTGTTTCAGTAGGCTAAACTAGCTAGCTGCATTCAACTAGCTAACTGAAAGTGAAACTTCCAAAAGAATACAACCAAATATACTGTAGCTAGCTCTCTTTCTCTCTCTCTCTCTCTCTCTCTCTCTCTCTTGCTTCTCCTTAATTTAAGAATACATTAATTAGTTAACTGTTCTACTATTGTCTTTCTCTCTTTGAGTCAACTACTCACGACATTGTATGCACTGCAGTGCTAGCTAGCTGTAGCTTATGCTTTCAGTACTAGATTAATTATCTGATCCTTTTATTGGGTGGACAACATGTCAGTTCATGCTTCAAGAGCTCTGATATGTTGGATAATGTCCTCCGGAAGTTGTCAGAATTACTGTGTAATTCTATGGAAGTGGGTGAGATCCATGAGCCTCCTAGGTTTTGTATTGAAGTCAAAGTACCCAGAGGAGGACGGAAGCTAGCTGTCCACCGGCTACACCATGGTGCTACCCTACAGAGTGCTGTTGAGGCTACTGTAGACCTTTATTGCAATACAGTGTGTTTTAATCAATTATTTGGTGAAGTGAATATACTTAGTATAGTTTTATCTAAAAAGGATAACTTTAATGTTTCACTATTTTAATATTTATGAAATTCACTGAGGAGGATGGTCCTCCATTCCTCCTCAGTGAATAGGCATACATAATGGTGTAAAGGTGTATTTCCACTGGTGTAAAGGTGTATGTCTGGTTTATGTGTGTCCAGACAGAGACCCTTCACATCATGCCTCATTCTACCCATAGATGGCACTTTCGTATCCAGAGTATATTTTCAACCCACCTCTTAGCCATTCTATAGCATGCCTTTCCTAATGCCTGTATCACGGACATTTCACCATGTACAGAAACATGTTAGCCCAATGGTACAGTATTAACCTACAGCTCTAATGACATCATTCAGTCATCCCAAACCAGTATGCAATTTGTAGAATAGCTAGTTGTGCAATTTCACGACAACGACAAAAAACACTGATTATGCTAAATGAATGTCAAAAGCATGCTCCTACATCCTCTCTCTCCCTCTCTCTCTATTTCTCTCTCTATTTCTCTCTCTATTTCTCTCTCTATTTCTCTCTCTATTTCTCTCTCTATTTCTCTCTCTATTTCTCTCTCTCTCTCTCTCTCTCTCTCTCTCTCTCTCTCTCTGCATCTTCTTCCTTCCCTTCCATACCTGTCGTTTGTGTGGTGTCAGCGATAGGGCTATTTCACGCTTAATTTGCCACTCGACACGCTTCGTTAATAAGCAAGACCTGCTGTTGCTACGTGCCTAGGCTCTGCTAAGCTAAGCTCTCGCTCTCGTTCCTTAGCATCTATCTTTCAGTCCGCTTTCAGAAGACAGCTCAAGACAGGAGTGCTTAGGCGGGATTAGCTGCACAATGCACTGTGTTTATGCGCATTATGTATGCCTATGTGTGTTTTCTACACTTAAGGAAGCAAAATGTTAACCGTATCAGGCCAATATTTAAAGTAGCTCTCCTCTCCCTCATTCTCTGTTATCTTTGAAGCACCCTTTAAAGATTTTGTTTTAATGATAAATTAGCACTTTTTGACAGATTTATACTCGTCCTCCAACAGTGGATCACTTTTTTATTTTTCATCCAAGAGTGGCCGAGTGTCTTCTGTCCATCTAATACATACGTCCATTCAGCTAATAAGACTATCCTATCCATTGCAACGTCACTGTGTGTGTGTGTGTGTGTGTGTGTGTGTGTGTGTGTGTGTGTGTGTGTGTGTGTGTGTGTGTGTGTGTGTGTGTGTGTCTTTCTGTTTGCTACAGGTGTTGAGAGGTAGAGAAATGTCAACCCAGATACAACACTTCTCTCCAGCCTCTAACACATTCTCACATAGTCCATTTCCTACCTAATATGTGAATGTCACTATGAGCTGCAAAAAATATGACATGCAATTCTTAATAGCTGGGGCACAGAATTGAACACTGATAGCTGTGATGGCGTCGTACTGTATGATTGCCATCTAGCGAGCTCTGACACAACTTTGCGATTATTTTGGGCGTTTATCTTTACTTTTTTTGTACAGAATGTATCCGCTATAATTTCATATGACCAACAAGCACTTTTCAGCTGTTACTAATCTTAAAGGCCCAGTGCAGTCAAAAATGTGATTTTGCTGTGTTTTATGTGAAGTACCAGTCAAAAGTTTGGACAAACCTACTGATTCAAAGGTTTTTGTTTATTTTTACTATTTTCTACATTGTAGAGTAATGGTGAAGACATCAACACTATGAAATAACACATATGGAATCATGTAGTACACAAACAAGTGTTAAATAAATCAAAATATATTTTATATTTGAGATTCTTCAAATTAGCCACCCTTTGCCTTGATGAGTGTTGCTCACACTTAATTCTCAACACTGCATTCTCTCTACCTGCTTCATGAGGTAGTCACCTGGAATGCTTTTCCAACAGTCTTTTTTGTGTAATTTTCAGTTTTTGCCTCCCCACTAAGACCACTCCCAGACAGTCCTAACAAAATTCTTGCTTGAGAAATTGCTTTTTGCTTAGAAGCAATACTGGGGTGAAGGTTCACCTTCTAACAGGACAACGACCCTAAGCACACAGCCAAGACAATGCAGAAGTGGCTTCGGGACAAGTCTCTGAATGTCCATGAGTAGCCCAGACAGAGCCCGGACTTGAACCTGATCGAACATCTGTTTAGAGACCTGAAAACAGCTGTGCAGCAAAGCTCCCCATCCAACCTGACAGAGCTTGAGAGGATCTGCAGAAAAGAATGGGAGAAACTCCCTAAATACAGCTGTGCCAAGCTTGTAGCATCATACCCAAGAAGACTCGAGGCTGTAATTGCTGCCAAAGGTGCTTCAACAAAGTACTGAGTAAGGGTCTGAAAAGTTATGTAAATGTGATATTTCCCAAAATTTCTAAAAACCTGTTGTTGCTTGGTCATTATGGGGTATTGATTGATGAGGGGAAAAAACTATTTAATACATTTTAGAATAAGGCTGTAACGTAACAAAATGTGGCAAAATTCAAGGGTTCTGAATACTTTCCGAATGCACTGTATCAGTTTAAAAACAAAGTAAAAAATCTGGGGCTCAAAACAGGTGGGGCTCTGTCCAGCACCTGCCCTGAATGACGGGTCGCCACTGGTGGGTAGGTTAGTGTACATGATGAGATTATTATGGATAAGAGTGAGAATATTTGTATTTGTCAAACGGCAGTCATGCATTGATCATCATGTCTCCAGAATATCTGTCAGCATTTATAAAATTGTACCAAAACTTCCTGTTTCCATGACAGCTGTCTTGATTTGTTTTTATACGATATGACTTTACTCGCATTAAAACTATGGACGGAAACATGGTTAGAAAGGTACTTAATTGCTACCCAAAAATGATTTTATATTGAGATAAAAATGGCTGCATTGGACCTTTAATTCCGGCTTTAACTTAGACCTTGACTCATCTGCCCTGGGCTTTTTGTGTACCTCCGACCCAATCTTCGGGCTACCCAAGAGGAAATGCAGGCGAAAAAGAGGCAAGAGAACAGGTGTTCTGGTGAGACTAAGGCGAAGGGAAAACCAGCCCCTCCATTTTATTGGCCACTTGATAAAAAGATGGATGACCTCCAATCACAAATTTTGCTTTCAACGGGACTCTCGTAATTGCAATATTCTCTGCTTTACTGAAACATGGCTCTCTGACATGACACCCCCCACGGCTATCCAACTTTATGGATTGTACATTCACCGAAAGAACAGGACATTGGACTCAGGGAAATCCCAAGTTAAATGGATCAACACTCGCAAGGCTGCAGGGCCAGACGGTATTCCACGGCACATTCTCAGAGCATGCGCAGACCAGCTGGCAGGGATCATTACAGACATTTTCAAACTCTTCTTGTCCCATTCTGTAATCCCCACATGTCTTAAGCTGATCACCACCATTCCTGTTCCCAGGAACACTAAGGCAACCTGCCACAATGACTATTGCCCTGCAGCTCTTACATCTGTAATCATGAAGTGCTTCGAAAGGCTGGTCATGGCACACATCATCTCCATCATCCCAGACACCGTTGACCCACTCCAATTTACATACAGCAATCTCAATTGCACTCCACACTGCCCTCTCCCACCTAGACCAGGAATAACAATGTGAGAATGATGTTCATCGCCTGCAGCCCAGCGTTCAACACTATTGTGCCCTCCAAGCTCGTCACTAAGCTCGGGATCCTGGGACTGAACACTTCCCTCTGCAAAAGTCTTAAAAGGTATTAGAAAGACACTATATATGGGCTTCCAGAGTGGCGCTGCGGTCTGAGGCACTGCATCGCAGTGTTTGAGGCGTCACTACAGACCCGGGTTCGATGCCAGGCTGTGTCACAACCGGCTGTGACCAGGAGTCCCATAGGACAGCGTATAATTGGCCCAGCGTTGTCCGGGTTAGGTGAGGGTTTGGCCGGGGTGGCTTTTTCGATATCACGTAAAAGGTGGCTAAAATACACAAAAAATATGTATAAAGAAAGAAATACACTATATATAAAAGAGTATGTTGACACCCCTTCAAATGAGTGGATTCGGCTATTTCACTCACATCCGTTGCTGACAGGTGTATCAAATCGAGCACACAGGCATGCAATCTCCATAGACAAACATTGGCAGTAGATTGGCCTTACTGAAGAGCTCAGTGACTTTCAACATGGCACCGTCATAGGAAAAAAAATTCTGCCCTGCTAGAGCTGCCCCGGTCAACTTTAAATGCTGTTATTGTGAAGTGGAAACATCTAGGAGCAACAACGGCTCAGCCGTGAAGTGGTAGGCGACACAAGCGTGCAGAACGTGACTGCCGAGTGCTGAAACGCACAGCGCATAAAAATTGTCTGTCCTTGGTTGCAACACTTACTACTGAGTTCCAAACTGCCTCTGGAAGCAACGTCAGCACAAGAACTGTTCGTTAGGAGCTTCATGGATTGCGTCTCCAATGGCCGAGCAGCCGCACACAAGCCTAAGATCACCAAACGCAATGCCCAACGTCGTCTGGAGTGGTGTAAAGCTTGCCGACATTGGAGCAGTGGAAACGTGTTCTCTGGAGTGATGAATCACACCTCACCATCTGGCAGTCCGACGGACAAATCTGGGTTTGGCGGATGCCAGGAGAACGCTACCTGCCTGAATGCATAGTGCCAACTCTAAAGTTTGGTGGAGGAGGAATAATGATCTGGGGCTGTTTTGCATGGTTCGGGCTAGGCCCCTTAGTTCCAGTGAAGGAACGATAACATTCTAGACGATTCTGTGCTTCCAACTTTCTGCATGACAATGCCTTGTGCACAAAGTGAGGGGCACACAGAATTGCTTTGTTGAAATCGGTGTGGAAGAACTTGACTAGCCTGCACAACTCCATTGAAACCCCTTTGGGATGAATTGGAACGCCGACTGCGAGTCAGGCTTAATATCCAAACATCAGTGCCCAACCTCACTAATGCTTATGTGGCTGAATGGAAGTCCCCACAGCAATGTTCCAACATCTAGTGGAAAGCCTTCCCAGGAGGCTGTTATAGCAGCAAATGGGGGACCAGCTCCATATTAATGCCCAGGATTTTGGAATCGACGAGCAGGTGTCCACCTACTTTTGGTCAGTGCACATCAGAACACAATAATATTGAAGTAAAGACCCCTGCCAACTAATATCAACATTTATATTTCGTTTTGGAGAAATGATTTGCCTTCTGTAAGTTTAAGAAACATTGCCTTGTGCCTTGTAATTCCGTTACCAAAAACCCACATCTTTAAGATATTTTCTAATTTCTCTCTCTCATGAGGAGGAAGGATAATGAAAGTTCACAGAAGTAACAGGTAAAGTTAGACTGACCAATACGTTTAAGTGTTTTTACTGAGATCACGTTTGTTTATGAATCATCAAGTGATTGATACTAGTAATTATGTTACCAAATCGGTAAGAGAATTACCGAAAAATATGTAACAGAATTATTACAATTAAATTGGCTATAATGGGAAATCATAATGGTCACAAACCACAGTTGGGTCACCTGCTGCTGTCCTCCCTTCCTCTGGCATACTGTTATGTTCAGCTCATAGGGTCACCTGCTACAGTCCTCCCTTCCTCTGGCATACTGTTATGTTCAGCTCATAGGGTCACCTGCTACAGTCCTCCCTTCCTCTGTCATACTGTTATGTTCAGCTCATAGGGTCACCTGCTACTGTCCTCCCTTCCTCTGGCATACTGTTATGTTCAGCTCATAGGGTCACCTGCTACAGTCCTCCCTTCCACTGGCATACTGTTATGTTCAGCTCATAACTGTTTATTTTCTATTTCTGTCGTCTGGTTGTCAAAGCAAGACTGTGAAAAGTCAGGACCCATGATGTAAATCCGTTACCGTAATTCCTTTACCGGATGTAAATCCTGTAGTTCAATAAGCAAAATAAATACTTAAAGGTGTCACGTCATAGCTGACGCCACATTATTTTTTGGAAAACGTGGTCGCATAAAAAACTGAGGGATATTTGACCGTAATTCTATTACCATCTGCACAGTTTTCCCAGTAAATGTGTTTTTATAAAAATGTCTGTGTAAATTGTTCAAAGTAGACTTTGTGCATAGAGTTGTATGGTTTGTTAAAAGCGTCATTCAGTTATCGTGGCATTGCCCTGTGGCAACTGCACCACCCTCGACTGTAAGACCCTACAGAGGGCGTTGCCGACGGTCCAGTGCATCACGGGGGCGAGCGCCCAGCCATCCAGGACATTCGTGCTAGGCGGTGTCTGAGGAAGGCCTGAAAAATCGTCAAAGACTCCAGCTACCAGAACCATGGACTGTACTCTCTGCTCCTGTCCGCAGGCGGTACTGGAACATCGGGTCTCGGACCAACACGCTCTGAGACAGCTTCTACCCCCAGGCCATAAGACTGTTAAATGGCTAACAACTACTGCCCCTCCCACGGACTATCCACAGGTCTTTACCGACTCAGGCACACACACGTGCTCACATACAAATGCTTGCATACATCCTCACTCACACACTCATTGCTGACGCTACACACATACACCCACATGCATACACCCACTCACACCTATGCTGCTGCTATAATGATTATATTGATTCGATTTATTATTACCATTATGCTACTGCTCATTGATTATTGTGATTGCCCTTACAACTAGTTTTTATCTATTTATCTCACTGTGTCACTTTTAACCTTGTTCACATGTAGATATTACCATTAGTATTTATTACCATTAGTATTTATAATTTATTCCCGCTATCAGACACTTTCGCCCCTATTTACTATTGGGCATAAAATAATCTGAAACACAACCAAAACAAACAGCAAATGCATCCAAGGTTGTAGAGCCACAAGCTTGATGTAATCATTGCGTGCTAGGAATATGGGACCAAATACTAAACTTTAGACTACTTTAATACATGAGAATTTGTCTCAATATTTTTGGTCCCCTAAAATGGGGTGACTATGTTCACAAAGTACTGTAATTTCTAAACGCTTGTACTTTTTCAAATTCGAGGTGCTGGAGTACAGAGACAAAACAACAACAAAAATGTTTTGTCCCAATACTTTTGGAGCTTACTGTACCTACCTCAACCACTCCAGTACCCCTGCACATTCAGTACAGTACTGGCACAGTGCATACACTACCGTTCAAAAGTTTGAGGTCACTTAGAAATGTCCTTGTTTTTTTAAAGAAAAGCATTTTTTTGGTCCATGAAAATAACATGATATTGATCAGAAATTCAGTGTAGACATTGTTAATGTTGTAAATGACTATTGTAGCTGGAAACGGCAGATTTTTTATGGAATATCTACATATGCGTACAGAGGCCCATTATCAGCAACCATCACTCCTGCGTTCCAATGGCATGTTGTGTTAGCTAATCCAAGTTTATCATTTTAAAAGGCTAATTGATCATTAGAAAACCCTTTTGCAAATATGTTAGCACAGCTGAAAACTGTTGTGCTTATTACGGAAGCAATAAAACTGGCCTTCTTTAGACTAGTTGAGTATCTGGAGCATCAGCATTTGTGGGTTCGATTACAGGCTCAAAATGTCCAGAAACAAAGAACTTTCTTCTGAAACTTGTCAGTCTATTCTCGTTCTGAGAAATGAAGGCTATTCCATGTGAGAAATTGTCGAGAAACTGAAGATCTCGTTGAACGCTGTGTACTACTCCCTTCACAGAACAGCGTAAACTGGAACTAACCAGAATAGAAAGAGGAGTGGGAGTGCACAACTGAGCAAGAGGACAAGTACATTTCAAACGGTAGTGTATTTTCATTCTTGTGTTTCGTTATCTCATATCTCTTGTGTGTTTTTATTTTATATTCTCTATATTATTACATTTATTACTGTACTTTGGGACATTTCAGTACTGTTTTACACCTGTTTAATCCTGTGCTTGTGGCAAATAAACATTGAAACTTAGACTTAACACTTTTCTTCCTAACTCCCCTCCCCAAATGACTACATCTCAAATGTAGTGATAAAAATATCTCTGTGAGAGCTTTAGGACCTGATCCCTGACCCCTCTTGCCCCCCTCCTGTTTTAGGACCACTGTAGGGCGCAAACCACAAACACCTGTTGTGTCAAATCAGAATGTTGCTAACACTATGTTAACAATAGTGAGGAACTAGTTTAGAAGTAGTGCAGGGTACAAAAAGTAAACTGATGCAAGAAAGATAGAATCCTGCAGTTTTGTTGTGCAACGTTTCAACATGGTCTTCCTCAAGCCTGAGGAGATCCACAGTGAATCCCAATGTGTAGTTCCTCCCACTCCCTCCCTTCACTCCAACAGGATAGTGTGACGCACACACAAACATAATCTGACTGACAGCTGTTTGAAGGGGTGTGAAGGGAACATTGCTGGGAAGTGGCGGCGGATCGGAGCTAGCCAGAACAGTCCAAATGAGGGGTTGAAAGCGAGGGCAATAAGGGCATGACGTTTCTGACTCCATCCTTCATGTTGTAAATGGGAAAGACCCTGGAGAGATGGAGGGCGTTGACTCAACTCGGTGTAGCCAGAGCCTACCAGCACCTCTATGCGCTACAAGCCATACAATGGTAATGGTGTCCATATTATGACAGCCTCAGCCCAACTCTTTGTGACTTGGAGGCTTTGCTAATACGAACACTGTACTCAGTGGAGGCTCTGCATTCCCTCTGATCTGATGACAACCGACGTGACCTTCACGTCCAACGCAGCGCCATGGAAACACCCTGGGGGCGCTCCCGCCACCGCCACTCTGGCCTACGTCCACCCGGGCTCAACTGGGATAAACCTCACAGCGAACTCGAATGCGAATGTACCGATGGATGCAGCGAAGCATTACTAATCAGAGACATTTACCCAGAGACTGGACCTGTCGGGATCTGGACCAGTCATCTTGACAATGGTACCTACGGTATGGAAATACAAATGATTCACTGTCATTAATATGCAATATTATATAATAAGGAACTGCATGTTTCAAGCCCAGAGGAAAAATCCACTCAAAAGCCAAAATCTGATTTCTGAGTGGAGTTTTCCTTTAAACGCCACTGTGTCTTGTGGTTTTGGCGTTGATTACCAAAACACTGTACATGGTTAGCCATGATGACATCAATTTACTAGATAAAGTTATCCGCGGACATCAACTAGCAGACACACGGGCTCTTGTGGATTTGAGTCCGGACCCCAATGTTAATAAGGTTGTAATTACATTGCTCAATAGCAGTGTTCTTCAGTCCTAGGCAACAACTGTGTGTGCAGACTTTTATTCCTTCCCCATTAAAGGAAAGGATGAAAGGCACTTAAGGGAGGATTCCTTTTGAAAATATTGGAATGGGGCCTTGGACTGGCAGCTGACAAGGAGGGGATGATGAAGCATTATATGTTCCTGTCTCTGGCAAAAGTTCAAAAAGTTTGGGGTCACTTCGAAAACGTCCTTGTTTTTTAAAGAAAAGCGAATTTTTTTGTCCATTAAAATAACATCAAATTCATCAGAAATACAGTGTAGACTTTGTTAATGTTGTAAATGTCTATAGTAGCTGGAAACGGCTTTATGGAATATCTACATAGGCGTACAGAGGCCCATTATCAGCAATCATCACTCCTGTGTTCCAATGGCACATTGTGTTAGCTAATCCAAGTTTATCATTGTAAAAGGCTAATTGATCATTAGAAAACCCTTTTACAAGTATGTTAGCACAGCTGAAAACTATTGTGCTGATTAAAGAAGCAATAAAACTGGCCTTCTTTAGACTAGTTGGGCACTTCTACTCATTGAAGTGTTTTTCTTTATTTTTACTATTTTCAACAATGTAGAATAATAGTGAAGACATCAAAACTATGAAATAACACATATGGCATCATGGAGTAACCAAAAAAGTGTTAAACAAATCAAAATATTTGTTCAATTTTAGAATCTTCAAAGTAGCCACCCTTTGCCTTGACAGCTTTGCACACTCTTGGTATTCTGTCAACCAGAGAATGTTGCAAGGTTAAACCTAAATGTGTATTTTCAGTTTCATACTGTTGTATTTTGTATGAAAATGTATGCACTCAATATTGTAAGTCGCTGTGGATAACATCTGTAGCCATGAAATTCTTTGAAAGCCTGGTCATGGCTCACATCAACACCATAAACCCAGACACCCTGGACCCACTCCAATTCGCAAACCGCCCCAACAGATCCACAGATGACACAATCTCTATTGCACTCCACACTTCCCTCTCCCACCTGGACAAGAGGAACACCAATGTGAGAATCCTGTTAATTGACAATAGCTCAGTGTTCAACACCATAGTGCCCTCCAAGCTCATCACTAAGCTAAGGACTCTGGGACTAAACAGCTTCCTCTGCAACTGGATCCTGGCCTTCCTGACGGGCCACTCCAAGGTGGTGAGGGGAGGCAACCGCATCCTCCACGCTGACCCTCAACACTCAACCCTCAGGGGTGCATGCTCCCATCCTGTCCTCCCGTTCACCCACGATCACACACGACTCCAACACCATCATTAAGTTTGCTGACGACATGACGGTGGTGGACCTGATCACTGACGACGATGAGACAGTCTATAAGGAGGTGGTCAGTGGCCAGGCAGTGTGGTGCCAGGTCAACAACCCCTCCCTCAACATCAGCAAGACAAAGGCGTTGATCGTGGACTACAAGAAACGGAGGGCTGAGCACCCCGCCATCCACGTCGACAGGGGCTGTAGTGTAGTGAGTCGAGAGCTTCAAGTTCCTTAGTGTCCACATTACTAAGGAATTATCATGGTCCACACCCACCAACACAGTTGTGAAGAAGGCACGACAACACCTCTTCCCCCTCAGGATGTTGAAAAGATTCAGCATGGGACCTCAGATCCTCAAAGTTTTACAGCTGCACCATTGAGAGCATATTGACTGGCTGCATCTCCACTTGGTATGGTAACTGCTTGGCATCAGACCTCAAGGCGCTACAAAGGGGAGTGCATATGGCCCAGTACATCACTGGGGCCGAGCTGCCTGCCATCCATGACCTCTATACCAGGCGGTGTCAGAAGAAGAACCTAAAAATTGTTTAAGACTCCAGCCATAGACTGTTCTCTCTGCTACCAGCGCGGCAAGCAATACCAATGCACCATATCTGGAACCAACAGGACCCTGAACAGCTTCTACCCCCAAGCCATATGACTGCTAAGTAGTCCAGGTAGCCATTGGTTAACTATTTAACTATCTGCATTGTGACCCCTTTACACTAACTCCTTTGACTCATCACATAAGCTACAGCTACTGTCCTTTATCTATCCTACATTTTATCCCTACCTACAGTATATGCACAGAGTGCCTTCAGTAAATATCCCCCTGACTTATTCCACATTTTGTTACAGCCTGAATTCAAAATTGATTAAATATATATATTTCTCTCACCCAGGTACACACAATGCCACATTATGACAGTGAAAACATGTTTTTTTTGTAACTTTTTCAAATCTACTGAAAATTAAACACAGAAATATCTCATTTACATAAGTATTCACACCCCCGAGTTAATATTTTGTAGACGCACCTTTGGCAGTGATTACTGCGGTCAGTTTTTCTGGGTAAGTCTATAAGAGGTTTCCACACCTGTGCAACATTTGCCCATTTATTATTTTCAAAATTCTTCAAGCTTTGTCAAATTGTTTGATTATCGCTAGACAACCATTTTCAGGTCTTGCCATAGATTTTCAAATAGATTTAAGTCAAAACATTAACTCGGCCACTCAGGAACATTCTCGATCTTCTTGGTAAGCAACTACAGTGTAGATTTGGCCTTGTGTTTTAGGTTAGGTTGAAATGTGAATTAATCTCCCAGTGTCTGGTGGAAAGCAGGCTGAACCAGGTTTTCCTCTAGGATTTTATCTGTGCTTAGCTTCCTTCCATTAATTATTTTATCCTGTAAAAACTCCCCAGTCCTTAACAATTACAAGCATCCCATAACATGATGCAGCCACCACTATGCTTGAAATTATGGCGAGTTGGACACAGTAACGTGTTGTATTGGATTTGCACCAAACAAAACACTTTGTAGTCAGTACAAAAACTTAAATGTTTTGCCACATTTTTTGCATTATTACTTTAGTGTCTTGTTACCAACATGATGCATGTTCTGTAATATTTTTGTTCTGTACAGGCTTCCTTCTTTTCACTCTATCAAGTATGATAGTATTGTGGAGTAACTACAATGTTGTTGATCCTTCCTCCCATCACAGCCATTTAAACTCTCTAATTGTTTTAAAGTCACTATTGGCCTCGTGGTGAAATCCCTGAGCGGTTTCTTTCCTCTCTGGCAACTGAGTTAGGAAGGACGCCTGTAGTGACTGGGTGTATTGGTACAACATCCAAAGTGGAATTAATAACGTCACCATGCTCAAAGGGATAGTCAATGTCTGCTTTTGAATTATTACCCATCTACCAATAGGTGCCTTTCTTTACAAGGCATTGGAAAACCTCCATGGTCTTTGTGGTTGAATCTGTGTTTAAAATTCACTGCTCGACTGAGGGACCTTACAGATAATTGTGTGTGTGGAGTACAGAGATGAGGTAGTCATTCAAAAATCATGTTAAACTTATTATGTGACTTGTAAGGCATATTTTTACTCCTGAACTTATACTGAACAAAAATATAAATGCAACATGTAACAATTTCATAGATTTTACTGAGTTACAGTTCAAGTTCATTTGAAATAAATTCATTAGACCCTAATCTATGGATTTCACATGACTGGGAATACAAATATGCATGTTGGTCACAGACACCTTTAAAAAAAAAGAGAAGGGGCTTGGTTCAGAAAACCAGTCAGTATTTTGTGGGACCACCATTTGCCTTATGCAGCGCGATACATCTCCTTTTCATAGAGTTGTTCAGGCTGTTGATTGTGGAATGTTGTCCCACTCCTCTTCCATGGCTGTGCGAAGTTGCTGGATATCGGAGGGAACTGAAACACGCTGTCGTACACGTCGATCCAGAGCATCACAAACGTGCTCAATGGGTGACACGACTGGTGAGTATGCAGGCCATGGAAGAACTGGGACATGTTCAGCTTCCAGGAATTGTGTACAGATCCTTGCGATGTGGGGCCTTGCATTATCGTGCTGAAAAATGAGGTGATGGCGGCGGATAAATGGCACGACAAACAGGCCTCAGGACTTCATCATGGTATCGTTGTGCCCGGTATAGTTGAAACCAGGATTCATCCGTGAAGAGCACGCTTCTCCAGCCTGCCAGCAGCCATCTACATTGAGCATTTGCCCACTGAAGTCGGTTACGCGCCAAACTGCAGTCAGGTCAAGACCCTGGTGAGGATGACGAGCTTCCCTGAGACAGTTTCTGACAGTTTGTGCAGAAATGCTTCGGTTGTGCAAACCCACAGTTTCATCAGCTGTCCGGGTGGCTGGTCGCAGATGATTCGCAGGTGAAGAAGCCGGATGTGGCGGTCCTAGGCTGGCGTGGTTACGCGTGGTCTGTGGTTGTGAGGCCGTTTGGACGTACTGACAAATTCTCTAAAACAATGTTTGAGGCGGCTCAGAATGCCAATTGCAAACTCACTCAACTTGAGACATCTGTGGCATGGTGTTGTGTGACAACACTGCATGTTTTAGAGTGGCCTTTTATTGCCCCCAGCACAAGGTGCACTTGTGTAATGATCATGCTGTTTAATCAGTTTCTTCTTATCTTGGCAAAGGAGAAATGCTCACTAACAGGGATACACAACATTTGAAGACAAATAAGATTTTTGTGCGTATGGAACATGTCTGGGACCTTTTATTTCAGCTCATGAAATGGGACCAACACTTTACATGTTGCGTTTTATAATTTAGTTCCAGTGTATTTAGGCTTGCCATAATAAAGGGGTTGAATAAATGTGGGTAGCACTAGATCTACTCAGCATAATGCAACTCATATGATTTACAGAGTGATATAATATCTGTCGTTTTGTCAGGGTTTTACCTAGCTCGGTGTGGTGCCTGTATAGCTGCCACAGCGGCACACTACAAATAGTTCTCTCTTCTCTAACCTCGTGTGACCCAGCACATTAGGGAGTGTTGACTCATATACACACTAACACACACACACACCCTTACTCAAGGGTGTAAATAAGGCCAAATTGTTGCAGACAGTGAGTCCGTGGAGTGTGAGAAGTTGGCAATGGCCTCTGGTGTGTGTGTGCACCCATCTGCTCTGCTTGGCGTTGGGGTACGACTCTGGCATGTACCCTGGCTACCATATCTGGCTGGGTGACTGTCATTGTGTGTTGCTTTGCGTGAGTGCTCGCATGCCCGTGCACGCGTGCGGATTGTAGGTGTGTGTTTGAGTGTGCCTGCCTGGGTCTGTCTGTTGCTGTGTTTGTCGCTTGTTTGTCTGTAGTCTGTATTCCTGCCTGTCAGTAGTAGTCTTTTCACACTTTCTCGATAACTGTTGTCTGCTCCCAGATATTTTGCTGTGCGAACTAACATTCAATTTCTGGAACACCAGTGCGACCAGGTTAAAAATCCCCAATTTAATAATTGCCGTAATGATAGGCTACACTCTGCAATTGTTTCCGAGTTCAATTGAGAAAAAAAGCGAGTGCAGATTCGTTCAATCCAAAGCCTACATTTAAAGAATGCATCAGTGATTTCTGGAGACGTAACGGCATAGGAATGCCTGTGTCCACAACTTTGTGTAGCTAGTTAGTGACACCGAAACAGTCATTTCCAAAGGCTTTCCTATAAACATTTCCAAATGAAATGTTAACTGCAAAGTCGGCTTACCTGACAGCATGATATGATATCATGGTTTTGTATCAATCGGTTGGTCTTTTGTTTTGCGAACGCTGATATTGCGAAACACCACCTGTCTCTTGAGGTGCGCAATTGAAATTAAAGTGCTACTATTGGCCTACACTCCAAAATATATTTTTTATTTTCCTTCCCAGATCTCAAAAGTTTTCTCCTGATGTGGTTTAAGCACATCCCATTTTTGTTGAATTTATATTTTTTTTAAAGTGTGATTTTGAATGGGAAAAAATGGGGGAAATAACCTTGTTACTTAAATAAAAGTTTCTAAACATTTCACTGTAACGCATCTCAATAGGTAGTGCTTTTACACAATGTGGAAACCTAATATTCCACAAATGACTTTGCAAATTTCAATGACAGGTTTTCGTATTGACATTTTAGCTTTTTATAATAAACAAATGTCTTTACAGGGTTAAATATTAGTGTCTAGAGCACAACATGCGCTTCAAAAGTGGCTAGAATTCGTAGGCTGCGTTTAAACATGCAGCCCAATTCTTTTTCAGAGCTGATCTGATTGGTCAAAAGACCAATTACTGAATTTTTTTAATCAGAATTGGGCTGCCTATGAATTGGGCTGCCAATAAACACAGCCATTTAGGCCCAATATGCTATATCTCAATTAAAAAATACATATATCTTCTGGTGCTCCTAGATTTTATTTTGTGCTCCTAACCTTTTTCAGTTGGGATCACCAGTGCTACCAATGAAACATTTTCATTTAGAGCCCTGATTGCGGTTCATTCAGGTTGGACTTGTCTCCAGGCAGCCATTGAGACATGACTAGCTGAGCTCCGCTAACGGTTCTAACCCCTGGGCCTATGGGGCTGCTGAGTCATCCTGTTGAAAGCCCAACACTAAAAGCCTGCAGAAAGTCCCCCTGACATCTGCCTGTTCCCAGTTAAGTTGAAGTCGCCTTCAGTGACCCTCCGCTGCTCTGCTTCAAAAACTCCCTTGGATCTAGTAGTCACAGGTTCCCTTTAGTGTTGCGACTGGCTGGCTGGTTGGCTACTGGCCAGTTCCGCTGATAAATGTGGATAGCAAGCTACCTGCTGAATCGTAATTGCGGATAGTAAGATAGTTGTAGAATGTTGTACATTCAGACATGTGACCACACACACACACACACACACACACACACACACACACACACACACACACACACACACACACACACACACACACACACACACACACACACACACCCACCAGCCTTCACACTGCAGCATCAACACATAGTCCCTCCAACTCACACCCACTCCTTCACTGACCCCCCCAAACGCTTGCACACTTCAAGTCAACACTCTAGCACTTGTAGTAGCATTCACTGCTACTCCAAAACGTACTCCAAATTTACCCAGACACTCTCACAGGTGTACACAAAACTCTCCAGGACACACACAAACACACACACTCACTTGACATTGTATGACCAAAAGTTTGAAAACTCCAGACGCACAACACTCACTCCCTCTCAAAATGAACTCAAATCTAACACGTTCATTCATCTCACACACACTTCAGGCTGGCAGAGCAGGGTGTGTTTCACCTGTTCTCTCTCTCTGTTGTTGTTGTTGTACAGCACTTCTGAACTAGTCATGTTATACTGGATTTGTATTCATTTGACATTTTAGTAATTTAGCATACACTCTTATCCAGAGCGACTTACAGTTAGTGCATCCATCTTAAGATAGCTAGGTGGGACAACCACAATCACAGTCACGGTAAGTACATTTGTTCCTCAAAGTGGCTATCAGCGAAGTCAACGCTAGTAAGAAGGTAAAGAGTCAACTGCGAGTGTTTTATTTTGGTCTGTATTCATTCCACAAGTGCCTTAAAAACATCTGTCTTTTCAAATAGACAAGTTTATGAAGACTTTCCTTTATCCTGAGAGATGGAGAGGGGGTGATAGAGTGGAAGAAAGCACACGAGAGAGAGAACACTAGAATGATAGATGAAGCGCACAGTCGAGTCAGCTCTAGTGCCATTGCAAACATTTCCACGACTGGCGAATATTGAGAAGGAGACAAACGACCTGGCAATGAGCGAAAATTAGGATTTTATCGCCCATTTCTTTTCACTTCGTCGGCACCCAGATTCCCTGAATCGCTCAAATGTGTGTGTCCCTCCCACTCTCTGACTGCCCAGCTTATGGCATTGCGCTGGCCTAGGGGCGTAGTTAGAGAAATCCCTCACTCACTCAGCGTCTACTGGAAAGGCCTCCAGGCTCAAGGTCTATGGCTGTTAGAGAGTGGTTGGAAAAGGGTAGGAGGACTTTACCTACCTGTGTGTGTGTGTGTGTGTGTGTGTGTGTGTGTGTGTGTGTGTGTGTGTGTGTGTGTGTGTGTGTGTGTGGCAGTAGATTTGTTGTGTGTCATGTGTGTGTGCTCATGTGCTTGCCCGTGCATTGTGTCCTAATCTCATCCGCAGATATAATTACAATGCCCCAGGTTTAAGGTGAGGTATCCAGCTCTAGCTTGCCTTCTCACACCCCCCTATCCTACCCCATTCAGGAAAGCTGATCCGATGTTACCATCTCGGGAAGTCATTACGGGATTAAAGGGGAAGTTCACCCAAAACCGCATCTGAGCCTTTTATAACACTTGCCTGGCTGTTTGTCAGTGCTCCAGACAGTTTTTAGGTCCATTGTTTGAGTATTTAGATTTCTGTATTTTTATATCAAAACGCAGAATTTCTGAAATTGCTTAAAATGCATTAAAAACGGTGTATTTATTGTTACATAAACAACGATTTTTGTCTCGGCATTGAATTGCCAAATAAATGTGTTGTTTAATGTAAAAACAAAGATCTACTTCGTGCTATCGTAAAGATCGTCCATATAGTCTGTAATCCGTTAGATACTCTTCTTCATGGTTCTAAAATGGATCATTACAGGAGGTGGGCTGAAGGAGCGTCTTACTATTGGTCTTCAGGGAAAGGAAATCAGAATGAAAGGAAGTGAACAAAGATGGTAGCTAGCTAGGCTGGCTGTTAGTAATCTCTGAAGTAAAGTAAGTGTCGGCGAATAACGTTGGTAGTCGAGTAGTTGAATGACTTCGGCCAAAATGAAATGCATTGTACCTGGGTGCAATAGTGTTGCGGTCAGATAGAAATACACTAAACATTTGCACTCTTTTCCTGGAAGCGATGGAGCTTTGTGTCAGGCATGGCTGCAGGCCATCCAAAATCCTGCTTATGGTGTCGATACGACACCTGAAGTCATTCACCAGCTGCGGTTGACCATGTCCAGCAGTGGAGGCTCCTCAGAGAAGGAAGGGGAGGACCATCCTCCTCAGTGAATTTCATAAATATAAAAATAGTGAAACATTAAAGTCATCCTTTTTAGATAAAACTTTACTAAATATATTCATGTCACCAAATAATTGATTATAACACAGTTTTGCAATGAAGTCTACAGTAGCCTCAACAGCACTCTGTAGGGTAGCACCATGGTGTAGCCGGAGGACAGCTAGCTTCCGTCCTCCTCTGGGTACATTGACTTCAATACAAAACCTACGAGGCTCACAGTTCTCACCCCCTTCCATAGACTTACACAGCAACTTCTGGAGGACGTGCTCCAACCTATCAGAGCTCTTGCAGCATGAACTGACATGTTGTCCACCCAAGGATCAGAGAATGAATCTAGTACTGAAAGCATAAGTATAGCTACCTAGTACTGCAGTGCATAAAATGTGGTGAGTAGTTGACTCAGAGAGAGAAAGACAGTAGTTGAACAGTTTTGAACTAATTAATTTCTTCCAAAATGAAGAAGCAAGAGAGAGATTGTCATGTTTGCTGAACTTTGTTTCACTTAGCTAGCAAATGCACCTAGCCAGTTTAGCCTACTCAAACACCCTGCACAAACCGAGGGATGATATGTTAGCTAACTGGCTATGACTATCCAACACAACACTGGAACTCTTTCAAGTCAAGGTAACTTTTTGTTTTTACAAATGTATTGCCACAGGGCCCGCCGGTGTAAGTGCTAAACTGCTTACTGTACACTGTAACATTATTGTATGACTGTAGTGGGTTTACTAATGCGTTAGTTCTATTAGCTATGTCAACTATGGCGTTACTTTACCTAATATGGTGACAACGATGTGGGCTGTGTGTAGCGCTTATGATATGGTTTGGCTTGGAAAGGTTTTTTCTCCTGGTCACATACAACTGATGTGTTGTGCATTGAAGTCCACAATTGAAGCAAAAAGGTGAGAGGAGGAGAGCGCATAGATGTGAGAAGGAATACAACGTGGCTGCTATGAAAGTGAACTGTGTTTATGAGTGATCAGGGGTGTATTCATTCTGCCGATTCTGTTGAAAAACGTTCTTAAACGGAACGGGGATAAACATACCTGAATTTGTCCAATAGAAACTCTCGTTTGCAACTGTTGGACTGGATCAGATTACACCCTTGATCAGCTAGATGAAGGCAAGAGTGTGCAAGGCGGCTTTGAATGTGTCACTGTCTTTCCATGTTTCACTGTCACCTCAATGTTCGCTCGACCTGTGTGCACCTACGTTGTAAACTTTCATTCATAGGCTAGGTTGTAGCAACCTCATGATGGGTATAGGGAAAATTGGAGTATCATGTAGTAGCCTAAACCTATCGCTGTTACATTGAACTGGGTGAATGGAATATGAATGACAGTCACCCAATATGTTGTAATAGAAGTAAGGCCATTCTCATGAAAGTAATAAATTGTCCTCCCTCATCTTAAACGGCACTGACCGCCACTGGTGTTCAGTGATCACTTTGTGGCCACTGACTACAATGGGGACCGGTTGAAACTGGGTTCTGTTCTCACCGGGAAAGCACCAACCATTTAAGGTATGTTGATTAGCTAACACCTGTAGCTAGTCACCACAAAGTCATTTATAACGTCATTTGTTCCCTGAACTAATTTGTGGTATTTTTAGCGGTAATGTTATCCTGTCCTACTAACTGTTTTGTTTATTTTGCTTTGTGATGCAATTCCCTTTTTCATTATAACGTTACTGATAAGAAATAGTATATTATTTTCTACTAGGCATCACTGTTTTCTGTAGTGCTATTGATTGCATAAAATGAGTTGCCCTTGTTAAGGTCCGTGAGAAGGACACAGCCCTAGCCAGAGACATATAGATAAATATATGGCTTTGGCCCTAGCTGATGCATGAGTTGTACTGACAACAAACTAGCCCAACCTTTGAATTATTTAAATGAAAACATTTCGAATAACAGTACATGCCCTGAATTGACATGTACTGTAATGACTGACTCTGTTTCATACCATCAGCAATCAGTCTTTCTGTTTATACCTGCCTGGGAGGGAATGGAATAAGGAGGGGGTGGTGGAACAGACATGTGGATAGGACACTGAACCATGCTGTCTCAGATTTGGTCTTTGTTCAATTTCTTTGTTCAATATTCTATCTTTGTATTCTTTTCACACCCTTTGCCAAGAGGGGACCCGATGTTCCTCCGCTCAGGACGCAAGAAGGATAGACTAATTAGGACTTATTTATATTTTTTGTTTTGTTATTCCGTTACAAATCTTTCAGATCTGAGAAACCGTGTGGAGTATTCCAAACAGGCCAAGGACTGGGCAGAGAAGAGTGTCTGAACAGAAGACATTCAACTTTAGAACCCCCATTGGTCCAGCAGGCTGTCTAGAACCCGATTTGGTCCAGCAGGCTGCCAAGCGGCGGGAATATAAACAGATCATACACAAAAGACCCAGACTTCAAAGTTGACCTACCTCCCAACATCGACCCAGTTGAAAAACCGACCAAGGAGGAGCTGGTGGTGAAACTTTTCAGCCTAACTTTGCAACTAACTTGTGCTAGCCTAATGATGGCAATTTGACTGATCAACTTATGCGTATACTTGCAATGGCTGCCTGGTGTTGTCATCAAATGAAATGTTATTTGTCACATGCTTAGTAAACAACAAGTGGACACTAACAGTGAAGTGCTTACTTACAGGTCCTTCCCAACAATGCAGAAAGCGGGAAAAAGAAATTATAGATAAGTAATAATACATAATAATAAAAGTAGTAATAAATACACAGTGAGTAATGATAACTTTGCAATATACACGGTGTTCCAGCACGGGCGATGTGTCGGGGTACAAGGTAATAGAGGTAATTACCATATGCACATATAACTACTGTAGGAATAAAGTGACAGATAATAAACAGTAGCAGCAACGTATGTGATGAGTCAAAAAAGGGTCAATGCCGATAGTCTGGGTAGCTATTTTATGAACTATTTAGCAGTTATGGCTTGGGGGTAGAAGCTGTTCAGGGTCCTGCTGGTTCCAGACTTGGCACATCTGTACTGCTTGCCATGCGTGATGCAATCATTTCCATGGTAATGTAGAATTGTTGATTCACATGATGCTAACTGATGTGGCTCGTTCAATGGAATGTATTTTTTGAAAATGTCAATTGAGTTGACTCGACAAATCACAGCACAGATTGATGGGTACACTTCCTGCTTTTACTTCCTGCTTTTGCTCCTTTGGGTACTCTCGCAATGGCCGGCAGTCCACCCATTATGCCATCATTGTCTTGAATGGGAACAACTGTTCTGTTCAAATCAAATCAGATTTTTATTTGTCACATGTGCCGAATACTATAGGTGTAGACCTTACCATGAAATTATTTCTTACAAGCCCTTAACTCTTTTCTTAAAACTGCATCATTGGTTAAGAAAAGATTTACTAAATAAATGAAAGTTAAAAAAAAGAATTAATAATTAAAGTAACAATAAAATAACAATAATGAGGCTATCTACAGTGGGTACCGGTACCGCGTCAATGTGCGGTGGTAGTCAAGGTAATTTGTACATGTAGGTAAGGGTAAAGTGACTATGCATACATAATAAACAGCGAGTAGCAGCAGTGTAAAAAACAAAGAGGGAGGGGTGTCAACGCAAATAGTCCGGGTAGCCATTGTTGTTCAGCAGTTTTATTGGCTTGGGGGTAGAAGCTGTTAAGGAGCCTTTTGGACTTAGACTTGGAGCTCTGGTACCGCTTGCTGTGCGATAGCAGAGAGAAAATTCTATGACTTGGGTGACTGGAGTCTTTGACAATTATTTGGGCCTTTCAATGACACCACCTAGTATATAGGTCCTGGATGGCAGGTAGCTTGGCCCCAGTGAAGTACTGGGCCATACGCACTACCCTCAATGAGGGGATTAGGTTAATCTGGCCCGGGGGCACGGGTAGGCATGAAGGAACCGGGCTGCCTCCCAGGCGTGAGCCAGCACATGGAGTAATGAGTAGGATTCTGTGGGAAGATCTCAATTGCATACACCTCGCGTCCTCTCTCCTCGTCTCCTTCTCAAAACACATTGGATGTTCTCTGGCTTTCTCATCCAATGTGTTTTGAGAAGGAGAGAGAACACACAGAGTATGCAATTGTTTTAAATAACCCCACGGTTCTCAAAACTAGAAAGCTGCCGTCCTATATGTTTTCAATCCTACCCAACCCTAATCAAGCTCACCTGTTGGAGTGAAAACCCAGGAACATGTTTGTAAATCCCTGGTCTAACTAATGCTAAGTGACAGTGTGAATGGCATAGTAGCTGTGTAATTGTTGTCTTATAATAATATTTCATTGTTTATAAAAAATGTTTTAACTACACAGTTGAACTATTTATTGAAAATGTTATTCGTATAAGACGCTATCAGCCTCCTCAACTTCCTGGAATCCAATGTACTGTAGCTGCTGTTGGGGTCAGGGTAGTTGCTGCCACCACAGAGGCTGGCAGTACCCGTTGTTGGCCTCGACCTGAATGTTCTCCCCTCAGCATCCACTCCAGAGTGATCTGATAAGAGACCAGTCTGTATTGTCTAGAGAGACAGAAAATAAATGCATGACCTTGTTATATACAACAATCAAGACAATAAATAGGCCTAGGCCTATACAACATAAGAAATAACAGGCTCGGGGATCATTAAGCATATTCATTTATAAGCCGTATTGATGATGGCACAATACATTTACATTTAGGTCATTTAGCAGATGCGCTTATCCAGAGCGACTAACAGGAGCAGTTAGGATTAAGTGCCTTGCTGATGGGCACATGCAGATTTTTCACCTTGTCGGCTCTGGGATTCGAACCAGCAACCTTTCGGTTTCTGGCCCAAAACTGTAACTGAAAGGCTACCTGCCACAATATAATTGATGGCTCTCTTAGTCTTGTATACTTGAAGACTGTATAGCCAAATCATTGTTCAAAGGGTGTTATTGGTCAAGTGTGAGGCTGTTTATCTTCCTCTTGTGTGTGGAATTACAGGCTAATTAGGCTATTATTTATATAAAAACTCGACTGGCAAATGCGAGTAACATGTTCTTCTTTATTACCACTATTGACTTTATACTTCTTACACTGTTTTTTAATATCAATTCTTGTTGATGTAAACCCAGATTGTGAAGTGCCCGTCCTATACAATCTATTTCTATGGCGTGCATCCACTCGTTCTAGACACAGTTTACATAGCCACCATGTCATCATTGTCAGACAAACTTGAAGGGGACTACAGTAGCCAGTTATGGTGTGTAGGCGGGATACTCAAAAATACAGTTGGAAGGGTAGTCTTTTTATTTTCATTTTAGAGAGTAATATAAATATCTTGTGAGTAATGTTAGCCAAAACATTTACGCTTCAGAGAGCTTCCGATTGGGGACCGTCTGGTGATGCACTTCATTTCCAGTCAATCCTGGGCATTCTGAAGAAAGTCTCCAACACGTCAGGATTGATGAGACAAGAACTCACAGTTCACAGTTTAGTTAGTTTAGTTACACACACACACACACACACACACACACACACACACACACGCCATCGTCAGTCTGATGTTCTACCTCCTCCATAATCGGAATAAACTGGTTCCATTCCGACAGCGGAGACATTCACTGTCTGTTGGTAGAGGTAGGTAGGCATCTCCCGCAACTGCACCACCAGTCACTGTGCGTTCTGGGAAGTGCATGTGTTTCCTTGACTTCTGCTCACTCATTTCTCTTAGCCAGCCTGCAAATGGAACTACTCAGCCTCAGTATAATCCGGCTCAAACCGATATGGCACAAGAGTACCATTCTGACAATAAGGCAGGTCTCCAATTTCCTCTTCGTCCTCGATCTGACATTCTTTATTCTAATTCAATTTGATGAGGGCAGCAAATAATGTGTGGGAGTGAGAACAGAAAATTATTGTTTAAATCCTTCAACAACACGCACCTCGGAAGTCCCGACCTAGGTCCTAACTCGCAGCACGCATTAATCTACTTCCTGGGTTTGAATATGAAAATAACAAAATACATTGGTAAAAATGTGCCTACTAAAATAAGTTAACTGAAAAATTGGGCAGAGAAAGTCATTACAAGGACTATTGCGGTCATGGGAGGCCAGAGCAGTGTGTTTGGGTGATAGTTATGATGGACTTTGATGTTGTATGGGGTTTCTATGGGGAAGTCGGGGGTAGAATCAGCTTATTACTTATCTAAATACTCAAGCAATGGACCTAAAAACTGTCTGGGGTACTGACAAACGACCAGGCAAGTGTTATAAAGGGCACAGAAGTTTATTTTGTATTTTTTTAAAGTACTTCCCCTTTAACTCATTCCCACAGTCATGAGCTTCGGAGCTCCATGGATAAGCACCAGGTAAGCAGGGTTTCTACACTTAATTTCCCCACACACAGCTCCCCCTGGCTGGGGTAATCAAGCCCAGACACCCCCCTTTCCAGCCTGGAGCTCCACCACAGGGGAAATCACACTCGCTTCTCCTCACTTCATCACAAATTAATCTTCCAACACGGTGGATAGGCTATAATTTAGTCCCTGTGCCCAAGAACACCAAGGTAACCTACTTAAATGACTACTGTCGTGACTTTACTTTCATTCATCTGATGACTGTTATTTATCTAATCAACTAACTACGTTTAATTGTTACACGATTTAAATTAATCATGTAACACTTAACTCAATAGGATTTTGGGCACGACGAGAGCGGTTGTTTAAAGAGTTACCATCTCTAAAGGTCTTTACCTATCACATCCATTAAACAGTCAACGTATTAATCATAACCCCACATCATATCATCATTCTGAACAGTCTTAAAACCTCTTACATCTAGATGTTCCGCTAGCGGAACGCCTCGCCAATATCCAATGATAGAGCGTGGCGCGAATTACAAACTCCTCAAAAATACAAAAACTTCAATTTTTCAAACATATGACTATTTTACACCATTTTAAAGACAAGACTCTCCTTTATCTAACCACATTGTCCGATTTCAAAAAGGCTTTACAACGAAAGCAAAACATTAGATTATGTCAGGAGAGTACCCAGCCAGAAATAATCACACACCCATTTTTCAAGCTAGCATATAATGTCACAAAAACCAAAACCACAGCTAAATGCAGCACTAACCTTTGATGATCTTCATCAGATGACACTCCTAGGACATTATGTTATACAATACATGCATGTTTTGTTCAATCAAGTTCATATTTATATCAAAAACCAGCTTTTTACATTAGCATGTTTTGTTCAGAACTAGCATACCCACCGAAAACTTCCGGTGAATTTACTAAATTACTCACGATAAACGTTCACAAAAAACATAACAATTATTTTAAGAATTATAGATACAGAACTCCTTTATGCAATCGCGGTGTCGATTTTAAAATAGCTTTTCGGTGAAAGCACATTTTGCAATATTCTGAGTAGATAGCCCGGCCATCATGGCTAGCTATTTTGACACCCACCAAGTTTGGCACTCACAAAACTCAGATTTACTATAAGAAAAATTGATTCTACTTAAACAACAAATGTTGTTTTGGTTCCAAATAATCCATAGTTATATTCAAATAGCTCCGTTTTGTTCGTGCGTTCAGGTCACTATCCGAAGGGTGACGCGTGAGCGCATTTTGTGACAAAAAATGTCAAAATACTCCATTACCGTACTTCGAAGCATGTCAAACGCTGTTTAAAATCAATTTTTATGCTATTTTTCTCGTAAAATAGCGATAATATTCCAACTGGGCAATGTTGTATTCATTCAAAGGCTGAAATTTAAAAAGAATGGAGTAGTCTCGTGACCGCGCATCTCCAGTCTCACTGTCCCCAGGCTGACCACTTACAAACTCTCCTGCTGTTCTTCGCCCAGAGACTGCAGAGCTCTCATTCCACTTTCTGGCGCCTTCTGAGAGCCAATGGAAGCCTTAGAAAATGTCACGTTACAGCAGAGATGCTGTATTTTTGATAGAGATAACCTAGAAGGACAACAAATTGTCAGACAGGGCACTTCCTGCATGGAATCTTCTCAGGTTTTGGCCTGCCATATGAGTTCTGTTATACTCACAGACACCATTCAAACAGTTTTAGAAACTTTAGGGTGTTTTCTATCCACATCTACTAATTATATGCATATTCTAGTTTCTGGGCATTAGTAATAACCAGATTAAATCGGGTACGTTTTTTATCCGGCCGTGAAAATACTGCCCCCTATCCTAAACAGGTTAACCTCGCATCTGGAAAAAACCCAGCCTTACTTATGATTCAGTACTACACAAATTGGTTGAATTTTTGATTTACTAGCGAACTACATGATAACACAGGATAAACATTCACACTTAATACATTAGAAACCGGTCCCTAGCAGACTGACACAATAGAGATGGAGAGGGAGAGAGAAAGAGACACTTATCGTTGGTACATTTTAGAAACTACTCTCACAGTAATCATATACTTTGCATGCAAACCACCGCCTGACTGGAGTAATTTACGTGTAAATGCCCTGGTTCGCCGTGTATCGCTGTCGGAACCAGGCCTTCTCAGAAAGGGTGTTAGGCCATTCCGCGGCACGCTTGTAAGGCTCTGATTGTCCAAAAGGGGTCCCCATCCGTCTCTTCTACTGTTGCTCTCCTCTGCCGTTGTTCGGCGACCCGTCGTGTAGTCCTGAACAGAACTACAGAGTTTATTCTACTTTCCATTCGCTCCTGAAGCTGCCTCTCTGAAGATAGGCTAGCCAGCCGTGTCGATGGTTCCCATTGGGGATAAGAGTAGTGTACTACGGTGATTTGAGAAGAGTAGTAGAATAGTCCTACTTAACCTCTTACATCTAGACGTTCCGCTAGCGGAACACCTGCTCCAATATCCAATGATAGGCGTGGCGCGAATTACAAATTCCTCAAAAATACAAAAACTTCAATTTTTCAAACATATGACTATTTCACAGCATTTTAAAGACAAGACTCTCCTTTATCTAACCACACTGTCCGATTTCAAAAAGGCTTTACAGCGAAAGCAAAACATTAGATTATGTCAGCAGAGTACCAAGCCAGAAATAATCAGACACCCATTTTTCAAGCCAGCATATAATGTCACAAAAACCCAGAAGACAGCTAAATGCAGCACTAACCTTTGATGATCTTCATCAGATGACACACCTAGGACATTATGTTATACAATACATGCATGTTTTGTTCAATCAAGTTCATATTTATATCAAAAAACAGCTTTTTACATTAGCATGTGACGTTCAGAACTAGCAAACTTCCGGGGAATTTGCTAACAATTTACTAAATTACTCACGATAAATGTTCACAAAAAACATAACAATTATTTTAAGAATTATAGATACAGAACTCCTCTATGCACTCGATATGTCCGATTTTAAAATAGCTTTTTGGTGAAAGCACATTTTGCAATATTCTAAGTACATAGCCCAGCCATCACGGGCTAGCTATTTAGACACCCGGCAAGTTTAGCACTGACCAATATCAGATTTACTATTATAAAAGTTTGATTACCTTTTGTTGTCTTCGTCAGAATGCACTCCCAGGACTGCTACTTCAATAACAAATGTTGGTTTGGTCCAAAATAATCCATCGTTATATCCGAATAGCGGCGTTTTGTTCGTGCGTCCCGCCCCGAGGACAGGGCGGCGCTGGCGCATCGGCCAAATATTCCATTACCGTACTTCGAAGCATGTCAACCGCTGTTTAAAATCCATTTTTATGCCATTTTTCTCGTAAAAAAGCGATAATATTCCGACCGGGAATGTCCATTTAGCTAAACAGAGGAAAGAAAACAAAGCTTTCAGTCGACGCGGGCACGAGCCTGAGTCTCACAGTACTGTAACCAGCCACTACCCAAACACGCTACTTTGTTTCAGCCAGAGCCTGCAAAGCCACGATTCAGCGTTTTGCCGCCTTCTGAGAGCCTATGGCAGCCATAGGAAGTGTCACGGGACAGCTAAGATCCTCACTCTTCAATAAACAGAGACAAGAAGAACGACACCTTGTCAGACAGGCCACTTCCTGCATGAAATCTTCTCAGGTTTTTGCCTGCCATATGAGTTCTGTTATACTCACAGACACCATTCAAACAGTTTTAGAAACTTTAGGGTGTTTTCTATCCAAAGCCAATAATTATATGCATATTCTAGTTACTGGGCAGGAGTAGTAACCAGATTAAATCGGGTACGTTTTTTATCCAGCCGTGAAAATACTGCCCCCTAGCCATAACAGGTTAAGTTCACTGTTCTAGATACTTTACTTAGGACAGCTAATCAGCTGTACCGGTGAATGTCCGGGAGGTGACTGTCGTCTCTACCTCGTGTTGAGATTTCAGAGTTCGAACCACTTTGGGCGTGAGCTGCAGCTCAACGCCTCTCTGGTCTGATGTGTTAATTCTTAACTCCTCATTTTATACAGTTCAAAAGAGGCTGTTCGTGAGTTTGACACGCTCTCTGATCTCATGCAAGAGGGCGGTGACTACTCACTTCTAGAAAGTTATAGAAACAATTTCCTCTTATAGTTTCTAAGATCACATCTCTCTCTGAACAAAAACACTTTCATCATTTTTCATATTTCATATACAACGTAGAGGATGGACACTTCACACATATAGTGTGTATACTTTTCAAGTTACAGTATTTCCTTTATAACATGTTTATTGACATCACAAAATAACAACCCATATGACATTAGTTTTCTATAGTTCGCCTCTGACCATTCCCCATGTTCTCTGTTAGGAATATTGTTCCAGTACTCGCATTTGAACGTGTTAAAGTTTCAGTGGAAAAAGTCTCTGGAGACAAAGCTTATTCCTTTGTGAATTTGGAGAGAGAGACCCTGGATCTCCTCTCCTTTAATTTACAACAGGGCGTGAGGTGTCAACCCCCGATACCAATTCCATCCTCCCCCCCCCTCTGCGGGTGAGCGGGGGTCTGGTTGAAATGAATTCATTGCAATCCTGATCTGACCCATTTGGATCCTCACAGTCATGACACTACCGACCTGTAGCATTCACATCTGTAGCCATGAAGTGCTTTGAAAGGCTGGTCATGGCTCACATCAACAGCATTATCCCAGAAAACCTAGACACACTTCAATTTGCATACCGCCCCAACAGATCCACAGATGATGGAATCTCTATTGCACTCCACACTGCCCTTCCCCACCTGGACAAAAGGAACACCTACGTGAGAATGCTATTCATTGACTACAACTCGGCGTTCAACACCATAGTGCCCTCGAAGCTCATCACTAAGCTAAGGACCCTGGGACTAAACACCTCCCTCTGCAACTGGTTCCTGGACTTCCTGACAGGGCGCACCCAGGTGATAAGGGTAGGTAACAACACATCTGCCACGCTGATCCACAACACGGGGGCCCCTCAGGGGTGCATGCTCAGTCCTCTCCTGTACTCACTGTTCACCCATGACTGCATGGCCAAGCACGACTACAACACCATCATTAAGTTTGTCGATGACACAACAGTGGTAGGCCTGATCACCGACAACGATGAGACAGCCTATAGGGAGGAGGTCAGATACCTGGCAGTGTGATGCCTGGATAACAACCTCTCCCTCAACATGATCAAGACAAAGGAGATGATCGTGGACTACAGGAAAAGGAGGGCCGAGCACGCCACTATTCTCATCGAAGTGGCTGTAGTGGAGACGGTTGCGAGCTTCAAGTTCCTTGGTGTCCACATCACCAACGAACTGTCATCGTCCAAACACACCAAGACAGTCGTGAAGAGGGGACGACAACGCCTATTCCCCCTCAGGAGACTGAAAAGATTTGGCATGGGTACTCAGATTCTCAAAATTCTACAGCTGCACCATTGAGAGCATCCTGCCTGGTTCCATCACCGCCTGGTATGGCAACTGCTCGACCTCCGACTGCAAGGCACTACAGAGGGTAGTGCGTATGGCCCAGTACATCACTGGGGTCAAGCTTCTTGCCATCCAGGACCTCTATACCAGGCGGTGTCAGCAAAAAATTGCCAAAGAGTCCAGCCACCCTAGTCATCGACTGTTCTCTCTGCTACCTCATGGCAAGCGGTACCGGAGTGCCAAGTCTTAGATCCAAAAGGCTTCTTAACAGCTTCTACCCCCATGCCATAAGGCCCCTGAACAGCAAACCAAATGGCTGCCTGGACTATTTTATTTATTATTTTTATGCGGCAGCTACTCTGTTTATTATGCATGCATAGTCACTTTCCCTGCACCTGCATATTGAATCTATAGTGGTACCCCCTTTATATAGCCTCGTTACTGTTTTATTTTATTTGTATTTCAGGTGGTATAGAGTATTGTAAGAGGGGTGTTTAAATTTCAAACCCAGGTTAGTCATATTTCTTTTAATTTACAAGTATTTAATAGTATCCTAATATTTTATCACAGTTAGTAGATGCTAGTGGTGGTACAAGCATTTGTGCTCACTATAAGAAATAGGATCCCCCTCCAGGGCTGTCCTGACAAAGAACCGCATCCTCGGGGGAAACTGAATGTGATGGGACTGAAACATCATTACTTACCATATTTAAAGCATCCTGCAGTCTTCACCAGTAACACCAGCCACAAGGTCTTCCACCTTTTGCCTGAGTTGTGTTCAAGAGGTTGGAATGTTGTTAGTTTTGCAGATAGCAATGCTTTTGTGAAGCTGACATGATTTCCTATTTTACTTGACAAAGAGGCATGCATGTCTATTATACATTATGTCAACATCTGTAATGTGCCGTAATGCTGCATTCCACTGAAAGCAACTTTGTTTATGACAGTTGGTTAGCCAATCAAAGAGATGTCAAGGAGGTAGAAGTCATCATTGATAAGAATTAAGTAACAAGGCACAAACTGATCCTAGTCATCCACCAACTTTCCTGTTTTTGAAACCTCTTCAGTTCAGATATCTTTAACGCAGCCCCAAGCTATAGACACAGTATCTGTGCAACTTTACAGTCACAACACTCCTACTTCTAGAGTCACAAGTTTGTATTTTCACAGAGATGTGCTAGCCTGCTACACAGAGCATTCACACATGTTGCGGGCGGCCTCAGTTGGGCATTTATCTACCCTAACGAGATCAAAACGACGTGCCCTCCCTCTCGGTCTTCACGGATTGAGTTAGCGACATCCATTTGGGGTCAGCTCCACCCTCAAGCTCTATTTTTACCCACAATACTGTTGGCCTTTGTTTGTTCAAATGTCGCCCGTCTGCGGAATGCAGGCATGAGGCTAATCATAACGGAAAACTGGTGTTTTTCCTCTCCTTTTCTGTCTCTCCTTCTATTCTCCATATTTCTTTCTTTCTCTCTATCTATCCTGCTCGCTCTCTGACTCTTTTCCAGCGCCCTCTATCTATCTCTCTCTCTCGCTCTCTCTCTCTCTCTCTTTATCTCCTCTGCTGGCTCTCAAGGGGTTACTTTTGCCCATCCCGACCATAACTTATTTTCTGCAATGTTATCCCACTGGGCACAGATGTCAATTCAATGTCTATTCCACGTTGGTTCAACGTCATTCCATTGAAATTACGTGGAAACAACGTTGATTCAACCAGTATGTGCCCAGTGGGATGGCCCCTTTCAAAAGCAAATGTCCTTGAGTGACGGCTTGAAAGTGGAGAAAATGCCACCTAGATTGTATTTTCCGATAGTGCAGGGGAGACCGAGAGGCAATTTTGATTGACACAGGCTTGGAATTATTCAACTATTTCTTCCCGTAGTGGCCATAACAATAGACTCAGTTCAGTGTGTGTTTCAAGATTATTGCATGTTAGTCAATAATGGAGTCACTCTCTCAAATAGCCTGCCTCCTTTACTCTACCTCTCCTCTTTCTCTCTTGCTCCCCCACCCCATCCTCTCCTCCACCATGCTTCAGTTCAGATCTTGACAAGGCCTCACATCCAGCCCAGCACAGGATGAATAATAGATGTTGAAGTGGGGCTTTTTAGGGTGCTAGTCTGTCAGGGCCTGTTTACGGAAAGGGCAGCTCCGTCAGAGGTCTTTAGAGCCAGACGGTGGCTACATCCCAATAGTTCTCACTTTAGTTTCCTTTCCTTGTCTCTTTTACTTCAAGAGGACTTAAGAGTAGGAATATCAGACTCTAGAGTCTAGATTCATTAATGCTATATGCTGTAAACCTATATATTTGCTTCATCATCCAAATCATAACAATGATCATAATGTTTCAGTATATAGGTAATAATTGATAACGTAATCAGATTCTCATTTCCTCTATCAAAGTTCAAAGGATGAGCTTATTCAGATTGTGGAAAGTTGGAAGACAGGCATCGGGATAAATTCTATTTACATAATATGTACATCAACTTTTCAATTTACATTAGCAATGGAATGTCCTGTGCCCATTGAGGGCTCTGGGGACGTTCTTGCTTTGCAGTGAACATGTACCGTAAATATCATAGTAGATACTATAAGCATGCAAACTATATTCAATTAACTACTGTATGCAAGCAACTTTTCATGCACCACACACTCTTGATTAATGCAACAAAACAATCTAACACTCTTAAATAATGCAACAATTCATAAGCATGTGCAGACATTTAAATGGTTTATTTAATCATTCATACACTCATTAATTTAGCTACAAGATAATAACACAGCCAAAGTGGCACAGCTGCTAGCCATCTAGTTAACGTTAGCTAACAACTTTTGCTTCATCAAGTATAACAAAAATGTAAAATTACAGAAACGTTATCATACTGTTTCATTCCTATTATACAGAGCTAGGTAGCAAGCTAAACAATATCTTTGTATCCTCCTCACAAACTTACTTGTTAAGTTAGCTGAATGCTAAGGTTAGCTGAACGATAATTAGGTTGCCTTTCGGCCTACCTTAGATCAAACCACGCTTAATTTCATCAATATCCTGAAAATCATTACATGGGAAAAAAGCAAATTGCGATTGAAAAAGTTGTTAATTCACTGAGGAGTTGCTGCATGCGTTCCTGCTTGCTTTTGCATTGAAACAAATTACGGTGTTCTGAGATTCGCTTAAAGCTATGGCGTCAATTTCAGAGTACCCAGCTTTTATTGCAATTTCGAGTAAACGAAATTAAAGTCTATAATATAAGGAAAATGCCTATACATTTCAGCTGTTTCAAAAACATTGCTCTGCTATTAGGATTTTTACTGTACGGAGTGTTGGGCTCAACATAACAATTCTGTGTACACTGCCCTGCTTGGTGCCCGAGCGCAAATGTCAAGCCAAGGGTATTTTCTTGGACTCACTAAGCAATCTCTCGTACTGAGAAGAGGCCCCAAATGTCCCGGTGTGGTTACTGGTGCTGTTGTAATGACAATGGCCTTGAATCAGTTTGTGCTTTGCAGACATTCACTGGCTTATGTGTTTAAACAGGTCTAAGATCAGAGCTACAGCTTCTAAATCCAGACATGCTATCACTTTTATAGTATAAGGTTTCTGACATTAGCCCCATGATGTACTTCCTTCCTTCACATCCCCATACCTCTGATATGTCATTATAGTGACCTATAAGTAATATGTCACCATATGTGAAATATAACTAATATGTCAGCACAGGTGACATAACTACAATGGTTAAATGTCACTATTTTGACATATTGTAATGAGACAGTCCTGCATAGACAGACAGTCGGGTTTCTCCCTCTTTGAATTGGCTAGTGTTTCAAAGCACCAAGGGAGCACGGACAACAATTCTCTGCAGCTAGTTTGACGCTGTAAAATTGTGTGCGAGGAAGCTTGTTATTTTCGTACTCGCTTTTTATCCCCCCCAGAGACGCAATGAATTTACTGCAAGAGTGGAGTCAAAGGATTCAGAAGGATACAGAGTCAAGCAGTGGAGGCTGGTGACTTGAAAAATTTAGGAGGATAGGAGACCCCCGGTATAGGCGCGTAACGCACGGAGACAACAAAGTGTGTTTCAAAAATCATCAAAGACTAATTATTTTTACCTAAAGCATTTAATAAAGACATTTATAGTACAATATTATAGGGAATGGGAATGAGAGGGCTACTTACACCATGTGGGAAAGGGATCACAGCAGTGATTGAATGAGGGTATGAGGCATGATTTGACTGGGAAGACAAAAAGCAATAACACACTACACAGTTAGACAAAGAGCTAAGAATTAGTTAGTCCAAGCAAGGAGTAAAATCATTGATGTGTAATAATGTGATTGTGTATGTGATTTGACTCTACATACAGGAAAGAGAAAATGTATATGGGTACTCAGTGTGAGACGCCTAAGACAGCGCTACAGGGAGACAGAACGGACAGCTGATCATCCTCGCAGTGGCAGACCATGTGGAACAACACCTGCACAGGATCAGCACATCCGAACATCACCCCTGCTGGACAGGTACAGGATAGCAACAACAACTGCCCGAGTTACACCAGGAACGCACAATCCCTCCATCAGTACTCAGACTGTCCGCAATAGCCTGAGAGAGGCTGGACTGAGGGCTTGTAGGCCTGTTGTAAGGCAGGTCCTTACCAGACATCACCGGCAACAACTTCGCCTATGGGCACAAACCCACCGTCGCTGGACCAGACAGGACTGGCAGAAAGTGCTCTTCACTGACAAGTCGCGGTTTTGCCTCACCAGGGGTGATGTTTGGATTCGCGTTTATTGTCGAAGGAATGAGCGTTACACCGAGGCTTGTACTCTGGAGCGGGATCGATTTGGAGTTGGAGGGTCCGTCATGGTCTGGGGCGGTGTGTCACAGCATCATCGGACTGAGCTTGTTGTCATTGCAGTCAATATCAATGCTGTGCATTACAGCAAAGACATCCTCTTCCCTCATGTGGTACCCTTCTTGCCAACAGCCATACTGCTCGTTCTGTGCGTGATTTCCTGCAAGACAGGAATGTCAGTGTTCTGCCATGGCCAGCGAAGAGCCTGGATCTCACTCCCATTGAGCACGTCTGGGACCTGTTGGATCAGAGGGTGAAGGCTAGGGCCATTCCCCCCAGAAATGTAAGGGAACTTGCCGGTGCCTTAGTGGAAGAATGGGGTAACATCTCACACCAAGAACTAGCAAATCTGGTGCAGTCCATGAGGAGGAGATGCACTGCAGTACTTAATGCAGCTGGTGGCCACACCAGATACTGACTGTTACTTTTGATTTTTGACCCCCTCTTTGTTCAGGGACACATTTTTCAATTTCTGTTAGTCACATGTCTGTGGAACTTGCTCAGTTTATGTCTCTGTTGTTGAATCTTGTTATGTTCATACAAATATTTACACAGGTTAAGTTTGCTGAAAATAAATGCAGTTGACAGTGCGAGGACGTTTCTTTTCTTGCTGAGTTTACATAACGTTACCAATTAGTTTACCCTGATCAGATGGACCAGGTGCAGAGGCTGTATGCAGCTGCTCTTATTAGTAGCCTACAGTTGATCAGACTAAAAAATAGTCTTGTTTTCATCCCATACAGCATGTCAGATTTCTAATGTCTAGGTGTAGCCTAGGCTGCTACAACACTTATGTCATGAGTTTTTGCTTGTGTCTGTCTGGAGTGATTATGTGTTATCATCTTTGCTAAATAAATACCTGAGGAAAGTGGAAAGCCTACAGGAGCGCACGCGAAAAACTGCGCTGCAGTCAAATTCTCTCTTTAATCTTTTAGTGGATGATACGACGGAAGCTATCAAATCATTCAGAATTGTTTTCGACATCCCAGAAAAGACAGTCGAAAGTTCGATATGTTCAGCAAGTAAAGCATCGTAACGTGCAATTATCTCTGCAAGCTCTTTGTAGTTGCCCTTGTCGGCGGAACTTTCCATCTTGTTGTGTCCTCTAAAAGCAAATTCTTGCATGCCCAAAAACGCAGACAAGGCCAGCAATACAGGCGGCCTCAGCCTCCTGTAATTTTAAAAAACTAATTTGAATTGAATAATATCCCAAAAATGCTCAACTATCACTTTTCACTCTTAATCTCTATCCAACAGTGTCACCAAGCTTCTCAACACATAGAACCCCCATAATGCTCTGTGGCACAATCCCAATACAACTCAATAGGTTTGTTCTCTGATCCTAATTCTATGATTGGATGGACAACATGTCAGTTCATACTGCAAAAGCTTTGATTGGTTGGAGGACGTCCTCTGGAAGTGGTCATAATTACCATGTATGTCTATGGAAATGGGTGAGCCCTACGAGCCTCGTAGGTTTTGTATTGAAGTCAATGTAGCCAGAGGAGGACGGACGCTAGCTGTCCTCCGGCTGCAACATGGTGCTACCCTAGACAGTGCTGTTGAAGTTACTGCAAAAAGGTGTTATTTAATAAATTATTTGGTGACATATGAATATATTTAATATGGTTTTATCTAAAAATGATAACTTTTTTAATGTTTCACTATTTTAATTTCTATGAAATTTAACTGAGGAGGATGGTCCTCCCCCTCCTCTGAGGAGCCTCCACTGTAGTCAAGTGACTCACCTTTTCCTCTGAACTATTTCCAGTTTCATTAGAAAAATATATAAATGCTGTATAGCTTTGCTGTATAGCTTTGAGCTGGGTAGAGATTGGTGTGTAGACTGTTGTTGTTTTTCTTACAGCCTACAGGAAGGCAGTGTTTGGGACTTTAGTGTCTGTTAACCTCAAATGAACTATGTGTTAGTGTCTGTTGTACTTGTGTACTGCAGTTTCGCAAGGCCCCACAACTTCCTAGCAAGGGTTACTTTTAGGATTCCCCTTTTTTGTGTGGGGGGGGGGCTAACTTCCTGCACTTCTAAAACAAAATCCAAAGAGAATCATTTGCAGTTTTATAGCTCATCTCATGCTATTCTACACGTGTCCATGAGGCTGAAAGATCATTTAGCAGTTATAAGGTAACTGTCCAGTGAAAATGTCTGTCACGAACGTCGTTTGAAGCGTACGCTCGTCGTTGGAAGCGTACTCGGACCAAAGCGGACCAAAGCGCAGCGTGATCTGGGTTCCACATGTTTATTAAATGACACTCTCAAAAAACAATAAAGTATAAACTAACACGTGAAGCTATGGAGTGCTCAAAGGCAACTACACATAAACAAGATCCCACAAAACACAGTGGGGAAATGGTTGCCTAAATATGATCCCCAATCAGAGACAACGCTAAACAGCTGCCTCTGATTGGGAACCATACCAGGCCAACAAAGAAATACACACACTAGATTACCCACCCTAGTCACACCCCGACCTAACCAAAATAGAGAATAAAAGGCTCTCTATGGTCAGGGCGTGACAATGTCTCTTTTAAAAGTTCATATTCTGTTAGCTCATTCCCAAATAATGTTGTTGACTCATCCTATAGTCGTATTTGTGGCCAAAGCTAAAATTGGAGAGAAAAAGAACACTTTAAAAAAAAACACTCAAACTTGTATATTATTATTATTATTATTATTATTATCATCATCTCAAACAAACAATTTCAAAAATGCTTTTGTAATCCCCTGGTTACTTTGTTTTTGATTTTAAGCATGGATTCTATATTTTACTGTGAATATTTAATACATAACAGACACGAAACAAAACACGGACAGCATCTGGACAGGGGAAAATAACAACATTAATGCTGACACGGGGAACAAACTGAGGAACAGACAGATATAGAGGGGGCAATCAACAAAGTGAAGGAGTCCAGGTGAGTCCAAAGAAGCGCTGCTGAGTGTAATGATGGTGACAGGTGTGCGTAATGAAGGGCAGCCTGGCGCCATCAAAGGCCAGAGAGGGGGAGCGGGAGCAGGCGTGACAGTACCCCCTGTTCTAGGGGCGCCACCCGGCGTCCCACCTGGGCGAGCCTGACGGGCCGGCCGAGGCATAGGAGCCGGACGAGCCAGCTGAGGTGTGGAAACCCGATGAGCCGGCTGGGGCATGGGAGCCCGATGAGCCGCCTGAGGAGTGGAAGCCCGACGAGCCGGCTGAGGCATGGGAGCCTGACGGGCCGGTTGAGGTGTGGAAGCCTGATGGGCCGGCTGAGGCATGGGAGCCTGACGAGGCAGCTGAGACGTGGGAGCCTGACGGGCCGGTTGAGGTGTGGAAGCCTGATGGGCCGGCTGAGACATGACGTGGGGTGGGAGCCTGGTTCCTTCGACAGCGGCACCCGGACCCGACGTCACCAACCAAAACAAAAAACAAAATTCCCTGATGCTTCCAATATTGGTGTCAGAATTCTGTGAGGACAGACACTGGGAGACGAGAAGCAAGTACAGGGTGAATATTTAATAAATAACAGACATGAAACACAAAACGGACAGCGCCTGGACAGGGGAAACATAATGACATTAATGCTGACACATGTAACAAACAGAGGAACAGAAAGATATAGAGGGGGCAATCAATAAAGTGAAGGAGTCCAGGTAAGTCCAAAGAAGCGCTGATGCGCATAATAATGGTGACAGATGTGCGTAATGATGGGTAGCCTGGCGCCCTCGAGCGGCAGAGTGGGGGAGCGGGAGCAGGCGTGACGCTAGGGCTGTTACAGTGACCGTATTTCCGCCACGCCAGCGGTCACGAGTCATGAAGGCAGTCAAATTCCAAGTGACTATTTAGTCACGGTAATTAGGCTTCTCCAAGCTCTGATGCTACTGATGGTCATTAGTAGCCTACCAAACTTGCTAACTGCCTGGTACCTCAAAAAATCTAAATCAAACACTTCATGAGAGCACATGAGCTCATATTGCACAACATTTCTATAGGTTATACAATTGCGCGAGAAAACAGAGGGATGGCCTCTATTAAAAAGTGGAGGATCCCATCAGTTTTCTATAGGCATGGCCTAGTATATTTATTTTTCAACTTTCCTAATATTAAGCACATTGCTACTCTTTACAACAGGATTATAGCCTACCTGGCTGGCATGAAAATTAACCACAGGAAAAGCGTCCTCCATTCGCTATTTAAGTACATAGATGACATGCATTTTTTCCCCTGCCCCTGTTTCCAGACAGGTGCACGATAATGGTCCATTCTAAATCAAAACAAATTTCAAACATATATTATTTAGTATACGTAAAGGCAAGATTAAATCAAGAATAGTCTGATGGGTGACAATATTAGCCTATCACTTGTGAATTAAATATTATCGCTTGTGAATGATACGCTGTGGGAGGCAAGAAACAATGCATACCTTTTTTTGCAATGTAGCCTAGCCTATAGGCCTATATGTTTTGATAAGGTTGTGGCCAAATAAGTTCTTAGACTTAAGCACATTAATCCGCTTTACAAGGGGCGTAGAGCCTAACTGGCATATATAAGCAGCCGTGAGTTTGAAGTTTGGGGAAGATAATTTTGACCATAAAAATGCACCTTTATAATAAAAGCATTACATGCATCATGGCATTTGTGGTCCCTTTTGACAATGGTGTTTTCCTGCTAATGGAACATTCTCGCTTATAGCCTACTGCTGTGTGCGCATTGCTGCGCTTATAATGTGAAGAAATTGCCAAATAGTTTATAAACATTTCAAGCTAAATGTTCTGATCCGTTGCATTAGCCTCATTGCGTGGACAATGTTTTTTTGATGCTAGTGGTTGTATTAATTTGGGATCTATCGCATCCCACAAATGTCCCAGACTATGTTTGGTATATTTCTTTCTCACACAAATTAGAATAGGTCAACGTTTGTACTATGGGGATAGTAGATTGACATAGGCTTGTGCTTTTGCTGTTCATTAGGCCCACTCATCTTGCTGTCGGAAAGTAAATGTGGAAAGTAATTCCAATAGCTTCAATGTGCGCCTTGGAATCGGATAAGGAGGTGCGGAGTTGCTTCCCGGATGTGTCAGTTTTCACTTGTAGTGAGAAAGACCAGATCATGTGACAGAGAGCCATGTGAGTGAGAGGTGCTTCGGAGTGAGCAGCGAGCAGGGAGAAGGGAATTAAAATTATTATATTCAGCCGAAGGGCACAACAGCTGCTAGCCGCAAAAGGCATGGATTTATTTAGGGGGCATTACAGGCCACACAAAGGGGATGCCGCCGGAAAATTTGAGGCATTATCAAGTGCTTGTCAAATTGTGAATGAGAGACTGATGAGTGTACAGTACAGCCTGCGCCAAAAACAAAGCAGAGCTCATGCCTTTCATGCAACTTTTTTCAAATCATCATAAGAGTCGCGTCATGCAGCCTTAGAATGTAAACATATAGCCCAACGTTTGTATCACAACTAAAGTTACATCAATAACTCTAAATTAAGTTTATAGGAGTAGCTGTAGCTTTGTTAACCGCTCAACACAGAATAGCCGCATGTGCGCACTCCCTCAAATCGTTTGAAGCAAATATCCTTTCTATTTTATTCAACTGTATTCTTCATACTATAAAATACAAAAAAAGAATGCCATGGAATTCTAAGAAACTCTTGTCTGCTAAATGAACTTGTGTAGCCCACAGTCATATGTCCTAGCCAGATCAGGACAACTCAGCTATTCTGTTCTTCTGAAATAGACTACATTTTCTTCATATCATGTTTCTTTAGACCAGTCTAAAGTAAATAATGGATTTATTGTGAAGTTGTATGCTATATTACATGGATTTATTAGACTTTTTAAAATGTAGATGTTCCAAAGGTCTGCATCAGTGGCTTGTAGGCTGTGTGTGGAAGCCAGGAGATGCTAAATGTGTTTATGTTAATTAACAGTCAATTACCGTGAGACCAGCAGTTATTTGCTTGACAATCACGGGCTGACGAAATTTCGTGACCGCCACAGCCCTAGTTCTGACATTGTTTCTGGTTGGAGGAAGATGGTGGAAACTAAGGTTTTGTTTAAAACTGCCAGTGAGTCAGGTGAAGCTAATAGTACAGAAAGTTATGACGAGTGGGTTACAGTGGCAAAGAAAAAGGGAAACAAGATAAGTAAAGCTGTGTTGGAAAATAGGAAACCACTAGACACATTTTTAGTCGAGTGAGGCTTTTGGATAAATGCTACTTGGGAAATCCGTTTAACATCTCCAGGAAAATCTGGAGGAAAGTGTGGAGTCGGTGAGAGTCACAAGAAGTGGTCTTATTTCGATTTTTTGTGTGTCTGCGGAGCAGAAGAAGCTTGTTAAGACTCAAAAAGATATCGGAGTGGAATGTTTCCTGTATGGATTTTCGTAGCAGGGCGCCTATAAAGGGGGTTATTTCTGGGGTGGCGCAAGAAATAAAGGCAGAATATATAACTGAACACATCGATGGAGTGGTTGTGGTGCACGTCGACTGACCTGTATGGTGCATGGAGAAAACAAATTCACTTCATCCATGCTACTCTTCTTTGATGAAGAGTCTCTCCCTTGTCATATCAAGTTAGGATTCATGAGATACCCTGTAAGAGCTTTTGTGCACAAGCCCCTACAGTGTCATACATGTAAAAGATTTGGTAATGTGTCAAGTGTGTGCAGAAGGGAAGAGTATCAAATGCCATATGAAGGGAAATGCTGCAACTGTGGAGGTGAAAATGCACCTGAATTCCTGGAGTGCCCTGTTATGGTGAATGAGGTGGCAAGGTTAAGGAGTGTCCAGCGTGTCTCCTATCTGGAGGCGGTGAGAAGATCGGAAGGAACGAGTGGCGAAGAAGAAGCAATGGTAGTAGAGCTACCACGACCGGTGAAGGTTTCTTGTCAACCGAGGGATAGTGACAGGCTACATGTTAAAAAGGTGGACCATTATTTATTGCAATGGTCATAAACTGTACAGCATTAGCAGATAAGGAGTCTAAGAAAATTGGAATCATTGTGAATGCCTCTGAACATTTTTTAGGTCTTTGCAATTTCACAGCCGAGGCCGTGAAAGAAGTCCTGTCGGTGAATGTACCGCCATCACAGGCCCCTGAGCCTGTGTAGGGATGTATTTTGGAGTGGACTATAATTTGTATGATGTCATTTTCCCCCCTTTCCCGTAATGGTTTTTTAGTTTCTTATTCAATACCCCGTACAGCTGGTGGCGGTAATGGACCATTATCATTGGATGCCAACCGCCGTTAAACCCCATCAAAGAAGAAGACGTTTCTGGTGGGACATATTTGGGGGACGGACGAGAGTCTGAGGCGAGAGAGTTGAGGGAAAGAGCCACAACCATTTTGAGCTAGCTAATAACTAACTCATTTATTAAAGGCGCTTATGGATGGGCCGCAGTAAATGGCAATTGAACTTCAACAAAATCCACCTACCTTGTGTAGAAACCAGCAGTCCCGGATGTTGTCGGCTCGAATGTTGTTAATAAAACATTGTTTGATTGGTTGACAAGATGAACTCCGGTCAACCATGTGTAGCGGATGCTCAAGACTTCAGCTAATCTAGAGCTAATTTCATCTTTTGGCACCTCGATCAACTGAGCGGAATGGTACAGCCTCTCAGCCGAGTAATGTCCTACCGAACGTTTTATCTGGATGCCATTTGGGACACTAACTTAGAAAGCCAGGAACAGATCCCTTGTTTGGATTCAGGACCTTGAGTTCTATTTGGGACTGAGTTATTTTGTTTATTTTATTGGGTTAAAAGGGGATCCCCGTTTAAATAATGTACGTACATGAGCGCTCTGAGGTACTAAGTCCTTTCTAAATATACTGAACAAAAACGTAAATGCAACATGCAACAATTTCAAAGATTTTACTGAGTTACAGTTCATATAAGGAAATCAGTCAATTCAAATTCATGAATTAGGCCCTAATCTATGGATATCACATGACTGGGAATACAGATATGCATCTGTTGGTCACAGATACAGTACCTTAAAAAAGAAAGATGGATCAGAAAACCAGTCAGTATCTGGTGTGACCACTATTTGTCTAATGCAGTTCGGCACATCTCCTTCACATAGAGTTGATGAGGCTGTTGATTCTGGCCTGTGCAATGCTGTTCCACTCCTCTTCAACAGCTGTGTGAAGTTGCTGGAAAATGGCGGAAACTGGAACACGCTGTCTTTCACGTCGATCCAGAGCATCCCAAACATGCTCAATTGGTGACATGTCTGGTGAGTATGCAGCCATGGAAGAACTGGGACATTTTCAACTTCCAGGAATTGTGTACAGATCCTTGCGACATGGGGCTGTGTATTATCATGCTGGAACATGAGGTGATGGCGATGAATTGCACGACAATGGGCCCCAGGATCTCGTTACAGTATCTCTGTGCATTCAAATTGCCATCGATAAAATGCAATTCTGTTCATTGACCGTAGCTTATGCCTGCCCATACCATAACCCCACACCACCATGGGGCCCTCTGTTCAAACGTTGACATCAGCAAACTGCTCGCCCACACAACACCATACACGTGGTCTGCGGTTGTGAGGCCAGTTGGACGTACTGAAAAATTGTCTAAAATTATGTTGGAGGCGGCTTATGGTAGAGAAATTAACATAAAATTCTCTGGCAACAGCTCTGGTGGACATTCCTGCAGTCAGCATGCCAATTGCACAATCCCTCAAAAACTTGAGACATCTGTGGTGTTGTGTGACAGAACTGCACATTTTAGTGGCCTTTTATTGCCCACAGCACAAGGTGCACATGTGTAATGATCATCCTGTTTAATCAACTTCATGATATGCCACACCTGTCAGGTGGATGGATTTCCTTGGCAAAGGAGAAATACTCACTAACAGGGATGAAAGACGTGTGCACAACATTTGAGCAAAATAAGCTTTTCGTGCATATGGAACATTTCTGGCATCTTTAATTTCAGCTTATGAAACATGGGACCAACACTTGAGTTGATTGAAACTGAATTGACATGTCTTCCTTTGAATAATAATTCACAATTGTACATTGTTTTTTGGTTTATTCCTTGGCTTAGTTCAAGGGATATTTAATTGGGGTGTATTTCAATACTGTATGGGCATCTTATATTTCCTAGTGGGTAAACTTAAATTCTTTAGGGGTATATTACATACTTGGTAGAGGCACTGCGCTACTTTATTCACATTTTCACATGCTGCCTGCTTACAGACCACATAGTTTATTATTGTCACAAACTTAGATACTAGTTCCAAACTGATAGGAACTCTGGTCCCTCAGAAGAGAGCGCTACACTTCCTATTTCTTCATGGAGGATGATGTCATCCTCCTGAGGAGGATGAGCTGGCCAATCAGCGGTCTACTTGCATGAATATTTTTAATGACCAGTATATACCTCCAGGGGGCCCCCAACTCTGCAGGGGTGTGTGCTATGCCAATGTGTGGAGTGCACTGTCTGCAGTTCCTGCAGCTTGTTAGGCTGAGGGATGGGTGTGCTTTCTCAGCATATTTAGTCAGTGTTTAAACATTTATAAACATGCACACACGCACACATGCTGTGACAATAGCACTGCAGAACAATTTCATATCCCTTACTCATGTTTAGCCTTTGGGTGTAAAGGTGAGACATACTGTACATTGAGGGCTCACTTTTAATAAATCTAACACAATGATAAATGTTAGCGTTATAGGTTCGGGGGTGTGTCAGAAATATTTTTGCTTTCACAACCGGAATTATGGGTGCAGTAGCTGGTGGTGGCACGAAAGGGCTGGGTTTTGGTGAATAAACAAGTTGTGGGTGTGTTGCAGCTTGGCCCCTCACTGGCCAATCAGAACGTGCTCCATGGCTAAATAGGTGGTTGCTTCAAGTTGTGTATTTACAGTCCTTTATGTATTGCGTTGTCATCAACTCCAATTAGAATGTTTAGTCCGTTATAGCCTAGTTTGTTAAATAGCCTGGCCTATGTTTGCTAAATATGTTGAACATGTTTGCAGTTTTTATAGAATGATGGGGCAAAATGTTGTTCTACCTAAAAAGACATACCCAAACATAATTATTTTTCATGAGATGGCCATAAACAATAACTGACAATGTTGTATAGTTTTAGAAAGGTCTGGAACTCACCTTTCTGGTAAAAATTGTTATACATGGCTGAGGTATACTCACTTTTGAGGACACAAGCTCAGGTACATAGTACAAATATTATGAAAATATGAAATTCATCAGATTTTTTCCCCCTATTCAACCAAGGTGGGGCAATGCTTTCTAAATATAGTGACAATCAAATTAGAAATAACTTACTATAAGATTTTTACATTTTACATTTTTAGTCATTTAGCAGACGCTCTTATCCAGAGCGACTTACAGTAGTGAATGCATACATTTCATACATTTTTTTTTTCTGTGCTGGCCCCCCGTGGGAAACGAAACCACAACCCTGGTGTTGCAAACACCATGCTCTACCAACTGAGCTATTTAACTGTAAAATAAATATGATAATAATAATTGATGACATTTGTAAAGCGCTTTCCATTATACAGAATAATTTCAAAATGCATCAAATAGAAAAGAAAAAGCAAAGATAAAAGAAAATAAACACAACTAGACAGGGCAACTGACACAAAGACTCTACAAGGGACAAGGACATTAAGGAGCACTGCTATCAACAGAAAGCCTTCCTAAAGGGAAATCTCTTTAGGCCCGTTTTTAAAGGAGCCCAGAGTCTGTTGCACAATAACTTCAGGTGGTCTGGGAGGGCATTCCAGAGGCTGTGGGCGGTCGAGCTGTAAGCCCGATCCCCCAAGGGCATGTGATGGTGTTCCTGCACTCTCATCAGGATCCTGGCAGCGCTGCTCTGGATATATAGGAGCTTCTGGAGACTCCTGCCAGGGATCCCGATGAAGAGTGCATTGCAGTAGTCCAGCTTTGAGGAGATAAAGGCATGGACAAGCTTCTCTGCATCAGACTGAATGAGGGTGGGATGGAGTTTGGCAATGTTCTTGAGGTGATAGAATTAAGCTTTACACAGTTTTTCTGTGTGGCTGTCAAAGGTCAGGGAGGAATCAAGCTTTACACCCAGATTGGAAACTGAGGGGGAGAGAGGGATGTTCTGTCCTGCAATGGTGAGGTGTGTTATTGGTGAGTACTGGACCTGGTAGGGGGTGCCAACCAGCAGGGCCTCGGTTTTGCTGCTGTTCATTTGAAGGAAGTTTTGCTTTATCCATGCCCTTATCTCCTCAAGGCAGGTGTTCAAAACGACACATGCATCAGAGGGACATAGGACAGTTTTTACATACAGCTGGGTGTTATCAGCATAGCAGTAGAATGAGATTCCATGCCGGCTGACGACACTACCGAGGGGGAGCACGTACAGGACTAACAGGATGAGTCCAAGAACATATCCTTGTGGGACACCGCAGGGGTGTCTCTCTTTATCTCATACTTAATGACAGTATCATCAGTATCATTGGCATCATTTCATACACCTGAGGACAGATCATTTTCTCCTAAACGTCCACTGAATGGCGCAGAGACACCATTCAAATGTGTGCAGACTCCTTGCAACTTCAGCTTTAAGCACAAGGTGACCAAGAGAAAGTGGTGTTGTTTAAATTCTATGAAATTATTTATCATTTGTTTCATGTTGAGAGCTCTAAACCTGGCTGAGAATATCACAGCGAGATGCAACTACAACTTTCCGATTTTCGCTAGACTGTCACCTTCCATACACCATCTCCCAAGCTGGATTCGGTCGCTCAGAGGAAGAGCAAATTGATCATTTGTCTGGATAGTCCAGAAAATGTGACACGTCACATCCTATACAAATGTGGGGTCTGAAACCTGACACTTCAAGTCAGCTCTGCTGAGAGAGTGCCAGCGGGGAGCAGACAGATGGGGTTTTCTGGCATTATAAGGCACGGGACCCTACAGCGTTCACAGAGTGATTTGTACACCGAAATGTCAGTTGGAACCGGTCCAGAGCCGCATACAGAGGACTTAACATCTAAGAGGGTACCAATTGCATTGCTTCAATATGGAAATACATTGTTAAACATTGGCTATAGCATTTACACTGATATAGGGGTACTGTAAATTGCAGTCTGCTAATAGACATGCGAAACGTAGTCAATAAGAAAGATTAAATTCACTAGGCTATTGACAAGGCCTAAAAAGACAAATTCTAATGAAATTCTAATGAAATCGAAACAACAACTTGTTTTAAATAGGCTATGTCTAAAAACAGTTACAGGCACCGTAATTGCTCCCCTTGGCAACTTAGACTAGGTTTTACCACATCAAAACTTTTCACTTGAGCTGGATAAAGATCCAATATAAAGAGACAGGGGGAATGTCCACTCACCGTTATACTGGTTGCAAATGTAATGTTTTATAAACAACATGGAACCATCTGACAGATCATATTGGCACTTTTTCAGAAATAGAAGACGAAACTCCATTGCATTCGAGCCATGTAGACCTACTGTATGTTCTCACCGTAAACCCATGGACGGTGAATATTTTGAATAAGTCTGTTTTTTAAAATTAAATTAAACAAAAAAACAATCTAAATAGGGTTGGGTCAGAAGAATGTTATCATAAATCGCTTCTATACAAAATACTAGGTTCCTGTCAATTGTACTGTATCATTGCCTATTTGCGAGGCAGATCAAAAATTATAGTAATAATAAATCAGCCGTTGATATTTTGCATTATTGGAGAACTGAAGGTTTGGAGTAGCATGTCGGACGAGGGCCGCTCTTTGAAAATGGGGATCGATAATGAAGTGAAATGCAGGTACGTGATTTTTTTTATATTGAAAAAGCATCACAGCAAAGCACTCTCAGTAGACCATTTAAAACCCTTATTCTTAGGCAAGTTTTGGCTAATGGCCAGGATAAAAAGACTCACCTATGCAATGCTGCTAAACCAGCCTTGAGGGTAGGCTCTGCTTGGTTTTAAAAACAAACTAAAAAGGGGAAAGACGATATTTTTTATGTTTCTAAACACGAGATTCAAAGTCCATGCCATTATCAACTGCATTACTGACCTGCTTTTTGTGGGTCTTAAAACGTCTCATTAGCGCTGCATGGAAATGTTCACTTTTGCGCTTGTATTTAAGGACACATCTCAAATATTGCCACCCCTCCTACCTCAGAACAAGCGAGCTGATGTTAGAAAGGATAGAGAGGTACAGAACCTGGCGTTAGGGCTGGAAAATGCCAGTGCCTCAGTTTTTACATGATAAAATTGCTAAAACTAAAGGCCTTTGCGGACTGTACGATTTCAGCCGTTTTAATGCCACGATTTTGCCGTCACAGACAAAATGTGCATGTTGTGGACATATTTTGGGGTCATAAACGATTGTCGGAAGTCTTGGCTCGTTCAGTGTGACAGGATCTAGATTAAATACCGCTAAGTGCGGTCGTAGGCTCCGACAAAGTTTTTTTGTTGCCTTTATCATGTAGTGTGTGGCCGATCCCGGTGACTGACCAATAGGAACATAGCCGGCACTGAATATGCACACAATAATATGATTATTGTGAATAGCTAGATTAATATAATAGTTCAATTTAAACATTTACATGCTGTGTAAGAACAACTTCCCTAATCTTGTTAACATGCACAAAAATATCAATCAAAATAAATGTTCTTCCACAGCAACCATGCTATTTTGGGGAAGCCTATTTGTTCGGACAAATAAAGTTTGTATGTGAAAACTATTTCTAAGATATAGCTACTTTCAGTTTTTCAGAACTCACTTCACTCACGCATAAGCATAGCGAGGCTTGCGCTGCTGGCTCATGCGCAGATCACATATGCCCCTGCAGTTGACGTAGCCTCACAAGCCATTCACAGAATGTGATGACAAAACTGAAGCAAATCGTACAATCTGCCCAGGTTGATATCAATATTTGAATTTGGTAACATCGCACAGTGTGACGTGATAATCGTAAAAGACAGAATCCGACGCGCAGTCTGCAAAGGCCTCTAAAGTGCGTCTGACACAAACGCCTCTTTAGAGCCGGCCGAAAATAGAGCCTTGAGTGCCCTTGCTTTGTCATTTAGTGATTCCGAAGGCTTTCTTACCCAAACAGACGTACAAGTCAATATACATTTACTGCATTCACATGTAGGCATTTAGTATGGGGCCTTTGTTAGCACAACCTTGCGTTTTCCTGTTGTGTGGTACGCTAGCTACCTACTGTATGAATACGGCACAGTCAACCTGAAAGTATGTGAACATATTTTAAAAAGAGTAATGGGAGGAACATCGAGAAAAGAAGGAAGACAAAAGTGATCAAGCGACATTGAATGAATGTGTCAGGGAGGAAATGCCTGCGTTTGTTTGTCTCTGCAAGAAAGAGAACGGGAGTTAGAGAGGCGTGGAGATAGGAGAAGTGAATAGAAGAGTGAGAACAGGATAGCTGGCGAGATTGAAAGGTGGTTGGAGAGAGAGAGAGAGAGACACACACCGAGAGAATAAGGGTAACAAAGATGGCTAGGAGAGAGCGATGGAGGTTAGAGGTTGAAGGAGTGCGAGCATGCATGGACAGAGACACACAGGGAGAGGAGGGATATGCCGTATGTCACCCAAAGTGACATATAACTAACATCTCAGCTCGAGTGACATATAACCAATGGTTAAACTGCACTATTTGTTCATTTATTTATGCTATTTATTTATTTGCACTAAGTTCATGGTGTTGAATTGTGCCGGCTCATTGGGAAGCTAATGTCGGATGAGTGTTGATGAGGATTGCGCGTCTGTCGTTGTCTCGCTCTGTCTCTGTGTGTGACTTTTAGTGTAAAGTGTATGATACACTGCATCCTGGGTAGAAGAGAGAAATTTGTGGGTGACACACTACTCATAGACACAACCAGCTGATGCTTCATTAACAATGACTATAGACTGGCTCTGTGTGTTACTCTTAGAGTGTGTGATGCATTGTAGCCTGGGGAATGGGAGAGCGGGAGAAAGAGGGAGAGTGTTCACAGTCGACAGAGACACAACAGATGAATGCTTCTTCGAGTGTGTGTCGTATCCGAACACAGACCACGTGTGTGTGTGTGTGTGTGTGTGTGTGTGTGTGTGTGTGTGTGTGTGTGTGTGTGTGTGTGTGTGTGTGTGTGTGTGTGTGTGACCCTCTGAGTGTGTGATGCATCGAGGCCTGGGTAACTGTTTGTTCTATGGTGGAAAGAGAGTGAGAGGGAGGGAGGGATAGAATGAGAGAAGGGAAGATGGTAGACACAGACAAGCTAGATTTCCATCCAATTGGCAACAGATTTTCATGTGAATATTCTAGAATCCGCATAAAGAAAATATGCACATTTTCCAACAAACAGACACGTTGCAGATAAAAATCGGTGCTTGTTTACTTAGTGCAGGGTTTCCCAAACTCGGTCCTGGGGTCCCCCCCTCTTTCACCGCCCTGTGAAGTTCAGTGTAACTTCCTTCATCTGTAGTCTAATAAACTGCATGTTTTCCCAAGTCGTAGTGGGATGACCACACACCATATTATCACGTGACTCCAAGTTTACTTCGATACAATGGTTATTATATTAATATTTGTGAATAAAGGCTTTTCCACCTCCATTTCTTGCACAATACATTTTACCGACACAAAACTATTCCACCATGTCGAACTAACAAAATATGTCTGCATCTATATAATTGTACTGAAACTTCCTGATTCCATCACAGGTGTCATGATTGTGGCATTTATATAATTGTCGTGATTTTTTTTCTTATACGGTAGATGCAAATGTGGTTACACACACCACACACACACACACACACACACACACACACACACACACACACACACACACACACACACACACACACACACACACACACACACACACACACACAAAACAGGCTTTGGGTTTGTTAACTGTCTATGGCGACACAGACTGCTGTGTGAGTGACCCTTAAAATGGGTGATGCATTGCAGACCCAGGGAAACGTGTCAATGGAGAGAAAAGAGAGAGCGACAGAAGAAACTGAGACACTAGCAACTAACCTCATTAGCAGAGTGAAGTTAAAAAAGAACACATGTTACAGCCTGGCAACCCACAGCTCAGCAAATAAACATGTCAACAAAGCATGTGAAGTTTCTCCAATTAAGTTCGAAAAAAAAAACAGGCTTTGCTGTAAGCTCCCCCTCCCTTTCCACTCTGTCTATCTCACACACCTCTCTCTCTCTGATAGATACCTTGCCTCGACTCCATTGCACACACATCTCTCTCTCTCTCCCTCATTCTCTCTAAATAGAGCAAGACATCTATCTTTCTCTCCTTATATCTCGCATTGACTTAATTGTTCTCTCTCTCTGTATCTCATTTAGACTCCATTGAGGATTCCGGGCGAGCCGGCAGACTGGATTAAACAATACAATCTCTGATGGCGAGAAATCAATGGACTGGATGTGATTTCCTAAGCTGAAAACATTGTCTGACATGTTGGCCAATTAGGAGTGTCAAAAGGAGATATCTTTACCTCACACGATGTGCTTTCAGCTAAGAAGGCGAGAAGGTCCACAGTAACATCCCAGTCTGTGTACGCGTGCGTGCGTGCGTGCGTGCCTGCCTGCCTGCCTGTCTGCCTGTCTGTCTGTCTGTCTGAGGACACACACACCGAGGAGAAAACAAAGGGAAAAACATGACGGGGTGTTACTTGTTTAAATCCTCCATCATCACTTCTATTTGCCCACCACAGTTTATTGTATGGACTTTTAGATGAGCATTCCAATAAAATGCCGGTAAATCTTACGGAAATGAATTGAGTCAGGTCAAGCATTGTACACACATTGCTCATGTAATGCATCGAGGACTCTTTATACTGAATCCTCCACTCTTGAGTAGACCCATCATATGATTCGGAGAAAAGCCTTCACATCCTTTCTTAGTGACGACTGCACACATCCATTCAGCAAAACCGTTGTTTTTCAGAACTGCGTTGTCCACTGTCGGTGTCCTTCCTCCTCTTGAAATGCAATGGAGTGAAAACCTACAAACATCACATACAGTACCTCACATTATCAACCCTCTCTTTGAGGGCCTATCTACATTCATTACATACCGAAGATGGTTGATAAATGAAGATGGTTCACTCAGGCTGTTTACCATTTACCAAAAATACAAAAAAGTTCCAAACTACTTAAAAGGGGGTGGCTCTCCCATAGACACCAATGCGATAGCAGCTGGTTCTGGTCTACTTGAAACAGATTTTTCCATTGAATTTTTCCATTGAAACAGAAATAAATGTGGGAATGGGATGTCTCGCTTCCATTTCAGTCACTGTACATACTCTACATCCACAGTCTCCATGCATAACATCCTGCCACCCAAGGCAAACCAGGAAGTTGATCAGATAAGGGGCCATCTTGAGTCGTGGCCGGAGACGGTAGAGGAAGCGTGACATTCCACTCATGACACTCGTGACATTTTTTTGTTGCAGTGAAAGCATTGAACATTTATTTGCGTTAGAAATTTTTATTTTCCGTTTTCATATTTGCTAAAATGCCCATATCTATTAAGGGTGTAAACATGATCAAAGGACACTGTGGGCTCTATTTTCGGCTGGCGCTATGGCGGCGCAAGTGCATTTTCCACCCCGTGCGCCAGGTTCAGAAATTGACCTATCTAATATCAGCTCGCTTGCGCTGAGGTGGGAGGGGTGGCAATATTTGAGGTGTGTCCTTGAAAACAAGCGACAATTTCATGCAGCGCATATCGGTCTTAGTGGTAATGCAGTTGGTAATGACATGGATTTTGTGAGCAGAAGCGCAACCTATCCAGCCGTGACGCACAGTGTCCTTATGCTCATGGAACACGAGAGGATATGTGCTTTTTGTGGTGGTAACCCTTATAAAAAAAACGAATGCTTTTTTGATTTGGTTTCATTTTATTCAAGGCTGTTTTTTTGTCCTGCCCCAACGCCAAGTAACCAAGCCTATCAATGAAAGGTTTGGCTCATGAGACTGCTTTGAAATAAATCTTAATCACCGACGCTTTATTAAAAGATCAAGTTTGGGAGCAGCAAAACAGTGAGGGGACATCCCCTTTTTATCTATACATTATGTAGACCTACAATATTTTAGCCAGCTCCCGTTTTGGACGTGCGGGAAAAACCCCTGCATGTAGGATACATGTATCCATATGTCCAACATGAAACGAGAGATGAGATGATGCTGGTGACCCTTGCATTTAGAACTTATTTTCCTGTAACAATTGCTTGTTTTCTGTTTCATATTATTAAAAACCAAGCCCTCCTTAGGCTACCCATTACCCTAGGCCTATAGGCTATAATGAAGGCTGGTTCAACAGCAATCCGTCGTCTTTTTTATCCTGTCGATTTTATGATATCATGCTTATGACCTCAAGCTATTTAGAACTATTGTTGTTGTTATATTTTTATATATATTTTTATATATATATATATATATATATATATATATATATATATATAAAAATATATATAAAAATATATATAATTTGATTGTTAGAATGATTTGCCATCCGGCTTCATGGCGAACGTCCAGCTCGCATGCAATGCAATTTAGGAGCCGTCTTCTATTTCTGGAGAAGTGGGAATGCGATCTGTAAGATGGTTCCATTATGTTTATAAAACCTTTTTGGGAGCAGTATAACGGTGAGTGGACATTCTCTTTATATTGGATCTTTGTCCAGCTTCTGCGAAACGTTTGGATGCGCGTAAAAGCCTCCATTGTCTGCGTTGCCTTAATATTATATTAATAATATTAATAATATTATATGCCCAAGGCGAGCAATTATGATGCCTGTAACTGTATTTAGATTTCTTTTTTTTAAGTTGTTTTGATCAGAATTTGATTTAACATTATTCACTCTTTTTAAGTCTCATCAATAGTGAATTTAATCTTGCTTATTGACTACATTTGGCAACAGACATGGCAGACATAATGCAATTTACAGTAGGCCTAGCCCCTATATCAGTGTGAATGCTATGTTTAACAATATACTGTATTTCCATACCGAAGCCATGCAATTAGGCTTCTTACAATCTGGACTGCAAACATGTTCAACATATTTAGCTAAGATGGAATAGGCCTACATACATTTTGTTATTTCGTTTTCGTAGGTTATTTAACAAACTAGGCTATAACGGACTAACATTCTAATTGGAGTTGATGACAACGCAATACATAAAAGACTGTAAATACACAACTTGAAGCAACCACATATTTAGCCATGGAGCACGTTCTGATTGATCAGTGAAGGATCAAGCCTCAACACACCTACAACTTCTTTATTCATCAAAACCCAACCCTTTTGTGCTACCGGCAGCTAATGCGCCCATAATTCTGGTTGTGAAAAAAAGCAAAAATATTCCCGAACCTATAGCACTACCGCCAGATTTACCATTTCATTAGGTTTGTTAAAATAGAGCCCTGTATGTGTTAACGTCACATCCCAGGTCTTAGTGAGGTGGTCATTTTTAAGTGTCCCAGCCAGTATAATCACTGTGTGTGGGTGACAGGGTCCTCTCCCAAGTACACGATGGGACAAGACTTGCAGGCCTGGAATGGATATGACACCGTCTATGACATGACTGTCATTGGACATCAAGGTTCATTTCAATTGGGATGTCATTGCACAGGGGATACTTGTATTAGTTTACAGTCATCCAGAATTCATTCCCCCAAAAAAATGTTTTCATGAAAAGAAATGCTACGTGGTCAGAGGCGATATGACATCCGCCCGTTGCGCATTGCCGACATTCGTTATGGTGTCCCGTGCTTTATGTAGTTGAAAATACTGTAGTCACCACGTTGTCACTGATTTTACTGTTACAGTAGTACCACCAACTGTGCAGTAATTCTGCTTACATAGGAATGTCAATAATTGACTTCATTTTCATCAAGAAAATCAATATTTGACCCTATTGTTGCTTCGCTAATTAGCTAGTTTTCACTCCAAACGACACGGTGACAGAAACAGCTTTGCATATCTGCTTACGTTGCTAAATTGAATGGAGAGCGTCGAATCAACATAGGCTGGAGAATATAATGTTCCAGTAATATACATAGTAGTGTTTTCCTAGAGAAATCCCTATAATTCAAGTCCCTAACCTCTACACCATACCTCAACAATGACAATCCTGCGTTTGCATTTTCTTGACATGGGGCAGAAGCAATGGATTAGCCAAAGGGTTAGCCATATTGTCAGCTGCGGTGAGACTGCAACTCCTCATGTTGGCTCATAACAGTATGAGGTAGTTTGCCATAAACTGACATAGTGTGCTTTTAAGTGGTCATGACAGACCTTGACAAATCATTGTAGCATATAGTTGCATTTTGCTTGCTTTATGACTTTTAGTTTTGAGTCCCCCCCCTTTCTCTACCAGTGTCCTCCAAAATGAAAGTCCCTGGGAGCTACGTCAAAACGCTAATGTGTCAGAGACGACGGAACACAAGTTCCTGTAATCTTGATCATAATGAATTGTGTGGAGTTCAAACAAAAGCTGCTTCGTCGCACACCTCAAGGCAGAGACATCAGAGTCTGGGGAAGAAAGCGACGCGTTTAATACAGCTGATTAGTTTCCGTTCGCTTCTCTAGATTGTAAATATGAGTACTTCTGAAGTTATGAAGTTTGTAGATGGAAAAATTAGGGGTAAGCGGAGCTGCTAACTAGTTTAACATAATTTACCACCTTTAGGAGAGAGTGGTGTTGACTATTTATTTTATATTCAGGATCACTACATCAAGGGAAATTCATGTAAACATAATTGTTTTGAAAACTTAGTTTGTCCCAAAAAAGTGGTATTTCGGCACAACTAGGGGACAGGGTAAGTTGAGCTGCCTACACATTCTTGTACTGAATGAAATATTACCACAACCTTTTAAAACCATGTCTAACATGGACCTTATTGAAGCTTATAGAGGCCCCAACTGATGTATATAACAGTTTTAAACCAGCTACTTTGGTTTAGGTACAAGCATCATGAAACCTATAACACAATAAATTAATTTGAGTTTGTGAGAATCTTTTTTTTTTTTTTGGATGTGGTTTCCATGTGGTTACTTCCTTCACAGGCTCTAAGGAATGATGGCCTCTTCCTAAATATTTGGCCACATGATTCAGTTTGTGTACAGTTTCCTAGAAACAAGGGGTGGCTCAACAAGCCCTTTAACTCTACTTACACACACTCTCCCCTACATAGGTAGTGAGCAATTGAATACACAAATACTACCTTGTATAATGTAAACATGTTGGAAGAGCTATGCTCTTTCTCTTGATAAGAGGCAATGAATGTTATCCGGCATGCAAATGTTAAACCTCTTTTTCCTCGGCCATTGCCGTCTGTGTACTAATGTTTTTAAACAGCAGTGGAAAACACTTAGAAACAGCTCATGTCGGACATTTTGTTTCCAGAGAGGAAAACATAACTGATTTGTTTTTGAACGTACGCCTATAACAGATGAGAACGCGGTGGCTACTGCTTAAAAATATTCCCAGTGGTGTTCGTTTACAGTTAATTGATAGTTGAGGTCTATGAAGAGATGCACATTAAATCATAGCAAATAAGCCTGCCTATAGGGTTGCATGCCATTTAAGAAACAAGCCTCGTGAGTCTTTTATAGCTTCCTGCAACTGAAACATACTCTGAAATGAATAATTCAAGTGGAAATATGCTTAACTCATATTACCTTACTTAAGGCATTATTATTTTAAAGGCACTTTAACTTCTACCAGCACTCCCAGTCTTTAGATGTTAAAGCTAGAGTCCTTAATTGAAACAAGAACAAAGCGGCCACACCGCCTCTGTTTCGGTAAAAAGCTCAGGGATGGGCCTGGAGAAATGTGACTGCACTCAAACTCATAGGCAAAGCCATGGATGCAAGAACTGACCATCCGTTATATCAAATTGATAGTTTTATCCATGTTTTGAGGCTATACAGTGTTTGTTTACCTTTACATTGTTTACAAAACATTGGCGTAAAACCAGCTTATTTTATGGGTTTCGATGAGGTACTGTCCATTATGCTCCTGAGGCATTTCTAAGTTATGACCTTCAAGAATCAATGGGTATATACAGTATGGCATTAATTTATACGTCCAAAAATAGATGTAGCAACTAAGGATTCTAGCTTTAAATACAGCAGTCAATGCTTACTCCTCTAGATGTTTATTCTTATTTACAATCCCCTTGTGTTACATTGAGATCCAAAAGTATTGGGACAGTGACACATGCTTTGTTGTTTTGGCTCTGTACTCCAGCACTTTGGATTTGAAATGACACAATGACTATGAGGTTAAAGTGCAGACTGTCCCTTTTTGTACATAAGCCCCCCCCCCCCCCCCCCCGATTTTAGCGGACCTAAAATATTGGGACAAATTCCCTTACAGTATGTGTATTAAAGTAGTACGAAGTTAAATCGGTCCCATATTCATAGCAGGCAATGACTACATCTAGCTTATGACTACACCTTTTATTTTGTGCCTAACAGAAATGACTGGTTCGTAATGTCACGTGTTGTGTCATGTCGGAGTCACTTTGATTGGGAAAGAAGAACAGAATACGTTTCTAAACACATCTTCTACATTCATGTGGATGCTGACCACAATTACGGATAATCCTGAATGAGAACGTTAGAGGCATAAATATCATATAACCCCTTCCCTCCAAAACGCTAACCTCCCCTATTATTGTAATGGTGAGAAGTTATTATGTATTGGTTATTGTGTCTTTGTTATTATGTCTGTGATATTTGTGTGTCTATCTTTCTCACAAAATCATTATTCACAATTCATTCAGGACTATCCATAATCATGGTCAGCATCCACATGAATGTAGAAGTGTTTAGAAACATATTCTATTCTTATTTGCAAATAATAGTAACTCCAAAATGACACAACACATTATTTACCATTCATTTCTATTGGGCACAAAATAATCTGAAACACAACCAAAACAAACAGAAAATGCATCCACAAACGTTTGTACAGTCACAAGCTTAATGTAGTCATTTCGTGCTATGAATACGGGCCCAAATACTTTTTACTACTTTACACATAAGGGAATGGGAGGGAATGATGGACAGAAAGTGCTGTAATTTCTAGACAGTTCAGCCGATATGGATGAAAATATCCTCAAATTAAAGCTGACAGTCTGTACTTTAACGTTATAGTCATTTTATCATTTCAAAGCCAAAGTGCTGAAGTAGGGAGCCAAAACAACAAAACACGTATCACTGTCCCAATACTTTTGGAGCTCACTGTATGCACCTGACAAATCACAACCGACAGGTTCATATGTCTGATCAATTGCCATGTAAAACCTGTCCTAATCGGTCATTGGCAGCTCCTGGACGTCTCTTTGGAATTTCCTCATCTGGTAAGGATGAATCTTATCATGAGATTTGTAAATGGCCTGACAGCCTTGGGTGGGTGTTAGCATGAGCTACAGTGAGGGAAAAAAGTATTTGATCCCCTGCTGATTTTGTATGTTTGCCCACTGACAAAGAAATGATCAGTCTATAATTATAATGGTAGGTTTATTTGAACAGTGAGAGACAGAATAACAACAAAAGAATCCAGAAAAACGCATGTCAAAAATGTTATAAATTGATTGGCATTTTAATGAGGGAAATAAGTATTTGACCCCCTCTCAATCAGAAAGATTTCTGGCTCCCAGGTGTCTTTCATACAGGTAACAAGCTGAGATTAGGAGCACACTCTTAAAGGGAGTGCTCCTAATCTCAGTTTGTTACCTGTATAAAAGACACCTGTCCACAGAAGCAATCAATCAATCAGATTCCAAACTCTCCACCATGGCCAAGACCAAAGAGCTCTCCAAAGATGTCAGGGACAAGATTGTAGACCTACACAAGGCTGAAATGGGCTACAAGACCATCGCCAAGCAGCTTGGTGAGAAGGTGACAACAGTTGGTGCGATTATTCGCAAATGGAAGAAACACAAAAGAACTGTCAATCTCCCTCGGCCTGGGGCTCCATGCAAGATCTCACCTCGTGGAGTTACAATGATCATGAGAATGGTGAGGAATCAGCCCAGAACTACACGGGAGGATCTTGTCAATGATCTCAAGGCAGCTGGGACCATAGTCACCAAGAAAACAATTGGTATCACACTACGCCGTGATGGACTGAAATCCTGCAGCGCCCGGAAGGTCCCCCTGCTCAAGAAAGCACATATACATGCCCGTCTGAAGTTTGCCAATGAACATCTGAATTATTCAGAGGACAACTGGGTGAAAGTGTTGTGGTCAGATGAGACCAAAATGGAGCTCTTTGGCATCAACTCAACTCGCCATGTTTGGAGGAGGAGGAATGCTGCCTATGACCCCAAGAACACCATCCCCACCGTCAAACATGGAGGTGGAAACATGCTTTGGGGGTGTTTTTCTGCTAAGGGGACAGGACAACTTCACCGCATCAAATGGACGATGGGCGGGGCCATGTACCGTCAAATCTTGGGTGAGAACCTCCTTCCCTCAGCCAGGGCATTGAAATGGGTCGTGGATGGGTATTCCAGCATGACAATGACCCAAAACACACGGCCAAGGCAACAAAGGAGTGGCTCAAAAAGAAGCACATTAAGGTCCTGGAGTGGCCTAGCCAGTCTCCAGACCTTAATCCCATAGAACATCTGTGGAGGGAGCTGAAGGTTTGTGTTGCCAAACGTCAGCCTCGAATCCATAATGACTTGGAGAAGATCTGCAAAGAGGAGTGGGACAAAATCCCTCCTGAGATGTGTGCAAACCTGGTGGCCAACTACAAGAAACGTCTGACCTCTGTGATTGCCAACAAGGGTTTTGCCTCCAAGTACTAAGTCATGTTTTGCAGAGGGGTCAAATATTTATTTCCCTCATTAAAATTCAAATCATTATATAATATTTTTGACATGCCTTTTTCTGGATTTTTTTGTTGTTATTCTGTCTCTCACTGTTCAAATAAATCTACCATTAAAATGATAGACTGATCATTTCTTTGTCAGTGGGCAAACATATAAAATCAGCAGGGGATCAAATACTTTTTTCCCTCACTGTAACAATAAGCTAATTGCATCGTTATTACCTGCTTAGTCTGACCATGACATGTCAGCTCAGGTAACAGGTGTCCCGTGCAGTCTAGTTTTAATGGGGTTCATGGTACGGTGTTAACATTGTCTGTTTTATTGGCATAGGTCGGTTGGCATGTTTGTTATCGGGCGTTGTATTTGAGGATTTTGGATCCACTGAAGTCTCCCCCTTGGCAAGATCGATTGATCTGATTACGATGGAGATCTGCAGCAAGTGTGAACATGCATAAATGCATGTCAGAGCACATGTCTTGTGTAGCCTGTGTGCTTAGTGTTTGTGAATGCTAGTGTTTTCGCAAGGTGCGCTTGAGTGCATGTACTGTATATGTACAGCATTTGAGTGTGTTTATTCAAGTGTGTGCGATATGTGTATAGTGTGTGTTTGTATAAGATTGCTAATCTGTGTGTGTGCGTGCTTGTATGTGTGTGTGTGTGTGTGTGTGTGTGTGTGTGTGTGTGTGTGTGTGTGTGTGTGTGTGTGTGTGTGTGTGTGTGAGCAGGGTGCATGTAGGATAGCGGAGACTCCTGCCACTAGCAGATCAGTCAGTACATACTGTATTTGCACTGTGTGTATCCAATGTAACTGTTTGTTCTTTTGTTCTGTTCCCAAGCACAAGTGCATTAATAGTGTATGACTCAATACAAAGCAAAACAACAACAAACAAAAAGTGACACTTAAATATTCTCTCTGCTTTCTGCCCAAGTCGTATCCTTTGTTGACCACCTCAACAAATCACGACAGCTGACATCCTCTACCACTTCAAAAGAGACAATGCGCATTTTAAAACATGTTTGAGAATTCTTTGAAATGAACAACTAACTCATGCCATTGATTTGCACATTGGAATTCAAATAATCCAATTGAATCAGAAGGGACCATTGAAGAGACAGTCTATTTCAATTCATTTCCTGGTCCAGGAGAATAGAGGTCTTGCTGTTGAAGTTGAAAATATGGTCCGTTGTGAAAAAAATGTTTTACATCGTCTGTGGGAAACTGTGTTCCATGTTCTGTCTCTTGATATTAGTGTTGGGGGAACCACTGCACAAACCTCAGCCTGCGGTTGAGTGCCGTGAGGACCCTTCACACACACACACACACACACACACACACACACACACACACACACACACACACACACACACACACACAGACAGAAAGGTGGTATGGTGAGTGCCAGACCTGGCTAGCTCCTCTCAAGAGTGCAATCTGTAATGTGAGCTGCTCATTAGAATAACTTGTTTATCCCAAAAGCTTCCTTGCTCGAAGGACACATGAAACTGTGCCCAATACACACTTTGTAAGATGATGTTCCGTGAGACTGTTTATAAATATAAAAATGTCAGGTTTCAAAGTCACTTCTACTGTCAAAAAATAACCTTATCTATAGACAGGTCTGTAACAAACTCTGTTTGTCTGTGATCAACCAAGCCTAACCTATCCTGAACTGAAGCAATAGCCCTCTTGTTGACGAAGACAAATATAGACTGATAATTTGTAACTCATATTGCCTAACCTTTTATTCATTCCTCAACTCAGGGAAAATTAAGTTATCTTCTTATGGAACATGATTAAAGGCCAGAAAGTGAGGTTGTTTTGCCAATTTCAAGCTGTGGCCACCATCTTACTTCTTCTTTTTCTATGGTACTATGGCTGTCTCAAACATTCCTTAGAGGTGCATGCTACCACCTACTCCGAGGGCTGTGTCTGCCCACTGTTCTGGAATGTGAATTCATTATACTTTGTGAAAAACAGGAGGGGAAAAAGGACGAGGAACCTGGAAGAAAAATTGCCCTACCAACTAATCCGACACCCTTCAAAACCTCACCACTATTCCACTAGTTTGCCCTACCTGATCCCTCACCAGGCCGGCAGTCCTCACGGGACACTATCGTTTAACACACCTTGTAACTCTTCTCCAGTAAAATCTCGCACACCCAAGTACGTCTCTGCAGCTGCCACCACCACCGCATCTATTTCCTGTGATTTACGTTCCATTATCTGCGGTACAATTGATCACTCTTCTCATCGACGCCCTCTGTGGAATATACAAGGTATTGAGGCAGCCCTCGCTCTCGCCCCGCTCGCTCACATTGCCAGACACATCGAGGCAGGCTTTTCTCTCTTGAAGCCTCGATCTGCATTCCTCTTCATTCACACGAAGGGGAGCCGCAGTGGTGAGCACGCTAGTACACCGTGACAAGAGTGGAAATGTCCTCAAGTTTTGGATTTTAACCACATCGGCTAGGATATCTAACCCAATGATCACTTGAATTTGTAAGTACCCAGAGGAGTTTGGTGCGTTCTTTGAACGAGATAAACGGTTTATTTTGGTTTGAAACATTTGGGTGTTTTCGCTCCCCATGTTGCGAGTTTGGTATCGGATGTTTTTTTTTGTCTCCTTTCTGGTAGGAGGACCTCTGCGTAGCGTCTGAGGAGTTTATGGAGCTTGTGATTTCAAAACATAGACCTCGTATGAGGCAAGCAACCAGTCCTTTTTTTGTTGTTGTTACCTAAGCGCAACCCATTTATTTACCTACCTGTGATTTGAACTTCTTCACAAACAGTCTTGGAATGCTTGTCCAACTGTTTTTCTATGTAATTCAATCAGTTCAAGAGTTAATCAACACCGAAGTCACCGTGGAAAACTGCGGATATTGGAGCGTTGGCCAGGGTTGTGTGGGTTCAGTGTGTGGATGTATCCCTTCGCTGTTCTACAAGCAGATAGACTACTTGAATTAACTGAACAGAAGCCGAATTCAAGCTTACATCTCAAGACCTATTGTACTCTAGCCTATTTTATTGCTGTTCACGCAGGGTTTTTATTATAGGCTACATCCTATCCTAACATCCTTATGTCAATATTGTTTTTCTATTCGAAAAAAAAACATGGGCAAGGACCTATAGTTCAACGGTGAATGGAAAAGCAAACTATTGGTTACCTCATAGCAAAGGGAATGCCGTTGCATAGCTTTTTTGAGAAGGAATGCCTCCATAGACTATATAATTATAGCCATTCACTGACAGACACTGTCGCCTGGAAAATTGTCTTGGGCGGTGAGTGGAGTGGGGACACTGGGGAGGGTGGCATGTGTGGCTCATACATGGCTTTACATTGAAATTCGTTGCATGCTCTCACATATTGGGGTTATTTAATAGGGCTATTTCTTGGTAGTTCTACGCTATTAAACGGACAGAAGGGAATGTAGCATATCTCAAGGGACCTAGTGCAGCTTTGTAAAAAATAAATAAATCGATTCCCCTATTGGCTCTAAAATAATTAGAAATGGTGTTCCATGGTGTGTTAAAAGAGCGTTAATCTGCTAAGGAATGAGTGGCAATTTGTAGGCTTTGTTATTCAACAGCAATTGTAATTCCCCATTGACTGGTAATAGAAGGTTGAGGGTTGTCGGTGGGTGTGTTGGTCTACGCATTGGCTGTCGTCTATTGAATATGCACTCAAATACTATTTGATTTTTCTTTAATAGTTTTTTTCAGTATAATTCTGGTGCGCAAATTACACATGACCCACCCTCCTCCTCAACATATAGCATTCACCAATTAAAAAGCCTGACCGAATTTGAATGTATTATTTAAATATGTTGTAGGCTGATTTGTCTTGCCCGTTGGCCTTTGCCCTCAGTTTACAATTTAGGCAACAGACATTGGCTTGGTGGTTAAAGGCTACGACTACCCATTCACATGTAAATGTTGAAGGATCTCAAGCGTGACTAATGTTTGTTTAGTAGGAGGTACTAGTTGAATATGACTGTCCCTAAGTCATCGGATTGGCCTTTGCTTCTGCTCGTAAATCACTGAATAACAGACCGGTTGGTCTTCTAGCTGCTCCTAAAGTGTCTGAATCCACTGGGATATTGGGTTGTAGCCCTAGTCTACATAGATCATTGCGGCTGCAATGTTTAAATTCTGTAGAGTTGTATTCAAAGTAGATACGATGCATCAGTGCGCGACCAGTGGCAACAATGTAGCTGAATGAGGTTCGCACGCTGGTGCTTTTCAATCCAATTTCCTCGCCCATCCTTCATCACCAGCCCTCAAACTCACCTGCATGTCTAGCCTGGAGACTCCAGCATAAATGAGCATTTGGATTGGGAAAGTTTCCTCTCGCCACCTCTACAAGTAGATGACTGACTTGCCCAGTTAAATAAAATAAATACAAGCCAGAATGTTGAAGGCAGTTATATTTATACTTAGGCCTACTTTACGGTTGTCCGTGCGGTTTTGCAGGTATGAATGCGAGACCATATATCCACAGGAAAGTAGGATTTAAATAAACTTTTCAAAGAGCCGGTAGTGCATTCAGATTTCTATCAATTGAACCATGATTTATATCACCAGGTGATTTATATCACCTGAATCATGCACACAGGATGAATATGCATCCTTGCAGAGCTGGTGCACTTATTTACATTCTTCCGTGCATGGTTCAGTTGATAGAAATCTGAATGCACTACCGGCTCTTTGAAAAGTTGATTTAACTGTACTTTTCTGTGGCTATATTGTTTTGCATTCCTACCTGCAAAAGGACCATGCTCACTGACAACCGGTAAAGTAAGTTAAAAATATACTTTTCTGGGGTTTTTTCGAGCTAGCGAGGACATTTTGTTTTCTAACAAACGTATGGGATTAATCTGACTGTGATTAATGCCAAGATGATAGACAATCTTCTGAGGTGAATTGAACCTGAAGTTTTGTTTGATAAAAACCTTACCAGACATTGGTTTCTTTCTTTCTTCTTAGCAATTACAGAAAACAGTAGCCCATATGGACGTCTCTGTGTGTTGTTGTATTGTGACTCCATGCTCTGTCATCAATGGATTAAGTGTGGGTTCTCACGTTTTGTCGTTAAACTTTTGCGTTTCCAGTATGGCGTTGCAAATAACTCTGCCGGAAAACTACAAGCAATCCGCATCGTATGATACGAATCTACTCTCCATAGACCGGTAATGACGTCAAATTATTTTGTAGCTCTCCTACTATCCTGATCAAGTGTTGATATCAACTGGAAGGAATATTTATTTTTACCTTTTTTTTAACTAGGCAAGTCGGTTAAGAACAAATTCTTATTTTCAATGACGGCCTAGGAACAGTGGGTTAACTGCCTTGTTCAGGGGCAGAACGACAGATTTTCACCTTGTCAGCTCGGGGGATTCGATCTTGCAACCTTCCAGTTACTAGTCCAACGCTCTAACCACTAGGTTAATTGCCGCCCCAATTGAGGAATGAGGAAGAACCTACTGTTGACCTACTGTCTAACTTGATTCTGTAGGGCTAACGGGCTTTATGAAGTGACTCGATAGTCAGTACCTCCCTCCGGTGTATGTGCGTAGTGTGTGTGAGTCTTACGTTTGTGTGCATCTCCTGTGTGTGTGAGTGGACTTGGCAGAAGACCGCCACATTAACAGCCCCCTTGACTGGCAAACATTTTAAATCGGTGTGACAACCTCATCCTGAGGTATTCTCTCGCTCTCTCTCTCTCCTGCTGTTTCTTTCTCTCGCCTCTCATTCTCCCACTGTCGCTTTCCCTCCTCTCTCTTCCGCTGTCACTCCTTCTTTCTTCTCCCTCTCTCATTTTCTTTCCTCCTGTCAGGGCTGCGTGTGTTTTCTCCCGCTGAGGAGTGCCCCTGCTTCCATCATCGGAGCCATTCCCGAGTTCCGACACCCTGGCACCATTCCCACATTTCGGAATCTCCGCTTCCCCTCGCTCTGTTCTGACTTCTGTTAATTGTTGGTTTCGGCTCATTAGGACACATCCACCGCTGTTCCGGTCCAATCCGCCATGGTATCTGCGATATTCCTGGCATGCCAGCCCAGGCTGCTCTGCTTTGGCTCACTCTTGGCTCTCTCAAGGAGGAAGCGTTTAGTGCGAGTGTAAAAGGAGACCTCTTACCAATGTGAGTTTGTCAGAGGGAGGCAGCGGGATGCCATGCGAGTGGTTTAATTTCCCCTTGAAGATGATTGAGGGCTTTCTCAATGGAGTGTAATGGAATATCTTCTTTCCATATACGTACCAGTGGAGATGGGTTGTCATTTTTGTTTCTTCCTCTCATATTTTCCCCCCCGCGCTTTTTCCCTTTCTCTTCCTCCTCTCTCTGTTCCTCCCCACCTCTTTCTCCTTTTGCTTCCCTCCCTGGCCTGTCCCCCTGTAGTTACTCTCTCTCTGTCTCTCAACGTTATAACCTTCCTTCGTTCCCTCCATCTTTCCATCTCCTTCCCTCTCTTTTTGAACATTGTGACTCTCTCTGGGGTTCCCTGCTGCCCCTGGGCTAGGGTGCAGCAGTGATATTAAAAAGCACCAAAGAGGCCAGCTTGTCTGAGGGCCCTGACACACGTGAGAAATAAGCCTTTTTACACGACTAATATAGAAATAGAACTCTGTCCAATACAAAACCTCCCAAGGCCTGTCAGGCATACTGACAGACTGAGTGACTAACTGTTCGATGGGAATGACCTTGAATTTAATCGGCAGTGTGCAGTCATGGTGCCAGTGCACCAGACCACGTCATTGTATCCGTTATACCACACAATGCATTTCTATCGGAACGTTCTGTAACGTCGCATCTTCTTGAACAAACCCCAGGATGGATAACCAGCTGACCAAGACCAGTGTTTCACCCACCATTGCAGCTACGGTGTATTGCCCTCCCTGCCTAGAGAAAAGAGTTTGGCTTCTGTTGACAGTTATTGATTTCAATTGACAGTTTGATGCAATGGGGGCGTTTACTGGGAAATAATCCAAGGGGATGGCTGACCCAGGCACCTATTGGTCCACCAAGCGCCGAACGACAAACGTTTCCCTTCGTCCTCCGCTGAGGGGACAGTCAATGGAGCCGTCCAGGAAGTGTATCAATCAGGAAGTCACTGGTCAATGCCACTGTCCAGATGTCAAGCAGTCGCCCAACTGCGGTACACTTGTTTTGAAACCGAAAACAGAACTGAGCTTTCCTATTGGACAGGTCCAGGTAGAACCCCTCCCCCCTCCCATTTCATTCCAATTGGTGCTTAATGAACAAGACCCAGGGTTTCGCGTAGCATGGTTGTTGGTGACGTTCAAGTTTAATTCAGGTAATTCATTTTTAATCAATGCAAAATAAATTCCTGGATTTCCAAAACTGTGCACGTGGGCCTTCATGAAAATGGAATATTGTTGGTAGAATACTGTTAGTGTTGACAATGGTATTTTCTAAAGGATGCGGGAGCCTAGTGGTTGTTTGTACTGCTCAGTGGAGTCTGTCAGCCTCTTCAGGCTTGTTTAATGAAAACCACAGTGGGAGAGGAAGCGGCACACTGAGCAAAGCAAAATATGTGTCTTTTTGTTGGTGCAGCACACAATTTGTGTGTGTGCATCTATAGGTGTGCACTGTGCACGTATAGGCAACATACTTAGCTAAAAAGGCCTTTGTGTGTGTGTCCATTCCTAGGTTTAATATAAGCTTACCCTCTCTCCGTTGTGGGGAAGATTTAACTAGGAATAGTTGACAATAAGCACACAGGCTTTTTATTGTTGTGATTCGTGTTAATTGTGTGGTGGGCTCACATCATAATTGTTTGTTTCTTCGCCTTCTGTCTCTATTGCTCCTATCCTCTCCTCTCCCTGCAATGCAGTATCTGCCTTGGCACTGTCCCTCTCATCATATCTGTTCTGTTTACCGAGGGGAATTTAAATAATTAATTTGCCTGCCTGTAAATAAGAATAATAGAATGCGCTGCCGGCCCTTTAAGAGAGCCAGTTGCCCAGGGAAAGCATGGCCGCCAGCGATACTATAAATCAGGTGTGGTGTGGCGACATAAATGGGAGACCAGCGCTCACCCCTCCCTGTTAGGCGAAGAAAGGCTCATTTAAAGGAGGTCAACAGCGCCGCTTTGCCCTCAGGGTGTGTGTGTGTGTGTGTGTGTGTGAGTGTGTGTACCTGGCACACATGCATACACACACATGCACGCCACCCACTCTGAAGTCAACACCTGTGTGTTTACCAGATGTAGGTAAGTGTTCATTTATTCATTTTGTTTACTGCCTGTTTTCCCCTGAGTGCTTGGAAGTGGAGTGCTTCAGGCTAGTTTGGCCTGTGTGTGTGTGGTGAAATGAAGTGGGCAGTCACGTCAGAGAAATAGCCTAGTTGATACCAACTAGCTGTGTTGACGGTTAGCTAAATTCATTCAAGGGTGTGGAAGTAGGCTAGATTCTCGCTTTGGCCAGTTGAAGACTCCATTTTTTTTGTTTTAATTTCCATTGGTGTAGTTGGGAATCACTAGTTCACGTTCCAGACTCTCACTTCCAGAGCTAAACTCCCAGTGACTTTTTGCTCTTAATCTCTCTGTTGTTTCTGTCTCGGCCTGAGGGATAGCTGGAATTCCAGGCACCGACGGCTCCGCGGAGCGAGCTGCAGATAAGCTTTTAGATAAGAGCACGCCGTGAAACTGAAGCGCGGTCAGAGGTTGAGTGGTAAAAGGAGCTATGTGGTAAGAAGTGCCCTCCCCCACCCCAACTCTACTCCAGAGAAGTGTTTCTCAGCTCCAGTCACGCCAAGGGACCTGCACTTTTTTGTTTTGTTCTAACTCCGCTCCAACAGATTCAACTTGTCATGAAGCCCATTGAGTGTTGAATCAGACGTGTTAGTGTGAGACGGAAATTAAAATGTACACACCCTGGGGGGGGGGGGGGGGGGGCTTCCTGCAGGACTGATGTTGACACATGCTCTCTAGACTAAAACACGTCGGCCTACAACATCACAAGCCCTCCCCTTCTATCTAGCCCCCTTTGTCAACGCTCTCTTTTGTCTGTGTGTGAAAGCGTTAAAGAGACAGATATGAGCCCGCCACTCGTCTCAAATCAAATGTTATTTGTCACATACAGGTGCTTAGCATGTTACTGCGAGTGTAGCGAAATGCTAGTGCTTCTAGTTCCGACAGTGCCGCAATATCTAACAAGTAATATCTAACAAGCAAAGTTTCCTAAGAACTAGAAGCAAAGCAGCCCTCTCTGTCGGCGCCATCTTATCATGTGCGTCGTACCGTAGCATAGCATGTCGACCACAGATATGTTACCTTTTTACCCCTCAAGGCTACCGCTAATTTGCTAGCGCTTGCCTCTCCCTAATGCAAAGTGACGCAAACGTTTCCAAAGGTTAGCTGGCCGGTGACATGCCTCCATCCTGTTGGAAGGAGATCCACACCTGTTGCACATATTTGTTCTGTTCTAGCACAGCTGATTCATTTGCTAAATGAATCAGCATTTGCTAAATGAATCATCAATCCCAGTAGTTGAATCTCAGGTGTACTACAGCTAAAATATAGTAAATGTATGCAGTGGCTCTGGGTCCATGAGGAACGGATTGGGAAACACTTTAACCAGCTGATGCCAATGTTACATTAGCCAAAGTTCTCAGGAGTTTTGGAAGCTTCTGTCTTGTTGTTCTCCTTTCAACATTTTACATTTGGGTAATTTAGCAGATGCTCTTATCCAGAGAGACTTATACTTTTTCGTACTGGTCCCCTGTGGGAATCAAACCCACAACCCTGGCATTGCAAGCACCATGCTCTACTCCCCCCACCCCACCTTTCCTTCATCCCTCCCTCCTGCCCTTCTCTTTTACCTTAGCTTGTTAAGTGAAAAGCCACTCCAGCCATGTTGTGCAGAACATTGCCTATGCTAATTCCTTTAGCAGACCTGTGCCAGCCGTGTAGCCTAAACGCTAAACCAGCGGGGGATACCACTCCACTCTGCGGCTGGGAGAGGGCTTTTTATTAGTCCCTCCTCAACCCCTTGGGGAGTTGAGTTAGTAGGCAGGGCCTGGGACCAGAACTCTGGGAATAGTTATTGCTGGCGAGACAATGCGGGAATGGGCGGAGAGGAGGAGGACTGAAGAGAGGGCTGAGAGTGAGTGAGTGGGGGGGGGTCAAAGGTTAGACAGATTCCTCTAAGGTGGGGGGATGGTGGATAGTTTATTGGCAGCGGGACCCTTCCCTCGCTGCTCTCCAAGGCAGGTTTAGCTGCTATGGGAAGGAGGGGAGAGGCTTGGTTAAATGGGCCCCCACATTAGTCATGATGGCTCCAGTTGTGCTTGGTGACATTTGACAACCCCCCCCCCCGTTCTGCATACGTGGTTTCATCCATCCCCAAGAGCTGTCATTGAGGTCAGGACTATACCAGCTCACGGAGGAAAAGGGGGGGTGGACGGTGTAGGAAGGGGGATAACATAGCATCCGACTTCTCAGTGTTAGTCATTGCTGGTTCAATGATTCAAAGCTATTTTTGTTCATGCGCTGCACAAGCGCGCTCCACCCTTTCAGATGGCAGTGTTGATTTAGTTAGTGTGACACTTCAGGAATGCAGATGGCGGCCATATGATTCAGTCGAATCAGGCAACGGGTTTCTATTGTCGAGCGCCACATTCCGATTAAACGGAGTGTGTAACTGGTGCGAGGTGCTGACCCGTGAAGGCTGAGAGGAGTTCCTTCCTTTCTCGCTTTTCCTTCCCTCCGTTCCCCAATCCACCATTCCCATGGTGTTTGAGGAATGCGGTTGTTCCAGTTGATCGGCCCGTCATCTATTTTTAATTTTTTTTCCCCCTCTCTGTGTGACCTCTTAGAATGGGCCTGTCATGGCCTTTGGCATGTCATGAGACTCTGACTGACGGCGGTGTTACGGTTTTGTCCGACAGCCAGCGCGGGGGTGGTGGGGGGGGTCTTTTTAGTGAGGTGAAACGTCCCGAACGTTGCAGAACCAAACGGAACGTATAGAGCGGATTTCCTGTTCTACATCGCACGCGAGCATATCCGTACGATACATTTCTATCTGGACTTTCTGTAACATTGCACCCTCCTGAACAGGACCCGGGCCCACCCGGTTAACGCAGAAGAACAAGACATGGAAATGGGCTTGAATGCAGTTGTCACATCGGTTTCATTTTAACGCTCCAACCTATGATTAGAGTTTATTTGATCTATGCCTATCGAGTTTGAACAGAACACATTTTTAAAGGAGGTACTCACTCTATTCCAGTGGCACGACACAAGCCGGTTGAGCTCATTCAAGAGGCCCACCTCTTTCTTGCCATTTTATGAATTGTCCTCGGCACAGACATTTGAAGCCACACAATCCAGAAGACTGAACTAGTTTTAGGACTGTTGTAATTTCAGGACCCCCCCCCCCCCCAAAAAAAAAATGGGGGTGTTCGTTTTAGGTGGGTAATGTGGAATTTCAACAAAACTACGCCCGTCCACCTCAGCCAGGAAAGAGGGGATCCGAGGAGAGGAAGGGAGGGAACTTGGCAGCGTAGCTGGTTCAGCTCTCTGCACAAAGCTTATCGGGAGCGTTGTTCTGGGGAAGACCGGTTGTTATGTGTGTGTGTGGGCAGGGCAGGGGGAAGGATGACAAAACCGAGGGAGAGAGCTGACTCAAACTTTAATTAAGCCCTCATCCAGCAATCGGGAACAGCTGCTGCCACCCTGGTGGCTAGACAGATGTTAGGGGTGTTTTAACCGGAAAGTTTTGTTATTTCGGGGAAAATTGGATAAGTGTTTTGGGTGGGTATTTTGGTGGCAGCGGTGGGATCATTCTCACTCCTGATCACCAGGGTCACCAGCTCGGTTCCTGGAAAGCAACAGGCCGGTGAGTTAACCGTATCATTTGTAGCCGAATTCTGCCAACTGGATAGACTAGACACCCCCGTTTGTAAGAATGAGAGAGGGAAACGGCAGAGGCAGAGACAAACATGCACACGCCTAGAAACATGGACAGAGACACCGAGACATGCTTCCACACACTTTATCAGAGATGTTGACCCCTTGCCTTTTTCCTATTCTAGCTGAAGTGCTGAGTACCTGTCTGCAGCTCCCACACACTGTATACAGACCCCCCCCCCCCCCCCCCCCCCCCCACACACACCCTCTTTGGAGTCCCCAGACACAGTTACCACCTGAATGTCAATGGATCAATGAGAAATGGGGGGGCGTAGTAGTAGAGGATCCTGGGACAGAGGACAAACTGGCGTTACACCACGCAAGGAGCCGTCTGGGTGTTAGTCCAGCGTACTCACTAGCCAATCCATAGTTTCTCATTGGATTCAGAACTAATTGACATTGGGGAAAAAGGTTGACTTGGCTCAGCTCAAGCTATTGCTATTTCTGTCTCGCCAAACCCCTGTCTAATCTAATCTTGTCAAATAATAAAACATTGATCACAGAAAGAGTGATGCTGTATGATGTTGCGTGCTTGCTGCCTGTGTTTTTGATCAAGGCGGCGAGTGAGTGCGTACAGCACGGGGCTCTGCCTCGAGTGAGTGCCTCTTCAGTGAAAAGCTGCGACTCTCTCTCCCTTGATCTCTTTCTCTCGCGCTGTCATTCACTCACTCCCCCCTCCCGTCGCTCTAACCTTGCGTTGGCGTGTGTTGATGATCGTGGAGTGGAGCGAGCGTGCGCGTGCGCGCGGGAGAGAGGGAGAGCTCCGTTTGTTGTGTAAATGCAGCACGCCGTCAATTGACTGCCCGCCTCCCTGCCTCTCCTTCAGCGGCTGAACCCTGCCCTCTGCGTGTCTGGCCCCCGGAGTGTTTGTGTGGGGCTACCCTCTTTTCCTCCCTCAGGGGCCGTGATGGCAGCTTGCCAGGGGAAGGATGGGCACCACTCACACCTCCCCCTTACTCTCTCTCGCGATTCATGAAATATGATAAACCGGCTGGTTCGAGCCCTGAATGCTGATTTGGCTGAAAGCCGTGGTATGTTGGACCGTATATCACGGGTATGACAAAACATCTCGATTTTTACTGCTCTAATTACGTTGGTAACCAGCTTCTAATAGCAATAAGGCACCTCGGGGGGTTTGTGGTATATGGTCCATATACCACGGCTAAGGGCTGTATCCAGGCACTCCGCGTTGCATCGGGCATAAGAACATCCCTTATCCTTTGTATATTAGCCATACACCACACCCCCTCGTGCCTTATTGCTTAAATATAGCCCTAGATACTGTAGTGAACATGCTGCTATTGGAACTGGTTTCTAGCACTAATACCATGTCTAGCCATGTTTCAGGCTGTGCAATGTCCCCATCTGTCCCTAAACTGCGTCACTGGTGTCACACTCCAATGGTAATGCAAGCTAATGCTACCCTCAGCCGTTTGGCCTGCTGGTTCTGATTCTAGCATCGAGAGCTGTTGGCGCGCTAGATCAGACCCACATGTCGTTTTATGTAAAGGACTGATAGCCCGTCATAAGGACGTGACCATTTTCAACCCTCCCCAATCCCTCTCTCCCTGGCTGACTCAGCCCTGGTGGAGCAACAGATGTGGACACGCGAGTGAAGCAGACGTTGTCGTTCCAGATCTAGTTTGCTGTCTGTGTTGCTGTTGGGTAAGGGAAAAGTGTGACGCAACTGGATCTTCTAATTCTGCGAGGTTGTTTTTTGTTGTCTGCAGGCCTTGCTTGAGGACAGCTAGATGTTACATAGTGCTATATTAAGAAAAGACTGGGAATGGAGCCATCCGTTTACCTTCTGTAGCAGACACACACACACACACAGACACTGTACTCTCCCGACCTCTTGTTTCCCACCGACACCCATTGTATTCCTGAAGTAAACAGTCCCGCGGCACTCGGGAGCGGAAAAGCCAAACAATAACCTGCTACTCAGGATTGCTACAGTGGGTTTAACACTAGACACATGCACACAAAGGACTCGCCTACCGTTTGTGTCTGGCGAACCGCAAAGGAAAACGATACAATTGCGAGAGAGAGAAAGTGAAGCAAGCCGTCACAATAGCAGTTACTGTATTACGGGCGTCATTAAAGGGACAGTTCACTAGGGCTGACCCCATTTAGTCGACTGGTCAATTGTTTGATCGATAGGCTGTTGGTCAATCGAGATTTCTTTAGTCGAGCAGTTGCAAATTGAAGACGGAGACACCTGTCTGATTCGTGCCCTACAGTGGACTAATCCATTGCGGCGGCCACGGGATGGCGCAGTCCGTCCTTCTAAGACGTGTGCTACCGAAAACTGTAAATGGTTATATTTGGTAAGAATAATGGTGCAACACTAATAAATATAATCTTATTTTAGAACAATTACGCTTTCGCACACGATGGATAGCAGTCGTTGAATTGGCATCTTTCCCTATGTTACTATGCGAATAATAGCAAAGTTAACCCGCATATTGGTTTTTAGAACAATGAGGAGGCAGCAGAGTGTGGGGGTGGGGGGGGGGGGGGGGGGGGGGGACCTTGCCTTAATTGTCTAAGAAAATTGAGGAGAAAGGAAACCCCAACTTTAATTAGGTCTATAATCAATAGCCTAACTGTTAAACATGCCCGGCTTTGAAAATCATCCAAATACTGTATATCGACAGAAATAAGGCATCCTGCTTCTGTTGCCAGTTTGAGTGTTTGTTTAATAGTCTACTGATTATGTGAGCGCCAAGCCTCATGCAACCCCGCAAGATGTCAGATAATGCAATTACACAAATTACGCTGTTAAATGTTTGCTATGCTGAAATAAAGGGTTAAAAAACGTATTTATTCAGTGTTTACACTGTTCCAAACAGGCAGAAAAAATGATATTGTAATCTAACGGCACCTGTATGTCACACATAATATGCAGTTCTTCTATAGCCTCCTGTTTCTGGATCTCATTGTTGTTATTACAATTGTTAGTGTGATCATCGTTATAGTAAGCAATGTCATTATTTTTAGTAGGCTCCTTATAGTAGGCTTGTGTAACCACCATCGAGCTGCAGGCCTAAGAGCGCGTCTTTGTTTAGCCTGAATACTATATAGGCTACAGTATCGATCCATCATTTATTCGTTCATGTCATCCCACAGCATCCAAGTCGTTCATGCTTTGAAATGCAATCGAGCATTTTGGGTTTAAAATCTAATAACAAAGGAAGCTGTGGATAATTAGCCTGAACAATAAATAAACCGCAATTCACACATGCACGCAACTGTTTTTAGTCTTTGGTTTAATAAAGGCTTTCATGTAAAAAATGTTTTTGTTAGAGTGCACTCTGGTACATTTATCATTCATTTAGTGTTTACACTGTTCTAAATGGTCAGGGAAAAAAATGACAATATTGTAATCTAACAGCACCTGTTTAGCACACAATACTCACGCTGCGCTTGCTCCTATACCCTCCTTTTTTCTTCATCTCCAATAGTTTCCACAACTAAGTCAAATGTCTTCCACACATTTGACTTCCCCTTTCCCCCCTGAGCAACCAATAAAAATTCCCCCATTTTTGAGTTACATTTTTTACGTCGTCCACATCCATTTTTGCTATCGTGTGTTACGGCGTTCGGAGTTCGTTATAACATACATGTGTCACGTAAAGAGCGCAAGGGTCGAGAAATAGGGAATGTTTTTTTTCCCTAAACAAATTAGGGATTTCGGTAACAGAACTTTTCAGTCAGAGAAACAAGTAAGAAATGAAATGGTGGTAGTTATGTTGCAGCTTCAGCACGGACAGCGCGATTAAACACGTGCTGTGCTGTGGTGCCTGTTCGCTGCCGCAAAGAGTGCGCCAGTCACACAGGGACTCGCTGTAATTTCTTTTAACACAGCGTGGCCATCGGGCTCCTTCTTGAGTCATTTGTTTGTCTTAATTCTTTTATCAAACCGTGTGCTTAAAGCATCAGACAAGTTCAGTGCATATAGTTGATTTTATTCAAACACAGGGTGTGCCTATCAATGGAAAAATACACGTTTAAACATTTCAACTGATTGGTTGGTCGAAAGAACAGACCACTCTTGGTCGACCAATATTTTTGGGGGGATCGGGGACTGCCCTACAGTTCACCCTAAAATCAAAGTTTGCCTAGAGTGGGACAGGAACTTACTGTATGTTATCTCGACACTTGACCACGCTTGGGTCTGAACGTCATAGAGGTCTTAATGGTAACCTCATCAACCGTGCACACTGTCTGTAATCAACACCATGTGCTTGCTTGGGACTAAGTAAGAGATTAGTGATTTAATAACTTGAGTAAAGCCTCTTATTTCCCAGCCAAGCCTCTTTTCTTTTTTTTATATATGGCTAGCCTAGCACTTACGTTGCGATCTTAATATGGCTAGCAGTTACATTTGTTGGAGATCGTGGAGAGTAAAATGGGATGCCCCCAGGGTTGAACCGTAACGCCCTGACAACAACAGATCAGAACAATGGCCACAGGAGAAGAATGTCTGGCAGCCCTCAACTGACAACCACAACAATAACAATCAGGGGAGAGGGGGAGGTAGGAGAGGCTGATTGGGAGACAGAGAGAGACATGGAGAGGTAAAGAGGGATGTCGCGAGAGACGGACTGTCCTGGCGAGCAAAGCCTCTTCCTTTCGCAACAACAACCGCAGCAGTGCTCCCTCTTCCTTTGGCAATAACAGTAGTGTAGAGTCTTGCATGGTCCTAGTAGTCTTGCCCCAGGACCATCATAGTGACTGCTGCAGTCAGACCTGTCGCCCCTATCATATCCCAGGCATGAGCTGTTCACCCAACCACATCTAATTAGTGGTTAGCTGTTCTGTTGGCCCGACCTTGGCGCCGCTGCCTCATCCGCCGTGTAAAGCGGAGGTTGCGTGTGTGTGTGTGTGTGTCATCATTGTTGAGGTTTGTGTGGGAGGGAAGTTGAGGTTTCTGTGTAGACACCGTGGTGCTGGTGGAAGGGGAAAGGTGGATCTTGGAAACTGGCAGGGGTACTGTTAGCATGTCTGCTCTGTGGCCGAATGCACGGGCGTTGTTTTGACTTTTGCTCTCCTCCTTTCTCTCGCTCTCGCTCTCTCTCTCCCTCCTGTATCTCTGCCTCTCTCTCTCTCTCTCGTCTCTCACTCTCCTGTATCTCTGTCTCTCTCTCGCTCTCTCTCTCCTCTCACTCTCCTGTATCTCTGTCTCTCTCTCGCTCTCTCTCTCGTCTCTCACTCTCCTGTATCTCTGTCACTCTCTCGCTCATCTCTCTCTCTCTCTCTCTCCTGTCTCTGTGTGGGTGTAACTGTCCTGTTTCCCTTAAGAGATGGGAAGGAGTTAATGCGTTCTCTGCTGCCACTGCCAAGTACAAAATGTGTTTTCTCATAATTTTATGATCAAATTAAGAGAAATGTTATCCCACAGCTATGACTCACAGATTTCTTGTCCGGAAAGTATTTTTTTTGGGGGGGGGTGGGTTCACTTGGGTAATGTACTGTAGGAGAGGAAAGCAATTGTGACTTCAAACGTTCATTTAAATTTTTTTCCAGATTTGAGTTTCACTGGGTTACTCGTAAGGTAGGTGTTTTTTTTCTCTTTTTCTTTTTATTCCCCGTGAGCGTTCCCGAGAACCGTTGGGTCAGGGTGTGTGTTTTGCGAGTGACGTAAAGGGTGTGTCTGCAGCCTTGGCACCTGGCACAGCTTCATATATCACAGAGAACAATGGTATGCACACCCCCCCCCCCCCCCCAAACATCACACACGCTTTCCTCCTTTCTCCTTCTCTCTCTTCCTTTCCTTCTGTCTAGCCTTCTTTTCCATGCGGGATACAAGTTTAAAAGTTTATCCCCAGTCGTGAAGACCTCGGCTGGGGGCTTACTTTTTGTGAGCGTAGCGGTAGTCTTGGGAGATGGCGCGGTATATGGTATAAACAATATATTTTTTAAATCCCGGCAGTGTGGTTTTCACTACCTTCAAAAAAAAGACACTGGGGGAGGGGGGTGTTACTACAATGCTAATTACTGTAAGTTATGTGTAACTATAAGAAATCTAAGATGGCAAATACATTTCATCTTATCTTGGATCCAGCTATTGCATGTGGCTTGCTAGCTAAGTGGCTAGATGCCAAGATCAGGCTTATTGTTTACAGCAGAGAGATTCAATCCCCTCCTAGATAAAGATCCCTGTTGTCTGAATAGTTTTATGTGTCAAAAAAAAAAAAAATATATATATATATATATATATATATATATATATATATATATATAGTAACAGTCAAAAGTTTGGAGACACCTACTCATTCCAGGGTTTTTCTTTATTTGTACTATTTTCTGCATTGTAGAATAATAGTGAAGACATCAAACTATGAAATAACACATATGGAATCAATTGGTAACCAAAAAAGTTGTATATATTTGAGATTCTTAAAAGTAGTCATCCTTTGCTTTGATGACAGATTTGCACACTTTTGGCATTCTCTCAACCAGCTTCATGAGGTAGTCACAGCCAATCAGTTGTGTTGTAACAAGGTAGAGGTGGTATACAGAAGATAGCCCTATTTGGTAAAATACCAAGTCCATATTAAGGCAAGAACAGCTCAAATAAGCAGAGAAATGACAGTCCATTACTTTAAGACATGTAGGTCAGTCAATCTGAAAGTTTCTTCCAAGTGCTGTCGCAGAAACCATCAAGTTTTACGAAGAAACTGGCACTCATGAGGACCACCACAGCAAAGGAAGACCCAGAGTTACCTCTGCTGCAGAGGATAAGTTCATTGGAGTTACCAGCCTCAGAAATTGCAGCCCAAATAAATGCTTCAGAGTTCAAGTAACAGACACATCTCAACATCAACTGTTCAGAAGAGACTGTGTGAATCAGGCTTTCATGGTCGATTGCTACAAAGAAACCACTACTAAAGGACACCAATGAGAAGAAGAGACTTGCTTGGGCCAAGGTCGGTCGGAGGTCGGAGTCCAAATTTGAGTCCAACCACCGTGTCTTTGTGAGATGCAGAGGAGGTGAATGGATGATATCCACGTGTGGTTCCCACCGTGAAGCATGGACGAGGTGTGATGGTGTGTTTTGCTGGTGACACTGTGATTTATTTCAAATTCAAGGCACACTTACCCAGCATGGCTAACACTGCATTCTGCAGCGATAAGCCATCCCATCTGGTTTGTGCTTAGTGGGACTACCATTTGTTTTTCAACAGGACAATGACCCAAAACGCCTCCAGGCTGTGTAAGGCCTATTTGACCAAGAAGGAGTGTGATGGAGTGCTGCATCAGATGAGCTGGCCTCCACGATCACCCGACCTCAACCCAATTGAGATGGTTTGAGATGAGTTGGACCGCAGAATGAAGGATAAGCAGCATATGAAGTGCTCAGCATATGTGGGAACTCCTTCAAGACTGTTGGAAAACCATTCCAGGTCAAGGTGGTTGAGAGAATGACAAGCTTTCATCAAAGCAAAGGTTGGCTACTTTAAAGAATCTAAAATATTTTGATTTAAAACTTTTTTTTTGGTTACTGCATGATTCCATGTGTTAGTTCATAGTTTTGATGTCTACACCATTCTTCAATGTAGAAAATAGTAAAAATAAAGAAAAACCCTTGAATGAGCAGGTGTGTACACATTTTTGACTGGTACTATATAATTATTTAAAATTGTGCCCCTTGTGTGCACTTCTGGTATTTCTGTATACCCCGGTATGGTACAGAAATGGTATGAAACTTGGGATACCGCCTAACCCTACGTGGCGTTGGTAGTACTGGTGGTGAGAAGCTTGTACATTGGGTGGTTAGGCTGACAATCTCTCCAGAGGCCCAGTAAAAGCACATAGCTGGAATAGTTCATTTTAGCTCTGGCTGCCCGGTTAATCACAACCACATTTTACTCAGCCACTCCACTCTCCAGCCAGACCGACGGAGAGAGCGAGCGAGATAGATGGAGGGAGAGAGTGAAGGAAAAGCAGCAAATGAAGTAGTGGTCGACCGATTAATCAGCATGGCTGATTTTAATTAGGTCTGATTTCATGTTTTCATAACAATCGGTAATCGGCATTTTTGGATGCCGATTACATTGCACTCCACGAGGTGACTGCGGGGCAGGCTGACCACCTGTTATGCGAGTGCAGCAAGTAGCCATGGTAAGTTGCTAGCTAGCATTAAACTTATCTTATAAAAAACTATCAATCTTAACATAATCACTAGTTAACTACACATGGTTGATGATATTACTAGTTTATACTAGTTTAACTAGCTTGTCCTGCGTTGCAAATAATCAATGCGGTGCCAGTTAATTTATCATCGAATCACAGCCTACTTCGCTAAACGGGTGATGATTTAGCAAGCGCATTTGCGAAAAAAGCACTATTGCACCAATGTACCTAACCATAAACATCAATGCCTTTCTTAAAATCAATACACAAGTATATGTTTTTTAAACCTGCATATTTAGTTAGAAGAGATTCATGTTAGCAGGCAATATTAACTAGGGAAATTGTGTCACTTCTCTTGCGTTCTGTGCAAGCAGAGTCAGGGTTTTGGCAGCAGTTTGGGCCGCCTGGCTCGTTGCGAACTGTGTGAAGACCATTTCTTCCTAACAAAGACCGTAATTAATTTTCCATAATTATGACATAATATTGAAGGTTGTGCAATGTAACAGCAATATTTAGACTTAGGGATGCCACCCGTTAGATAAAATACTGAACTGTTCCGTATTTCACTGAAAGAATAAACGTTTCGTTTTCAAAATGATAGGTCATTAATATGGTCAAATCTAGAAATTAAGGCTTATATTTCTGTGTGTTTATTATAATTAAGTCTATGATTTGATAGAGCAGTCTGACTGAGCGGTGGTAGGCAGCAGCAGGCTCGTAAGCATTCATTCAAACAGCACTTTCCTCCGTTTGCCAGCAGCTTTTCGCAATGCTTGAAGCACAGCGCTGTTTGACTTAAAGCCTATCAACTCCTGAGATTAGGCAGGCAATACTATAGTGCCTATAAGAACATCCAATAGTCAAAGGTATATGAAATACAAATGGTATAGAGAGAAATAGTCCTAGGGAGAGAGATTGAGGGAGGGAGAGTGATAGAGGGAGGGGGGATGGATGGAGGGGGGATGGGTAGAGAGAGATTGAGGGGTAGAGAGAGATTGAGGGGTAGAGAGAGATTGAGGGGTAGAGAGAGAGAGGGGGGATGGAGAGAGGAGGGGTCGAGAGAGAGAGGGAGAGGGGGGGAGAGAGAGAGAGAGAGGGATGGGGGGATGGGGAGAAGGGGTCGAGAGGGGTCGGGAGAGGGGTCGAGAGAGGGAGAGGGGTCGGGGGGATGGGGAGAGGGGTCGAGAGAGGGAGAGGGGTCGAGAGAGTGATTTTCTCTTTGGTATCTGGAAGTGTGACCTATCGGATTCAACGAAACTCATGTTCTATTACCGGGTGAAATTTCTTTGAATTGCACTGAATTAAATTCTACCTCCTGTCACTCAAATTCATATTCTACATCCTGTGGGGGTGTGGCCAACTCATGAGTTGAATGGGAGTTGATTCCAACCCTGGCACACACACACACACTGCTAATGCAGACACTGGCCAACCAAACAACACAGTAACCCCAATTTCTATGTGCATGACCACACACTTATGTGTATGAGCTGTTGTTGAGTTTAACTTAACACACATGAGACCGTTGGCACCACAAAGCTACAACATAAGACTATAATTGGCCTTGTGGCTTGAGCTTTCAATGATTTGACGTGAATCACGTTGGTCTGGATCTTGCTATTTCTTTTCTCCCTCAGTACTACTGCTTCTAGTTCCTTGGCGAATGAATTCATACCCCAAGGCATTTTAGCAATCAACAACTGTATTTTTTTTTTAGAAGAAGTGCAAATGAATTCTCACTCACTTTCACGCTGGGGTGGGGGGAGAAAATAAGAATACTCGTCTCGTATGCCGCCAGACGACGGCAAATATCTGCAGTTGAATTAACACTTGCGTTTGCGTTCGAAATGCTAATGCAGCCTTTTGGGCAAACCTTTGGGGAATGTGCCATCACTTTGTCTAGTCCTGGTTATTCATTACCTCTTCGTAATTGCTGGTGAACATACACGTAGCCGGGAGTAATGGAATTATCCTGTCTCTAAAGGACAAACGAGCGTCGTCTTGACAGCGCTATGTGTGGAGGGTGCCCCATCGGTTAGAAAAATGCACATTCTACTGGACGATTGAACTGGAAATCTCTCCTCCTGTTTTTTGTTGTTGTTCAGAATGTCATTGAAATTCAAATGTTAACTTGAGCTCAAGACTGTCATGAGAGAAGCTTCTGATTTAAGAATTAGAGGCAGTGAGTGGAGAGACCTTTGTCAGTGGACTTCCTGTCCCAAAAGCACTGTGGGCAGAGCTCAAACGCTTGCCACGTATCACAGATTTTGTCATAGCATGAGCTCACCCCGGACAGCCCTGTCAAATCCACATTAGCGTTTAGAAAAGGGACCTGATCATACAAGTGGAGAAACCCCACAGCGCACCAAGTGTTTCCTTACCAGGCAAACACAGGTCTGACTTGGGCCTCAGTCCCCTTTTTAAAACAGTGTTTTACCAGATAGTGGATCAAGAAGTACAGGTGATTCCTACAGCCTTGCATCTGAAGATTTGAGTCTCTGTCCTGAAACAATGCCTTTATTCTTGACTTGAAATCCAGAATATTTGAGGTCAGGGATGGGTAGGTTACTTTCTAAATGTAATCCGTTAGTTACTACTTACCTGTCCAAATTTGAAATCAGTCATGTAACTTTTGGATTACTCAATCAGTAATGTAATCAGATTACATTCAGTTAATTTTAGATTACTATCCACTTAAGGCATTAGAATAATACAAAAATGTATGTGATCAATTGAACATCATCTATTGCAGGACAAATCAATGTTAAAGTTTACATAGCTGGCCATATATGGACGTAAAATGTTACTTAACCAACCTGTAATGTAGGCTTCTTCTAACCCATTGCTTTCCGCTACATACAGTTGAAGTTTACATACACCTTAGCCAAATACATTTATACTCAGTTTCACAATTCCTGACATTTAATCCTAGTAAGAATTGCCTATCTTAGGTCAGCTAGGATCACTACTTTTTTATTTTAAGAATGTGTAATAGTACAGAGTGATTTATTTCAACTTTTATTTCTTTCATCACATTCCCAGTGGGTCAGAAGTTTACATGCTACCAAATACTAATTGAGTGTATTGCCTTTAAATTGTTTAACTTGGGTCAAATGTTTTGCGTAGTCTTCCACAAGCTTCCCACAATAAGTTGGGTGAATTTTGGCCCATTCCTCCTGACAGAGCTGATGTAACTGAGTCAGGTTTGTTGGCCTCGCTTGCAAACGCTTTTTCAGTTATGCCAACACATTTTCTATAGGATTGAGGTCAGGGCTTTTTGATGGCCACTCCAATACCTTGACTTTGTTGTCCTTAAGTCATTTTGCAACACATTTGGAAGTATGCTTGGGGTCGTTTGTCCATTTGGAAGACCCATTTGCGACCAAGCTTTAACATCCTGACTGATGTCTTGAGATGTTGCTTCAATATATCCCCATAATTGTCCTTCCTCATGAAGACATCTATTTTGTGAAGTGCACCAGTCCCTCCTGCAGCAAAGCATCCCCACAACATGATGCTGCCACCCCCGTGCTTCACGGTTGGGGTGGTGTTCTTTGGCTTGCAAGCCTCCCCCTTTTTCCTCCAAACATAACGATGGTCATTATTGCCGAACAGGTCTATTTTTGTTTCATCAGACCAGAGGATATTTCTCCAAAAAGTATGATCTTTGTCCCCATGTGCAGTTGCAAACCATAGTCTGGCTTTTTCATGGCGGTTTTGGAGCAGTGGCTTCTTCCTTGCTGAGCGGCCTTTCAGGTTATGTCAATATAGGACTCATTTTACTGTGGATATAGATACTTTTTTACCTGTTTCCTCCAGCATCTTCATAAGGTCTTTTGCTGTTGTTCTGTGATTGTTTTGCACTTTTTTCAACAAAGTACGTTCATCTCTAGGAGACAGAACGCGTCTCCTTCCTGAGCGGTATGACAGCTGCATTGTCCCATGGTGTTTGTACTTGCATACTATTGTTTGTACAGATGAATGTTTTACCTTCAGGCATTTGGAAATTGCTCCCAAGGATGAACCAGACTTGTGGAGGTCTACAGTTGTTTGTCTGAGGTCTTGGCTGATTTCTTTTGATTTTCCCATGATGTCAAGCAAAGAGGCACTGAGTTTGAAGGTATGCCTTGAAATACATCCACAGGTACACCTCCAATTGACTCAGGCTAATTGACATCATTTATCAGAATTTAAAGCCATGATGTAATTTTCTGGACTTTTCCAAGCTGTTTAAAGGCACAGTCAACATAGTGTATGTAAACTTCTGACCCACTGGAATTGTGATACAGTGAAATAATCTGTCTAAACAATTGTTGGAAAAATGACTTGTGTCATGCACAAAGTAGATGTCTTAACCAACTTGCCAAAACTATAGTTTGTTTACAAGAAATTTGTGGATTGGTTGACAAATGAGTTTTAATGACTCCAACCTAAGTGTATGTAAACTTCCGACTTCAACTGTATAGTAATATTAAATTATCTTTCCATTAAAAAAACTGTATCAGATTTCCAGTCATTCCAATAACTGTTATACCCCTTGATCTTCAAGAATAGGACTTGGAAATATGGAAGTATAGATTAGCCAAATTGTTTTACCTGAGCATTACCCCAAAACTAAGGACTTAATAGCCAGCCCTACTCTGTTATGATTTTGTTGTCATGGAGGACTGATTGGGCTCATTGATTCAAGTTGAAAAATAAATGCTGCACTCATGGAATGGCATGCTTTGAGCACTACTGAAAAGTGCAATTTATATGTGAAAAATGTATTCCATCTGCTGCATTTGCTATAGGCCTATTGTTTACCTTTTTGTTGGTGACACTTTGATAATATGCAGCTGTTTAAAGGGCAAATCCACAGAGGAAATAATAACAAAACGGTTGCCCCGCCTCTGTTTTTGTAAAAAGCTAAGGGATGAGCCAGGAGAAATGTAACCACTTTCCGATTAACAGACAGAGCTATCGATCCAAGGACTGACCATCCATGAAATAAAAATTATTGTTTTAACCATGCTTTGAGGCTATACAGTGTTTGTTTACATTTCCATTGTTTACAAACATTAGAGGAAAAACAAGCTGATATTTTGGATTCTCATGGAGTGTGACAGTTGAACTAAGCTCATGAGGCATTTATAAGTTCTATTGTTCAAGAATCAATTGACATACAGTACCAGTAAAATGTTTGAACACACACATACACATACAAATCAAAATATGTTATATTTGAGATTCTTCAAAGTAGCCACCCTTTGCCTTGATGGTAGCTTTGCACACTCTTAGCATTCGGTCAGCCAGCTTCACCTGGAATGCTTTTCCAACCGTCTTGAAGGCGTTCCCACATATGCTGAGCACTTGTTGACTGCTTATCCTTCACTCTGCGGTCCAACTCATCACAAACCATCTCAATTGGGTTGAGATCGGGTGATTGTGGAGACCAGATCATCTGATGCAGCACTCCATAACTCTCCTTCTTGGTCAAATAGCCCTTACACAGCCTGGAGGTGTGTTGGGTCATTGTCCTGTTGAAAAACAAATGATAGTCCCACTAAGCACAAACCAGATGGGATGGCGTATTGTTGCAGAATGCTGTGGTAGCCATGCTTGTTAACTTCTTACGGCTGAAATCCCGTTAACGGAAGCCTTAGGAAGTGCAAAATGACCCCACAGACACTGTATACTGGATAGGCAATCACTTGAAAAACTACAAACCTCAGATTTCCACACTTCCTGGTTGGATTTTTTTCTCAGGTTTTTGCCTGCCATATGAGTTGTGTTATACTCACAGACATCATTCAAACAGTTTTAGAAACTTCAGTGTTTTCTATCCAAGTCTACTAATAATATGCATATCTTAGCTTCTGGACCTGGGTAGCAGGCAGTTTACTCTGGGCACCTTCTTCATCCAAGCTACTCAATACAGCCACCCATCCATAAGAAGTTAAGTGTGCCTTGAATTTGAAATAAATCACTGAAAGCACCCCCACACCATCACATCTCCTCGTCCATGCTTCACGGTGGGAACCACACATGTGGAGATCATCTGTTCACCTACTCTACGTCTCACAAAGACACGTCAGTTGTTCTGACTCATCAGACCAAAGGACAGATTTCCACCGGTCTAATGGCCATTGCTCATGTTTCTTGGCTCAAGCAAGGCTCTTCTTCTTGTTGGTGTTCTTTGGTAGTGGTTTCTTTGCAGCAATTTGACCATGAAGGCCTGATTCACGCAGTCTCCTCTGAACAGTTGATGTTGAGATGGGTCTGTTACTTGAACTCTGAAGCATTTATTTGGGCTGCAATCTGAGGTGCAGTTAACTCTAATGAATCTATCCTCTGCAGCAGAGGTAACTCTGGGTCTTCCTTTCCTATGGAGGTCCTCATGAGAGCCAGTTTCATCATAGCGCTTGATAGTTTTTGCAACTGCACTTGAAGAATCTTTCAAAGTTGTTATAATTCTCAGGATTGACTGACTTTCATGTCTTAAAGTAATGATGGACTGAGTTGTTCTTGCCATAATATGGACTTAGCCCTATTTGGTATAACACCATCTTCTGTATTCTACCCCTACCTTGTCACGTCACAACATAAGTGATTGGCTCAAACGCATTAAGAAGGAATGAAATTCCGCAAATTAACCTCTTGGGGCTAGGTGGGACGCTAGCGTGCCACCTGTGGTGCACTCCATCAACAGCAGGTGCATTTCAAGAGCGGCAAATTTGAATCCAAATAAATGTCAAAATTCAAATTTTTCAAAAATACAACTATGTTACACCATTTGAAAGATAAACATCTCCTTAATCTAACCACGTTTTACGATTTCAAAAAGGTTTTACGGCGAAAGCATAAATTTAGAGTATGTTAGGACAGTACATTTACAAGAGTTGTGTGTAATGTTTTGTCAAGTCAAAGACAGGGTCACCAAAACCATAAAACCAGCTAAAATGATACACTAACCTTTTACAATCTCCATCAGATGACACTCCTAGGACATTATGTTAGACAATGCATGCATTTTTAGTTCTATCAAGTTCATATTTATATACAAAAACAGCGTTTTACTATGGCATTGATGTTGAGGAAATCGTTTCCCTCCAATAACCGGCAGTCAAGTCAGCGTCACAAATTAAATAATTAAAATTAGAAAACATTGGTAAAATATTATATTGTCATTTAAAGAATTATAGATTTACATCTTTTGAACGCAATCAACTTGCCAGATTTAAAAATAACCTTACTGGGAAATCACACTTTGCAATAATCTGAGCACTGTGCCCAGAAAAATACGCGTTGCGATACAGACTAGACGTCATGTTGGGGAGATCTAAAATCGAAAATACTATGTAAATAATCCATTACCTTTGATTCTCTTCATCAGATGTCACTTCCAGGTATCACAGGTCCATAACGAATGTAGTTTTGTTCAAAAAAGCTCATCATTTATGTCCAAAAATCTCCGTCTCGTTAGCACATGATGTAAGCCAGCCGGACTTCTCGTCATGAACGAGGGGAAAAAATATATTTCCGTTCGTTCAAACATGTCAAACGTTGTATAGCATAAATCATTAGGGCCTTTTTTAACCAGAACATGAATAATATTCAAGGTGGACGAATGCATAGCCTTTTATAACGTATTGGAACGAGGGTACCCAACATGAAGTAGCGCGCCAGGTGTCTAATGGGACATCACCGTTCCATGGCTCTTGTTCGGTCAGATCTCCCTCCAGAAGACTCAAAACACTTTGTAAAGGCTGGTGACATCTAGTGGAAGCAATAGGAAGTGCCAAAATATTCCTAAACCCCTGTGTTTTTCAATGGGATAGGTTTAAAATCAATACAACACATCAGGTATCCACTTCCTGTCAGAAAATGTCTCAGGGTTTTGCCTGCCAAATGAGTTCTGTTATACTCACAGACACCATTCAAACAGTTTTGGAAACTTTAGAGTGTTTTCTATCCATATATAATAAGTATATGCATATTCTAGTTACTGGGTAGGATTAGTAACCAGATTAAATCGGGTACATTTTTTTTATCCAGACGTGCAAATGCTGCCCCCTAGACCCAACAGGTTAAGGCATAAGGCACACCTGTCAATTGAAATGCATTCCAGGTGACTGCCTCATGAAGCTGGTTGAGAGAATGTCAAGAATGTGCAAAGCTGTCAGAGGCAAAGGGTGGCTACTTTGAAGAATCTAAAAAAATGCAATATATTTTGATTTGTTTAACACTTATTTGGTTACTACTTGATTCCATATGTGTTATGTCATAGTTTTGATGTCTTAACTATTATTCTACAACGTAGAAAATTGTAAAAATAAAGAAACCCTGGAATGAGTAGTGCTGTGTGTATGTATAAGTTATAAGTCCAATAATGGATGTAGCAACTACAGATTTCCCCTTTAAGTATATCAAGTGTGCAGGTTTGAGTGTGTGTTCATTAGGCCTACAGATTTATATTTTTTATCAGAATGAATTAGATTGAGCAATAAAAGTCTCACTTTTATTCCATAGGTTGGGACCCACACTATGCAGCTATTTCAAGAGTGCATTTTTCACTGGCTGTCCATTAGTTTCAAATACAATGATTGTCAGCTTAAACTTCTTGAATTCAACCATTTATTGGGTTCAAATACACATTTAGATTTGAGAACAGCCATCCACAGCAACCACAATCTTTAAGGTGCAAATAGCTAAATGAGAGAGCAGCAGTGTGATTCACATCAATGCGCGATGTAAACTCAGCAAAAGAATAAATGTCGTATCACTGTCAACTGCGTTTATTTTCAGCAAACTTAACATGTGTAAATATTAGTATGAACATAAGATTCAGCAACTGAGACATAAACTGAACACGTTCGACAGACATGTGACTAACAGAAATGGAATAATGTGTCCCTGAACAAAGGGAGAGGGTCAAAATCAAAAGTAACAGTCAGTATCTGGTGTGGCCACCAGCTGCATTAAGTACTGCAGTGTATCTCCTCCTCATGGACTGCACCAGGTTTGCCAGTTATTGCTGTGAGATGTTACCCCACTCTTCCACCAAGGCACCTGCAAGTTCCCAGACATTTCTGGGGGGAATGGCCCTAGCCCTCACCCTCCGATCCAACAGGTCCCAAACGTGCTCAATAGGTTTGAGATACGGGCTCTTGCTGGCCATGGCAGAACACTGACATTTCTGTCTTGCAGGAAATCAAGCACAGAACGAGCAGTATAGCTGGTGGAATTGTCATGCTGGAGGGTCATGTCAGGATGAGTCTGCAGGAAGGGTACCACATGAGGGAGGAGGATGTCTTCCCTGTAACGAACAGCGTTGAGATTGCCTGCTATGACAACAAGCTCAGTCCGATGATGCTGTGACCCTCCACCTCCAAATCGATCCCGCTCCAGAGTACAGGCCTCGGTGTATCGGTCATTCCTTCAATGATAGACACAAATCCAACCATCACCCCTGGTGAGACAACCGTGACTTGTCAGTGAAACACACTTTTTGCCAGTCCTGTCTGGTCCAGCGACAGTGGGTTTGTGCCCATCGGCGATGTTGTTACCGGTGATGTCTGGTGAGGACCTGCCTTACAACAGGTCTACAAGTCCTCAGTCCAGCCTCTCTCAGCCTATTGCGGACAGTCTGAGCACTGATGGAGGGATTGTGGGTTCCTGATGTAACTTGGGCAGTTGTTGTTGCCATCCTATACCTGTCCCGCAGGTCTGATGTTCGGATGTACTGATCCTGTGCCGGTTATGTTCTTGCATGTGGTCTCCTGCTGCGAGGACGATCAGCTGTCCATCCTGTCTCCCTTTAGCGCGGTCTTAGGCGTCTCACAGTACGGACATTGCAATTTATTGCCCTGGCCACATCTGTAGTCCACATGCCTCCTTGCAGCATGCCTAAGGCACGTTCATGCAGATGAGCAGGGACCCTGGGCATCTTTCTATTGGTGTTTTTCAGAGTCAGTAGAAAGGCCTCTTCAGTGTCCTAAGTTTTTTTTCATAACTGTGACCTAAATTGCCTACCATCTGTCAGCTGTTAGTGTCTTATCGACCGTTCCACAGGTACATGTTCATTAATTGTTTGTTTCATTGAACAAGCATGGGAAACAGTGTTTAAACCCTTTACAATGAAGATCTGTGAAGTTATTTGGATTTTTACGAATTTTCTTTGAAAGACAGGGTCCTGAAAAATGGGCGTTTCTTTTTTTTGCCGAGTTTAGATATGAATAATAAATGATATCCGTATCGCCGTAGACGACACCACTGCTGTCGTCCTTACTGCCAAGCGTTCATTAAAGTTGGATAATCTTTGGATGTCGACAGCAGTCGCACTATTGGAAGACCCAGCTTGGACTGTAGCCTACAAAAGCCTATTCCTGCTTTTTTCCCCCGCGATCATCAAACATATTTGGTGTGTCATCATAGTTTTCTCTGACTTGTGGTCAGACTCGCTCAGGTGGAACAAAGTTAAACGTGCATCTTTTTTCAATGCTGATTTGAATGTCATTGAGGGAACAGGGAAGTGTTCCTCATTTTGTTCCCCTGCAAACATCCTTTCTGAATTTAAAAGTAATCCTTCAAGTAATCATCTCGTTTTTCAAAAGTATCTATAATCGGATTACATGTAATCCGTTGCTCCCCAACCCTGTCTGAGGTACAGTATCAAGTCAGCTCAAGTCAAATGCTGCCTCATAACATTTATAACCCGGTCTTAAAGTCATCAATCGCTGTCAACAGCCTATGAAAGCAGCGATACGATAAAGGCAACAAATGGATGCATATATAGCCTTTCATACTTGTTCTGTTCTCCATCATCGTTGCATCAGGCGTTTCCCTTGTTGCTACTAATGCCATCTACTTTAGCACTTAGAGCTGAGAGGCATTTGAAGCAACATTAACGGCTATCGGCAGCTGTTAACTGCACCGAAACGCAGGCACAAATAATGCTGTCATATTTTCCAATCTCTTCACAAGTGCTGCGAAATATGGGAAGGTATAGTGGAAATGATTGGCGGCTGCCGGGTGGGCTAGTCCCTTGGGCTATTGGGGAAACATGGCAGGTCATTTGCCTTGGCTGTTTGGGTGATAAATGTGCCCTCCACTGCTGCTCTGGGCTGGATATGCAAAGTATAAGAAGCTTATTCACTGTAGTGTTGAGAAAGTAGCAGATAGAAATGTAATGACTAGAGCTGACCTAATTTCCCTTTCCTATATGGCAGAGAATCGTGTCTGGTTCTAGATAAAGGGTATGCATTTGGATGTCCCGGAATATTTTAATTGTAAGCCCCTGGTTTCTCTGTACCAGCTCTCCCTCTTCTATAGACGTACATAGATGGGATCCCTCTTCTCTCCTTTTTACTCCTCTTCCTCCATACCTTCTGCATTCCTGTCACTCACCGTTCCTCCTCTCATCCCCCCCACCTCTCCTTATCTGTTTTCCTCATTTGTGGGCACGTTTCTTTCTTTCAAATGTGTGTCTCGCTCTTCTTTTGTCTTGTTTCTTTCTCTGTCGCCATTCTCCAATGAAACACACACACTGACACTTGTTTACACTAGGCTCAACATTATTAATTACCCAGTGTTTGGCGTTGAAAGAATGGCTGAAAGCAATACTAATGAATTTGTCTCTCTTTGTGTCCTTTTCTTTTGTCAACTGCTCAACCCTCCCTCCCTCCCCTCCTTTTCCCGCCGTCTGACTCACAATGGCCGTTGTTACTCATTCTGCGGTCTGGCCTGCCTGCCACTTGGGACAGTGCAAACCAGTGGAGCGGTGTGGGCCAAACTAGTGCCAATGCATCTGTAGCATCACAGCTGGTTCAGAGAAACTTTGCCTGTTAGCTCCCAGAGCTAATGCCTTGATTTTAGCTCAGCAGTATTGTAAAATGTAGACGGCCAGGGTTCAAACCGAGTTGATCGAACATGCACATAATTTGTCCGGTTCAAGTTTTTGTTGGACGTTGGAAAGATGAAGTGCTCTTACAAACAAGTATTGTTTGAAAGTTTCATAAACCTTGTCTGCCCACTAGTTCATAAAGTCAGTTGGCCCTCTGATGCACAAACTGCTCTCCTCTTATCACAATCTTACACTTTCTGCCTCACTGGTTACCTCTAAAAGGTATGTCTAGCTTGTCTCACCTCCCTTCTGTCTCGTTCACTCTCTTTCCCGCCCATGTTCTGTCTCGCTCTTTAAAACAAATGTTCCTCTACCCCCCTCCTCCCTCAGTTTAGGCTACCTCTCCCCCCCTCTCTCCCTCTCTCTCTCTCTCTCATCCCCTCTATAGCAGGGCATTGGAGCGTGCAGCGCTGTGCGACGCGCTTGACTGGGAATATGTGCTGATGAGTAGTGGAAAGGCAGGAAACTGCCTGAGCTCATAGGCCTCCGTCTGTTTCTCCTCCCACTGAGCTCCATTTCTCTCCCTCCATCCCTCTCTATCTGAATATTCAGTTGCTCCAAACAGAGCCCCAAAGCTACATGCCTAACTAGCTTGGTGAAAGTTTTTATTCAGATGAGCATTCGCTCATAATAGACTGCACACACCCTCAGTCATATGGCATACACAGTCTTCATGGAGAGAGAGAGAGGGCTGTCTGTGGTCGTGGCACCTATCTACAACGACATTAAAATTACACAACACGTTGAGTCATAGCTTAAGAAGAAAGGCTGCATTTACTCAGGCAGCCCAATTGTGTTTATTATTGCCACTTATTGGTTCATGTGACCAATCAGATCCAGGTTTTTCCCCAATAATTGGGTGAAAGATCAAAATAGGGCTGCCTGTGTAAATGCGTCCATAAAAACACGGTAATGCGAACCCGTTGTGAATGCAGACAGATAATACGTGCTGTCAGTGCTGGGCAGGGTCGTTTTGCTGTTCTAATCAGAGTGTGTGATCTTAGCTCACTGTGATCTGGTGGATGAGCTAATGGGGAGGAGACTATGGTTTGGCAATATTAAGATTTTCTCTCTCTCAATGTCGGATGATCTGGGCCTCCGGTGTGTAAACAAAGACGACCGTTGTATAATTTCTCTCTGTTCTGATATGAATATTACTTGCATTTTTGTGCACGCTGGCTGGCTTCCTCCCGCCGCGCTACTTCATGATCAAACTATTCATTTTAAATTCCGTTGTTTTTTGAATAACCTAAAAACATGATAGGCTTAAGGTAATAAGGAGGGGTAGAACAAACCGTAGCAAGATAGAACATCTAGTAGTAGTTTGAACACACCTTAGAGTTGAGCAAAGCTTCGTCAAAAACAGATGGATGCGTCGCTCCTTGCCGTTGTGAACGGCTAAAAGCAAAATCCTACTAATTACAATAACCTATCAAAAGCGTTAAGACAAATGACAGTTATGAGGAGTATTTCCAAAATAGGCTATTCTAAAAAAAAAGTTGCCGCTTTCACATGTGAAAGTCTGACTATGGGCGATTCTCTATCACAGCTTTATTTTGAATGGAATATTACAGGCAACGGGAAGTCAAATGGAGCAAACAATATCTAGATGGAATAATCGAATGAGAAGTCAAAAGTAACTCACAGCTGCGCAAAGTTTATGAAAGAAATATGTAGAGTAGTCCTATTTCCTTAGTCTATTATTAGCCATGTATAGAACCTACCTACATAGCAGGTTTTACGGTAGGAAAATGAACATTCTTACTGGCAGCATTTACCAGACATTTAGGAAATGTACGGGTGTTGTGCTGAAAATCTATCCCCGGTGTCAGAATCTCCCCCCCCCCCCCCCCTTCGCGGGACCGTGTACGCACTCAATTCTTCATTGCTGCGACTTGCTTGCTAGTTGAGATTTCTGATCACGTTAGGCTGCGTTTCATTGTATTTTTTATGGTGGCTTGATCGCGGGGTAGGCACTAGTAATGTCTGCAGTTTTCGGTTTGGCTTTTTGTTTCAAGTGTATTGGTCTATAAATAAATCTCTTTGCCAAAATTGGTCATCTCGCCCACGTCTTATTCGACTTGTAGTTGTTCTGAATTGTTTATTGCTTGCTTACATTTTACTCCCTCCTCTGTTTAATATAACACGCATACATTAATTATTCATTTCGGTTGCCTATCCTGACGTGAAGTTGGTTCTGTATAAAATATTTGACTCTAGCCACAAATGAAGGAAATTAGAAGGGGAAAGATTTGCTTCCCTGAACTTCAAACCCACATGCTAGAATAAATGCCTACGTGCACTTGTCCTCAGCCGACAGGACTAGTGTAACCGATGTGAAATGGCTAGTTAGTTAGCGGTGGTGCGCGCTAATAGCATTTCAATCAGTGACGTCACTCGCTCTGAGACCTGAAGTAGTTGTTCCCCTTGCATTGCAAGGGCCGCGGCTTTTGTGGCGCGATGGGTAACGATGCTTCGTGGGGTGTCAGTTGTTGATGTGTGCAAGGGTCCCTGGTTCGAGCCCAGGTTGGGGCGAAGAGAGGGACGGAACCTACACTGTTAGGCAAGTGGTTTTGCTTTTCGTTACTAGTGTATGTTTTCTACTACCCCCCCATAGTAGAAAAGTTCACCTGTTCTATTGGTCAACTTGTCGTTCTGTGCGAGAAATTAATAGCCTATTCCAAACAGACTCTGGGACAGTTTTGGGACGTTCATACAACGCACATTCATACAACCAGTAGGCCTACGGTACATCCCAAAAACCTTATCGGCTTAATTGTTTTTCACTGGTTAACTGAAACCCTGCTACATAGAAGCCTGGGCCTGAGAGAGGAAGATTAATCATTGAATAATTAACCAGTTCTGGGGACAGCCCATCACACAACACATGACGCACAGCCGTGATTGTCTGTCTTGCACATCGGCGCACGCACCTCGTTCATGGCACAACTCCAACAGAGAGAAATAGGCTACTAAAAAAAGATTGGTCACGATTCCTCACATCCCTCCCGTAGCATTTTTATATTTTATTTTCAAACTTGTTTTTTCCCCCCAACATTTTTTTTTTTTGGGGGGGGGTTGGCTAGTAGGGGCCGAAACCATCATATATCACAATGTTTTATGGGTACTTATTCACGATAGTACAAAGGTTGACATCGCCCAACGCTAAACTAGGCAAACTGTTTTGTTCAGTCAGTGAATAGTCATTTAGGACTATTTGCTTTTCTCGCATGGACTAGCCCGGTTATACTTTTTCTTCATTTCTTATGACGATCGTCTCCATGTTTGTGTGCACATGTTTCAAGTATCATTCCTGATGCTGGAGATATGAAGTCTGGACCAAACTATTGGTTTGTGAACAACAATATTATTATTATTATTTAAAAAAAATGTAAACCCCCAAGTCCTCAGCTCTTCCTCAGTTCTAGACCAACTTCAACACGTTGTCTAGACCTTCTCTATCTCTACTGGTGATATCAGGCTTTCCCTCATTTGCTGAAATATTTGTCAATAGCCTATTATTGTTGAAAAAAATACAGACCTATTCCAATACAAGCGAGCCATTAATCTCACCCCTCGATACAGTAACCATTTGGCCAGTGGAAAACGCAGCTATCAACGCAGGCCGTGCTCTTAAAAATATCAAGTCAAAGGAAGGAAACATTTACGACCGAATAAAAGACAGCAGTGATTCCTTTTAATGTCGTTCCCCCTTGGAGTGACTATTTTCCTCCTGTCCTAGTGGGATTTAAAATGGCTATGGCCGCCTTTACGACAGTCCGTGTTTGGGAGCAGTCAGGAGCGACAGCGTGTCTCGTGGAGCGCGAGCCTTCGCGTTGAGAGCCCTGGGTGTCGAAGTCAGTGGAGCTCATATATGGACATGATGAGAAAATATAATAGGAGGGTGAATCAAGACACTGGTATCTTCTCACGGCACTTCATGAGTGGGAGGCTGCGTTCCATTACAATCGAACAACTGTTATGGAGGAATTCGATGGAGTTCACTTCAGGGGAAGCACCATGTGAGGTCGAAACTGGTATGTTTAGTTTGTGACTAATGTAATAACTCGCTGACTTGCGTGCAGTGTTGTTGTTCCCGTAAGATAAATGCTAACCAACACAAACATACAAAAGACTGGCACATTCAAACAGTGGCAACAAGTTCCAGAGTTCATGCTGAGGCGTCAGGAACCCAGAGCTGGCACTCACTGCAGCTGTTGAGGCGGAAATACTGCTGAATGAGTGGTCGCATAAAACCTGCTCACATGTAAAATACCCATGCATAGATCACACACAAGTACTATGAGATGAAATAAACCCTCGTAGTTTGTTCAGAATATCTGACTGCTCCCGGGTCATTCCTTCCTTCCTTGACAAATCCTTGGTGAAGGTGGGGTGGAGAGAATCGGTGGGGGAGAGGGAAATGAGCTGCGGAAGAGAGATACAGACAGGGGGGAAAGCGGGAGAAAGACGGGAGGTAGAAGAGAATGTATGAGTGAGATGGATAGACAGGATAGAGGTAGAGGGTGAGAGAGAAATGAACAGAGCAGGTAAGGGTTGAGAGAAGTGAACCGAGGGGAGGCTTAATGATGCTTCACACTAGGGCTGTGTTCAATCATTCAGTGTCCAGTCACTGGAAAAAAACTTAGTTGGCCTTCTTCACGGGTTAAAAATCTTTGAGTGGTATTCATTTGTCCAGTTGGGTGACATCATCGGAAACATTCCAAAGTTGAATTTGGTGTCCCACAAGGTTCTGTGCTTGGACCCATATTATTTTCTTTAAACGCGATTTTGATTTGTGCCTCCCTTGTGGCGCAGCGGTTTAAGGCACTGCATCGCATTGCTAGAGGCGTCACTACAGACCCGAGTTCGAACCCAGGCTGTGTCGCAGCTTGCCGCGACCAGTAGGCCCATGAAGTGGCGCACAATTGGTCCAGCGTCGTCCGGGTTTGGGGAGGGTTTGGCCGGTCGGGATGTCCTTGTCCCATCGCGCTCTAGCGCCTCCTTGTGGCGGGCCAGGCAAGTGCATGCACATTGGTGCGGCTGGCTACCGGGTTAAGCGAGCAGTGTGTCAAGAAGCAGCGCTGCTTGGCGGGGTCGTGTTTTGGAGGATGCATAGTAGTTGCAGCGATGGGACAAGACTTTAACTAACAATTTGGATATCACGAAATTGGGAAGAAAAAGGGGTAAAAAGTAACCCCCCCCAACAACAAAAACATTTGGCCAGAGCCGTGTTCCAGAGGATTCAATTGTCAGAACATTTGAAGGTGGAAATGTCTTGTAGAGAACTGAGACGGTACCCGATTCTACATGTTGACAGACAAGCATGTATGTTCCATATGTAGATTGTTATGTGAATATCCTGTAAGGTTACACCGCACTGAATGTGACCTAGGGTGAGGCTGTTAGGGGCGGGGCGAGTGCAACACCTGTCGTGCACTGCTTGCATTCCTATCGGCAACGCCTCATAACGTTTCAACGCTCTGAATGTAACCCCAGTCTATCTCTAACTCTGTCCCCGATTTTAAGAGGTTTCTGTAGGGTAGCGGAGTTGGGGTGGGGCAGTGTACACTACCTCCCCTTCACCCCCCCTTCCTCTGTCCCAGAGGCAGGACAGCGACAACTGGAGCCTTTGATGCCGAGAGAGCCAGCCTTTATACATATGCGCACACACACACACACACACACACACACACACACACACACACACACACACTGGTGTGCTCAAAGTCCCGTCTGTCACAACATAATCCTGTTTACCTCTTAAACACAAGTGTGCATTTCAAGGTGTGGGTGGAGGATGTAAAGGAGGCTCCTAGTGTGTCAGCTGTCACCCACTTGTAGAACCAACACTCGTCCCCCAATCAAGCACACACAACACTTACCTTCATGCAACACTGCCCCTCGAGGAATAACACCTCAGTTTGTAATAATGTAGTTCCTATCGTCATCCTCTAGTCTAGGTATATTCTAAATCATGTTCTGGTTTAGCTCTGGGAGACCAGCTGAGTAGACTGGAGTTGCACAAAATCGAGTCGGTTTTGCAATTTGCACTTTCATCCCCTGATCTGGGTTCAGCTTCTTGACGGTTAACGTCTTAAAAAAAAAACTTGCTCTAGACCTTACTTTGGCAGAGCATCTGCGGAGGGAATGGCACAACGCTTGCCCTCAACTACAGAGATTTACATTGGCATTAAAATCACTCCCGAGTTCCTTTTATCACCCTCAGCCTTGCCAGTCAGCTCTTCTCCTTGCAAAGTTTGCCCTACAAAACATATCCTCCACCGTTAATATTAAATCACAGATCTGATATACTGACACCGAGTAGACATTCACTGCCGTTCAATGACTTGAATTGTAAAACCTTCTTTTTTTTTTACGATGCATTTTTGATTAAAAGACGTTACGACGATTCACTGGCGGGAATCTCGTCTGTGACTTAATTACCTCAAGTACCTGAAATACAACCCCCTTTCCTCAACTCATCACCCAACTCTAAGTAGTCACTCGATGGAGGTGTGTTTTCTCCTTATTGCCCAGGGGAGTAGTATATTTCATATGCGTACGTCCATTTGCCGATTTGTGCTTCCGGCCGTGGTTGAGATTTAACCCACGGAAGGGGAGATTAAGTAGGGGGTTGGGGTTTGTTCTCCTTCCCCCCGTTCCCCCTCTACCCACTCAGAGAACCCCGAAGGCAAATCCCTTAGCGTGTTGTCTTAAGGCTCAGACACACTAATAGAGTTTGCTGGCCGAGAGAACTTGGCACCTCTGAGCGTAATTTGCGCACCGATTTTACATGTAGAACCGCTTGGGGGAAGAAAAAAAAATGGCGTCAGTCAGACTGCAGCGGGTGGTCCCTAAAACCTAGATACATATGTGCAAGCCTTTAGAGTGCCTGGTAAAGATAAGAGCTTGAGAGACTTGCCCACTCAATCTATATGAGTGTCTTTGTGTGCTAGGCTAGTGTTTTGTGTGTGTGTGTGTGTATATATATATATGAGTGAGAGGGGCATATGCATGTTATATCTGTGGTTATATAGCCTAGTATTCAGACTACGGCTATTAGTGGGGTGCGAGCAGGTACGTGCGTGAGTGTCGTGAACCATTACTTCTCCACCTTCCTGTGTCTTGGTCTGTGTCTTGGTCTCTGTCTTGGTCTCTCTCGGTCTGTCTCTGTCTTGGTCTCTCTCGGTCTGTCTCTGTCTCTGTGTCTGTCTCTCTCTGTGTCTGTCTCGGTCTGTCGTCCCCCTACCCCCACTCCAATCTTCCTGCTGCAGCATCCGTCCGGCGACGCTTGGTTTTCCTACAATCAAATGTATGATATTTTTTTTATTTTTTATTATTATTATTTTTTTTACATCAGCAGTTGTCACAAAGTGCTTATGCAGATACTCAGCCTAAAACCCCCAGAGAGCAAGCAATGCAGTTACAGAAGCACCGCCGGCCCACGTGACCCAAGTAACAAAATGCAGCGAGGAGAGAATTTGCTTGAGCTTTACGTGTGGAGTCAGATGCGTGGGCTTTTTCTGCTCTCCCCCGCTAGCGGCGAGTGCTATAATTGATATGCCACCGGCAATAAATCAGCCGGCCGCTGGTGCCAAGCTGGGGGCCATTATCTGAACGCACAGGTATAGCGTCGAGGAGCTGTATGGCTGCCTGGCTACTTTGCATAGGCGCGAGAGAGCATGTAGAGCTAAGAGAGTGAGAGTGGATTTATGAATTCTGTTTGGTTTAGTCCCCTGCCCCCCTCTTCAAATTCTTCTGGGGGTCATACACACACACACACACACACACACACACACACACACGTACCAGTCTGTATAATTTCCTCAGATCCCCCTCCGCCGCTAAGCCCAAACACTGTTAACCCAAATAAACAAATTGAAAACCAATCAATCACTGTACTGTTTTTGCCTTTTCTATATTACTTGATTGTGATAACAGTGCAGGCCTAGATGTCACTCTAGGTTCTCAACCAACGGGTTAAAAAAAGCGAGACTCGCAAAAGTCCCAAATGATTGACGCGTTTCCCTGATCTTCCCCCCAAATATGGTGCTCAGCCTTGTTCTACAGCCTTTTCATTTCGACATGGCAGAGGAAATTGAAACTGAAGAGGTGAGAAAGGAAGAGGGGGAAAATTGAAAAACGACAGAGGAAATCTGTACGAACCTGGAAGTGCTGGCAGATTCTTTATCGGGGAGAGATTGTGACAATTTCCTCATCTGTCAAGCCATTCCATCAAGACCCAGGGGAGTTGAGTGTAATACATTTGTTTTGTCCATTATCAACTTGCTCTCTCCTCTCCCATCTCACGCTAACTCAGGGATGGGGCCATAGGCTTCAGCCAGGCATGCTTTTTTTTTCAGCCAACCCCTAGAATTAGCTCTTATAGAATTAGCCTTTGAGTGAGAAGCCATTTTAAAAAAAAAATATATGTATCTTTTTTGCAATAGCATGCGTTGGACACGGACGGTCTACCGTGGTAGCGTTTCCCTTATTACTCGGGTAGATTACGACCAGCTAGGGACCCAGGCACGTGCCACTCACGCTCTGTTACGTCAAGTCATGTCGGCTGAAGATGAAGAGGACTTACTGTAGAGACGACCTTTTTACAGGTCTCCTCTTTTTTTTCTCTCCCTCTCGTTCGTTCACGGGAATGACAAACGAAAATGAGCTCGCCGCCACGCTTTAAATTGACATCTGCTCTCGGTGCAAGAAATTATATATTTTTTTATAGGATGACTTCTCACTTTATTGCGCCTGCTTATGTTGGAGAGGCTTCGACATACAGGCAGAGGAGTTTTATTAGTAGATGCATAACCGTATGGCGGCGTGTGCATTTATTGAACCTAGGTTTTCTCTGTTGGCGGAAGCTATAGGATTTCCCACGTCCTTATTTAAATGCAGGTGGCGCCGCGATTTGAAATGCCAGCGCGTTTCTCATCTGTTGTGGCCCCTCGTCCAGATGTTCTCCTTTTTAAAAATTCTTGCTTTTTCTTTCTATCTCCTCTCTCTCTCCCTCTCTCTCTCCCTCTCCCTCTCTCTCTCCCTCTCCCTCCCCCCCTCTCTCGCGCCCCCCCTCTCTCGCGCCCCCCCTCTCTCGCTCTCTTTCCCCCTTTCTCTCGCGCTCTCTTTCCCCCTTTCTCTCGCGCTCTCTTTCCCCCTTTCTCTCGCGCTCTCTTTCCCCCTTTCTCTCGCTCTCTTTCGCTCTCTCTCCACAGCATATTCATCTTGTCCAGGCTTTCATTTGTGGAAATTGGATGACACAAACTCCCCTGAACCTCGCTGCTACCAGAGCTATGGTTTGCAATTCCACCGGCTAGCTTTTAGGGTTGTCTGATTGTGTGCATTTTTCCGAACCAAAACACTTCCCCCTAAATCTCCCTCCAATGTACACGCATGGACACACACATACACACAGTCATTTGTTAACTGACCGTACTACCTCCATGTGTTCTTGGGGACTAATTGACACACAGGCCAACCCCTCAAATCACTCCCCGAGGAAAACCGAAGATAAGGGAAGGAAGAATTGACTTATTATTCCTTCCCTCTTTCTCTTCCATTTTAGATTTTCTCTATATCTCATGTTTTTGTTCCTCCCTCCCTCACGGCTCTTCGTCCCTCCCGCCATCGTCTCTCTCGTCTTTCCCAATTCGGTTCGGTCATAAAATAACCCTCTGCCGACACTTTCATAGTCTATGTGAAATTAAGCCGGGCCTCTGAGAGTTGCCGCACACATTTTGCGTAATCAGCATTTACAGGAAAACTAATGTCCCGGTATCGCCGGAACATGATTGGTCTGTCAAGCAGCGCTGAGATGGGCCAACTCAAACTCTCTGCTATCATTGGCACTAGAAGTCACCCACAAGGGGAAAAAAAGTCGATCCATTACTTCCACCTCCCCGTCAATCAATCCCCCATCCCTCCTCTCCCATCAATCCCCCTACCCTCCTCTCCCATCAATCCCCCATCCCTCCTCTCCCATCAATCCCCCATCCCTCCTCTCCCATCAATCCCCCCATCCCTCCCCCCATCCCTCCTCTCCCATCAATCCCCCCATCCCTCCTCTCCCATCAATCCCCCCATCCCTCCTCTCCCATCAATCCCCCCCATCCCTCCTCTCCCATCAATCCCCCCATCCCTCCTCTCCCATCAATCCCCCCATCCCTCCTCTCCCATCAATCCCTCCTCTCCCATCAATCCCCCCATCCCTCCTCTCCCATCAATCCCCCATCCCTCCTCTCCCATCAATCCCCCATCCCTCCTCTCCAACCAACCAATCTCCCCCATCCCTCCCATCAATTCCCCCATCCCTCCCATCAATCCCCCATCCCTCCCATCAATCCCCCCATCCCTCCCATCAATCCCCCCATCCCTCCCATCAATCCCCCATCCCTCCCATCAATCCCCCCATCCCTCCTCTCCCATCAATCCCTCCATCCCTCCTCTCCCATCAATCCCTCCATCCCTCCTCTCCCATCAATCCCTCCATCCCTCCTCTCCCATCAATCCCTCCTCTCCAATCAATCCCCCATCCCTCCTCTCCCATCAATCCCCCATCCCTCCTCTCCCATCAATCCCCCTATCCCTCCTCTCCCATCAATCCCTCCTCTCCAATCAATCCCCCCATCCCTCCTCTCCAATCAATCCCCCCATCCCTCCTCTCCAATCAATCCCCCCATCCCTCCTCTCCAATCAATCCCCCCATCCCTCCTCTCCAATCAATCCCTCCTCTCCCATCAATCCCCCCATCCCTCCTCTCCCATCATGGGCCCGGGAACGTTGGCTCAGACAATTAGAAGTTCCTTTGGTTTGGATGGGAAGCAGATCTTTAGGGGCTCCTGAGTGGCGCAGCGGTCTAAGGCACTGGTTTGATTCCAGGCTGTATCACAACTGGCCGTGATTGGGAGTCCCATAGGGCTGCGCACAACTTGCCCAGCATCATCCGGGTTTGGCCGGGGTAGGACGTCGTTGTAAATAACAATTTGTTCTTAACTGACTTGCCTAGTTAAATGAAGGTTAAATAAATAAAAATATATTTTTTGCATTTAACTGCTGGGTGTGGATGACTGGGTTGGGTTGGCGAGATAGCGAGAGAAGCTTTGGCTGGAGTGGAAATGGGAATTGTATTGTTGGAACCGCAACAACAATGACAACAACAACAGCAATTAATCTCTCTGAGACGTGTGCAGTATACTTTTGTCTCGTCTCGATCCATCTCATTCTTTAATTTCCCTTTTTTTTCTAGCTTGCATTGTTCTCTACATTCCCGATGGAGCATAATGACCATGAATCATAATTTTTACTCAACCTCCCTCAGGGTAGCAAACATGTTTTGGCCATCAGAGAGCTGCGGATCTGCCACAGAGTAACTGAGAACCATACCTTGGTGCTATTGACAGAATAAGGGCCTAATTAGGAGAAGAGGGGGATGCTGGGTAGTTTGCTGATACTGCATGCAACGGGGAGGCCTGGGAGGGAGCAGACCTGGATACAAATTGTGTGGCGTCAATAGAAGTGTGCCACCTCTGGGGATTTTCTCAGCAGACCTTCTCCAAACCCCTGACTATACTGTTGAACATGTGAAATATTAACATGCTCGATGTTGTGTGTCTCTTAATTCATCGCAGTGTGACTCGCGTTATTGTACCGTGCGTTGTGTAATACCCCTGAAGCTCTCGCTAGCTATCACCCTTCATAATTGAATCAAGTCACGGATATGCCCTACAGGCCTGAGTTTGTCATTTATTCATCTGGGGTGGTTGAATGTCGTCTTGACTTTTGTCTAAACTTGGCAGTGTATCTCGTGTGCTTTCAGGTTCCCCGGCTGATGCATAATCAATAGGTAATGTTCCATCGCCTCTCATAATGTGTTTTTTTTTGTTGCCTTGCAGGGCTCCTACCAATGCCGCTGTGGATGATGCTCTGGATGACAGCTCCGAACGCAGAGAAAAGGACACCGGATCAATAGGAGCTTTCCCCCCCTTCCCTCGGCCAATCCATTCTCCTTCCAGGGGAATATAGCTAAACACAAACAGAGCCGGACTAGGTGCTGGAGTGAACCCACCTCCCCCATCCCTTCCCCCAGCCTTGCCTCCCGCAAGTCCCAGATATGTGGCCCATACAGAGGTCACTCGCTGCCCCTCGTCTGGGGAACCTGCTCCTTCTTGGGGTACTGGTCCTCTTGGTAGGCCCATCCCAAACAGGAGGCCAACCCCAGGCCTTCAAAACCTTCTACCCGGACGATTGGGGACTGACACACCTAGCCATCCACAACAAGACGGGCGAGGTCTACGTCGGCTCGGTCAACTGGATCTTCAAGCTCTCCAGCAACCTCACCAAGCTGCGGAGCCACATGACGGGCCCTGTGGTGGACAATGAGAAGTGCTACCCCCCGCCCAGCGTCCAGTCCTGCCCCCACGACCTGGCCCAGACCAGCAATGTCAACAAGCTGCTGCTCATTGACTACGCCCAGAACCGGCTCATCGCCTGCGGGAGCACCTCCCAGGGCATCTGCCAGTTTTTAAGGCTGGACGACCTGTTCAAGCTGGGCGAGCCGCACCACCGCAAGGAGCACTACCTGTCCAGCGTGGCCGAGTCCGGCACCATGTCCGGGGTCATCATCACCTCCCCGCATGGCCCCGCCAGCAAGCTCTTCATCGGCACGCCCATCGACGGCAAGTCTGAGTACTTCCCCACGCTCTCCAGCCGCAAGCTGATGGCCAATGAGGAGAACGCCGACATGTTCAGCTTCGTCTACCAGGACGAGTTTGTCTCCTCGCAGCTAAAGATCCCTTCGGACACTCTCAGCAAATTCCCCGCCTTCGACATCTATTACATCTACAGCTTCAGCAGCGAGCAGTTTGTCTACTACCTGACCATGCAGCTGGACACTCAGCTCACCTCGCCAGATGCCTCCGGCGAACAGTTCTTCACCTCCAAGATCGTCCGTCTCTGCGTGGATGACCCTAAGTTCTACTCGTACGTAGAGTTCCCCATTGGCTGCACCAAGGATGGTGTGGAGTACCGCCTCATCCAGGACGCTTACCTCAGCCGGCCCGGGAAGCAGTTGGCCGACTCTTTAAGCATTTCCGAAGATGAGGACATCCTGTTCACGGTCTTCTCCCAAGGCCAGAAAAACCGGGCCAAACCACCCAAGGAGTCGGCCCTGTGCCTGTTCACGCTGCGCCGCATCAAGGAGAAGATCAAGGAACGCATCCAGTCCTGCTACAGGGGAGAGGGAAGGCTGTCGCTGCCCTGGTTGCTCAACAAGGAGCTGGCCTGCATCAACTCGGTGAGTCCTGCGACCCTCGTAACGCCACTCATCTCGATCTGATTCTCTGATTCAATTCACTGCCCTTCAATTCTGATATGTCAGATATGTCACTCACATTAAATTCACTTTGATTCTTATTATTCACCATGCTCTTTTCAGAGAGCATTGAACAAAAGGCCTAAGCTCTGTAATGGCTGACCTTGTGGTCTCACTGGAGATCTGTCAAACTTGAGGAGACCGTAGTTACAACCACCCTGCAATTATCAGGGTTTTGCTTCAGACAGTGGTGATGAATACATGGGTCTTCCTCAACACGCCTCTGCCATGATGCTGGCATTTAGCTTTAGTCCCCTTCCACCACTTCTCCCTGGGGCCATCTGTAGACCAGTCGTAATTAGAGAGGAAGTGCTGAAGCGTCGTGACTCTGAGCCTGGTTCTCACTCTCTTCCTGGAACCACTGAGTGCTTTGATTTAGTCCAACAGAGATATCATTAGCCCAGTCCCCAGGATTTGTGAAATGTCACTCAAATGACACACACACACACATTCATTGAGAGAGGGTTGATCGCATGATGTCTGCAGTACTAGGCCCCTCGGGGAAGACAGAGGCTTGGCTGGGTTTCTCCTACTGATCTACGGTGCATGGCCGCACATGCTTTAGAGAGCACACACCCCGCACCAGGCTGAGATAAACGAAATACACAGGCCTCAGTCCACATCTCTGTCGCTCTCCGTCGCCCTCTTTTGCCTCCCTTCTCTCTCCCCATCTCCCTTCTCTTATCCCTTCTCTTCCTTCTTGTCTCTTCCCAACAGTCATCCCGCTTTCTCTCCCTCGCCATGTTCTTTCTCTCCCTCCCCATTCTTTCTCGCTCGGACTCCCCCTCCATTTATCCATCTGCAGTCGACTTCTACTTATTTCCTTTGTCGCTCGCTCACTCACTTACTCAGCCTGTTAGCTGGCGTTCTCAACCTCTCGCTCTCGCTCTCTCTTTCATTCTTTCCCTCTTTTTTGTGCTCTCCCCCCCCTTTCTTAGTCTCTACCACTCTAATGATTAGTTCTTTGATATAGCATTCTTATTAAACAGCGGCATGGCCCAGCTTAGTGACAGGTGCTACATGCTAATGAAGGCCCTTCTACAGCTGTACGTCGTACACATAATGGACTACGAATGAGTACAGCAGGAGCAACAGCAGGTTACTCTTTATTACAGTTCATTACCAAGAGTGCACAGGTGCTTGAAAGAAAGGGATGTAGAGATTGGGAAAGGAGGCTGCCGAAAAGCCTGGTCGAGTTGCTCCGTCTGTCGTTTCTAAACATTGAGAGCGGAGAAAAAAAAAGAGGGATTTGTGAATGGCCCAGTTGAGGCACTCAGGGGGGTCACCTCGCTCCTCCTCAGCTACAGTCGATTTCCTGTCGTCGTGTTGGGCCTTTCTTTCTCAACTCTTCTCCCCGTGAGTGTTAATTTGTTTACAGACATATTCAATCAATCCTTATCCCAGTCTGCTGTCCCCACATGCTTCAAGAGGGCCACCGTTGTTCCTGTTCCCAAGAAAGCGAAGGTAACTGAGCTAAATGACTACCGCCCTGTAGCACTCAATTCCGTCATCATGAAGTGCTTTGAGAGACTAGTCAAGGACCATATCACCTCCACCCTACCTGACACCCTAGACCCACTCCAATTTGCTTACCGCTACAATAGGTCCACAGACGACGCAATCGCCATCACACTGCCCTAACCCATCTGGACAAGAGGAATACCTATGTAAGAATGCTGTTCATCGATTACAGCTCAGCATTTAACACCATAGTACCCTGCAAACTCGTCATTAAGCTCGAGACCCTGGATCTCGACCCCGCCCTGTGCAACTGGGTACTGGGCTTCCCGACGGGCCGCCCCCAGGTGGTGAGGGTAGGTAACATCATCTCCACCCCGCTGATCCTCAACACTGGGTCCCCACAACGGTGCGTTCTCAGTTCTCTACTGTACTCCCTGTTCACCCACGACTGCGTGGCCATGCACGCCTCCAACTCAATCATCAAGTTTGCAGACGACGCTACAGTGGTAGGCTTGATTACCAACAACGACGAGACGGCCTACAGGGAGGAGGTGAGGGCCCTCGGAGTGTGGTGTCAGGAAAACAACCTCTCACGCAAAGTCAACAAAACAAAGGAGATGATCGTGGACTTCAGGAAACAGCAGAGGGAGCGGCCCCCTATCTACATTGACAGGACAGTAGTGGAGAGTTTTAAGTTCCTCGGCGTACACATCACGGACAAACTGAAATGGTCCACCCACACAGACAGCGTGGTGAAGAAGGCGCAGCAGCGCCTCTTCAACCTCAGGAGGCTGAAGAAATTCGGCTTGTCACCAAAAACACTCACAAACTTTTACAGATGCACAATCGAGAGCATCCTGTCGGGCTGTCACCGCCTCCTACGGCAGCTGCTCCGCCCACAAACGCAAGGCTCTCCAGAAGGTAGTGCGGTCTGCACAACGCATCACCGGGGGCAAACTACCTGCCCTCCAGGACACCTACACCACCCGATGTCACAGGAAGGCAAAAAAGATCATCAAGGACAACAACCACCTGAGCCACTGCCTGTTCACCCCGCTATCATCCAGAAGGCGAGGTCAGTTCAGGTGCATCAAGCTGGGCCCGAGAGACTGAAAAACAGCTTCTATCTCAAGGCCATCAGACTGTTAAACAGTCATCACTAACATTGAGTGGCTGCTGCCAACATACAGACTCAACTCCACCCACTTTAATAATTGGTCAAATTGATGTAATCAATTTATCACTAGCCACTTTATATTATATGTTTACTTACCCTACATTACTCATCTCTTATGTATATACTGTACGCTCTAGCATCTACTGCATCTTGCCATCTGATGTAATTAAATGTATCACTAGCCACTTTAAACAATGACACTTTATATAATGTTTTCATACCCTACATTACTCATCTCATATGTATATACTGTACTCTATACCATCTACTGCATCTTGCCTATGCCGTTCGGCCATCACTCATTTATATATTTTATGTACATATTCGTATTCATTCCTTTACACTTGTGTGTATAAGGTAGTTGTTGTGAAATTGTTAGGTTATATTACTTGTTAGATATTACTTCATGGTCGGAACTAGAAGAACAAGCATTTCGCTACACTTGCGTTAACACCTGCTAACCATGTGTATGTGACAAATACATTTGATTTGACCATTTTGGAAATGGGCAATGGTTCTCCGTGTGCAAATGTGTCCTCACAAATAGCGTTTACACAGGAGAACTATTATCCAAAGCCTGTTTCCATGTGATATTCTCTCAAGTAACACCCCACAATCTGCTTAGTCAGCCAGTCGGTCACAAACCATTCCACACTGACTCATTCTGGATTCCCGCTTTTGAAGCCCACTCGTTGCCACAGCTCCCCAGCCCTGGTGGGAACGGTGATGTAAGGGCTGCTGTGTTCAGCCGATTGGATGGCCCTTGATCCCGTGGTGACGCCAGGTCAGGCTTGAGGACTCATTGAGTATAAGTAATCGTGTAAGCACAGGTCTTGGAACAGTGTTCCCCTCCCCCACTCGCTTAACCTTAGCCTTTGAAAACTGACCTTAGATCAGTGTCTGGGGATGATTTCGGCCCGTTGCTCCGTGAGGGTGTAGATGAGGTCAGCAGTTGACCCTGGTGTAGAGCGGCTGGGAGGCGAGGCGGATGGAGGCAGGCCATTGGCCAGCTGAAGGGTGCAACCTATCATGATGAATTGTCTCCTGTACTGTCAGCTCCCCTCATTACCCCTGTAAATGGACTGTGACGTGTGTGTGTGTGTGTGTGTGTGTGTGTGTGGAAAGCTCACATAGGTTCACTGTTGTAGATATTTATTATGTAATTTTGTTCTATATATTGTACACACACACACACACACAACTAGCTGAAGTGACCTCGGGCAGTGGCGGTGTTCTCGGGCCCTCATCTCATCTGTCTGAGGTTTATTAGTGATGCTATGACCTTCATCTCATCTGTCTGGTTTATTAGTGACGCTATGACCTTCATCTCATCTGTCTGAGGTTTATTAGTGATGCTATGGCCCTCATCTCATCTGTCTGGTTTATTAGTGATGCTATGACCCTCATCTCATCTGTCTGGTTTATTAGTGATGCTATGACCTTCATCTCATCTGTCTGAGGTTTATTAGTGATGCTATGACCCTCATCTCATCTGTCTGGTTTATTAGTGACGCTATGGCCCTCATCTCATCTGTCTGAGGTTTATTAGTGATGCTATGACCTTCATCTCATCTGTCTGGTTTATTAGTGATGCTATGACCTTCATCTCATCTGTCTGAGGTTTATTAGTGATGCTATGGCCCTCATCTCATCTGTCTGAGGTTTATTAGTGACGCTATGACCTTCATCTCGTCTGTCTGGTTTATTAGTGATGCTATGACCTTCATCTCGTCTGTCTGGTTTATTGGTGATGCTATGACCCTCATCTCGTCTGTCTGGTTTATTAGTGACGCTATGACCCTCATCTCATCTGTCTGAGGTTTATTAGTGATGCTATGACCCTCATCTCATCTGTCTGGTTTATTAGTGATGCTATGACCTTCATCTCGTCTGTCTGGTTTATTAGTGATGCTATGGCCCTCATCTCATCTGTCTGAGGTTTATTAGTGATGCTATGACCCTCATCTGTCTGGTTTATTAGTGACGCTATGGCCCTCATCTGTCTGAGGTTTATTAGTGATGCTATGGCCCTCATCTCATCTGTCTGGTTTATTAGTGATGCTATGGCCCTCATCTCATCTGTCTGGTTTATTAGTGATGCTATGGCCCTCATCTGTCTGGTTTATTAGTGATGCTATGGCCCTCATCTGTCTGGTTTATTAGTGATGCTATGGCCCTCATCTCATCTGTCTGAGGTTTATTAGTGATGCTATGGCCTTCTTCTGTCTGAGGTTTATTAGTGATGCTATGGCCCTCATCTCATCTGTCTGAGGTTTATTAGTGATGCTATGACCCTCATCTCATCTGTCTGGTTTATTAGTGATGCTATGACCCTCATCTGTCTGAGGTTTATTAGTGACGCTATGACCTTCATCTCATCTGTCTGGTTTATTAGTGATGCTATGACCCTCATCTGTCTGAGGTTTATTAGTGATGCTATGACCTTCATCTCATCTGTCTGGTTTATTAGTGATGCTATGACCCTCATCTCATCTGTCTGGTTTATTAGTGATGCTATGACCTTCATCTCATCTGTCTGGTTTATTAGTGATGCTATGACCCTCATCTCATCTGTCTGAGGTTTATTAGTGATGCTATGACCCTCATCTCATCTGTCTGAGGTTTATTAGTGATGCTATGTCCATCCACTGGGAGTAGATCCATAGAAACCATTTCTCCACAGAGAGGGAGGGAGCGAGACAGAGGTGGGTAGAGTGGGAGAGAGAAATAGAGGGGGAGCGCAAGTGGGTGGAGGATTGGGAGAGTGTTGGGGGGGGGGGTGGAGAGGTGAAGAAATGGCAGTGGTGAAAAAAGTACCCAGTTGTCATACCTGAGTAAAAGTAAAGATACCTTAATAGAGAACGACTCAAGTAAAAGTGAGTCACCCAGCAAAATTCTACTAGAGTAAAAGTCTAAACGTTTTTGGTTTAAAATATTCAAAAGTAAATGGAATCGCAAAAATATGCTAAAGTATTGAAAGTAAAAGTGTAAAGAATTTAAAATTCCTTATATTAAGCAACCCAGACGGCACGATTTTCTTGTTTTCTAAATTTTACGGATGGCCAGGGGCACACTACAACAGTCAAACATGATTTACAAACGAAGCATGTGTGTTTAGTGAGTCCGCCCGATCAGAGGCTGTAGGGGTGACCAGGGATGTTGTCTTGATTATTGTGTGAATTAGACAATTTTCCTGTCCTGCTAAGCATTCAAAATGTAACGCACTTTTGGGTGTCAGGGAAAATGTAAGGAGTGAATAGTACACTATTTTCATTAGGAAGGTAGTGGAGTAAAATAAAAAGTTGTCCAAAAATATAAATAGTAAAGTACAGATGTCCCAAAAACACTACTTAAAGTAGTACTTTAAAGTATTTTTTACTTAAGTACTTTACACCATTGAGAAATAGTGAGTTGGAGAGAACGAGAGAGCGAGAGAAATAGCTACAGGAAGAGAAAGGAGACATGCCTTTTCAGGCTATATCTGCTGAGAAAAGGGGGACGAGGAGAAGTGGATATTGCAGATGGAGAGAAAGGAAATGCGAAAGCTTGAGAAGCTAGCTACAGAAAGCCTGTGCTGCCCATGTGTCTGCTAGTACCAACAGCCACAGAGCAGGAGGAGATGATTTGAACAGAATGCTCCAGCACCAATAATATCAGTGTCAGTCACCCTGGCGCTGGGCTGTCACCGTCACTGCTGAGCCTTTCCGTCATCCGCTGGCTTTTCACAGGGAGGCGCTTTCTACCGCTGCTCCTGACCCTCCGCGCCAGCTGGTGGCTGGCAGTATGCCAGATAACGCTCACCGTCTTCAGGTGACATCTTGACATTCACGCCGTCAGGAAGTGAATAGGAGGAGAATAGAACAGTGGAGGATGTCCGTTAGTATTGGCGCCGTAGTGATTTGTGGGTGGTGTGTGTAGTGTTTGGGCGTGGTGTGTGTAGTGTTTGGGCGTGGTGTGTGTAGTGTTTTGGGGGTGGTGTGTGTAGTGTTTTGGGGGTGGTGTGTTTTGGGGGTGGTTTGTGTAGTGTTTTGGGGGTGGTTGTGTGTGTGTGTGTGTGTCGTCTTAGTGAGATTGAGATGCTGAGTGACCCGTACTAAGCAGGACATGTGCTATACTATGCAGGATGCCTACTCACAGCACTATTGAACTCAACTGGTATCTCTTCAAAGTAAGAGCGGCTGTGAATCTCCAACTCCCCCCATGCATCTAGCCTCGGGAGTTTGATAGTGTTGCAGGCTAGCCTTTTTATCTGTTAAACTACTTCCGTCCTCCGCCGCTTCTTAGAGCCCATACAAAAGACGAGTTGGACTGTGTCCCAAATGGCACCCTATTCCTGATGTGGAGCACTACTCTTGACAAGAGCTGGTTCAAAAGTCGCACACTACGTGGGGAATAGGGTTGCGTTTGGGCCGCACTTAGGAGCCGCCGCCACTACACTGATCTACATGAAGATATGCCTAGATACTGAAGGCTTTGTTGGGCCTATCAGCTAATAACATTATTCCATTTCATGTAACTACGCTTATTCCATACAGGGGGGGGAAATACAATTGAGTTTAGTCAAGTCGACTCTGCGATATCAGTTTGAGAATCAACTGTGTGCTCAAATACTACATTTGAAACACTTAATCTGTGCTTGATTGAGATTGCCTCACGCAATAGATATCCCCCCCAAAAATGGGGAACTCCAGGCAGACTCAAGCGAATGCTGAAAGATTCAAAATAGTATTTGATCCCAGGTCTGGAGGGCTGTGTTCTTCCAAAAATGATATTTTCAACTCAAGCAAGGCCAACTAATAACCTCGTTAAATATATTTGCCGTCGCGATTCTGAGCGGTAATTACGATAAATGTAAAACACAGGACTATTCCATTTTCCTTAATCGGAATGTGACGGTGAACGCACATAGCTCATTAAACGTGACTAATTGGGACGACGGCGGTGACGACCACCGGATGGATGATTCTTAGTTAATTGGGCGACGTAATGAGCTGAGGGGTGAGAATTACTGGGTTGAACCTATGTCATTATATACCATACTAATGTATTAATATTAGACATTCTGATGTATTGGGTTAGATTGACGGCCAAACCAAGCAATCCAGTGTGTGCGTGTGTCTACCTGTGTGTGTGTTTGCTTATCAGTGTCTCCTCTAAGATTGTTTTCAGCAGCGGAGGCGAATGTGGTGGGGGGGATGCTGGGTTATAAGAACGACTGAGAAGTTCACTTCTGGCGACAACAAAAAAATTCTACTCCAAAATGCATGAATATAAATAATGTTGACCCCATCTGAAATATAATTGATGGGAACCACTGCACTGTAGGGAGATGAAGAGGAGCAAGCTGTGGCTGCGTGCTCGTGGCTCTCATTCGTGCTACTGCTTACTCTGTTTGCTTAAAAGACAAGTTGTAATTGTCAATCTGATTAAAAGGGATATAGAAAGAAACACAAGAAACACAAGACTCGTATTCAGGTTAGTGCCAGTACCATTATTACAATGTGCAGGGGTGCTGGATTGCTTGAGGTAGGTGTGTACATGTAAACAGGGGTAAGAAGTGACTGGTAGCAGGATAAATATGAATAGTAATATTAATCATAATAATCAACAGCAAAAGTATAAACGCAACATGTGAAGTGTTGGTCCCATGTTTCATGAACTGAGATAAAATATCCCAGAAATGTTCCATATGCAAAAGAAGCTTATTTCTCTCCAATGTTGTGCGCAAATTTGTTTACATCCCTGTTAGTGAGCATTTGTCCTCTGCCAAGATAATCCATCCTCCTGACAGGTGTGGCATATCAGAAATCTGAATAAACAGCATGATCATTACACAGGTGCATCTTGTTGCTGGGGACAATAAAAGGCCACTCTCAAATGGGCAGTTTTGGCACACAACACAATGCCACAGATGTCTCACCTTTTGAGGGAGCGTGCAATTGGCATGCTGACTGCAGGAATGTCCATCAGAGCTGTTGCCAGAGAATTTAATTTTAGTTTGAAGAATTTCTGCACACTGTCAGAAACCGTCTCGGGGAATCTCATCTGCGTGCTCGTCGTCCTCACCAGGGTCTTGACCTGACTGCAGTTTGGTGTCATAACAGACTTCAGTGGGACAATGCTCATCTTCGATTGGCCACTGGCTGGAGAAGTGTGCTCTTCACGGATGAATCCCGGTTTCAACTGTACCGGAGCAGATTGCAGACTTCTGTATGGCGTCGTGTGGGCGAGCGGTTTACTGATGTCAACGTTGTGAACAGAGTGGCTCGTGGTGGGGTTATGGTATGGGCAGGTATAAGTTACGGACAACGATCACAATTGCATTGATCCTGAGGCCCTTTGCCGTGCTGTTCATCCGCTGCCATCACATCATGTTTCAACATGATAATGTACATAATTCCTGAAGCTGAAAATATAAATATAATATGGCCTGTATACTCACCGGACATGTCACCCGTTGAGCATGTTTGGGATGCTCTGGATCGATGTGTACGACAGTGTGTTCCAGTTCCCGCCAATATCCAGCAACTTCGCACAGCCATTGAAGAGGACCGCCTGCCGGATGGGAGCAGAGAACAGTCAAATGCTGGGGTGACTGGAGTCTTGGGCCATTTTTGGGGGCCTTTCTCAGACACATGTTGGAAGTGTTTTGACACTTTTGGGAAGCTGATAGCAGAAATGTTGCCAGTAACTGTAGTGTCACTGCTTGCTACCGTCACACTGGAACATAAAATAATAATAAACCGGCTTTCTTACAAGACGCAAACGCACGCACACAATACCCAGCTGTGCGTTGAAATACAATTCAAGGCTTCTCCAAGGGCCACTCGTTACAAGTAGGAGCAACCAATCACACACTCCCATCTCCACATTGCTCCGTTGCCATGGCGTTCTAGGCCTATCTGACGTGAGAGAGATTGATCCTCAGAGATTCTATAGTTGGCTTGGAATTCTAAAACAACTGCGTGTGTTTGTGTGTTAGTCGTTCTAGGCACTGTGTTTGTGTGTTAAACGTGCACATGCGTGTGGCGCTAGGTGCACCTGCATCGTATATGTGTGTGTGTGTGTTTCTGTGTGCGCTTGCCCCGTGTCCCCCCCCCCTATGCCTAAGCAGTGACGTAACAGTGCTTGGCTGTGGGCTGTAGGTCAGGAGTTCCCAGTGGGAATTCCGCCGGCCTGTCTGTCACCGGCGATGAGTCGGCACATGACACACACACTCTACGCTGTACTTTTGTTATCGGAAGAACAGCTCACGAGTGGGACACGTTGTTCCATGAAGCTTCGGACGTTGGTGGTCGGTTCCTAATCCAAGTGCTTTAAATTTGCGTTTGGAAAAGCGCTGTATGAAATCCAATTAATTCAAAAAAGACACATTTGGGTAAATAGACATGTGGAGGGACAGACGGACAAACCGAGACGTGCGCACACAAAACATTTTTTATTTACTTTGAGAGGAGTCTCGTTCTCTTTAAGAGACTCCAGCGACGTCTCCTTAAGCTCAGCTGGGATTCTGGGTAATTTATGAGAGAGAAAGATGGAGAGGGGCAGAGAGAGAGAGAATGAGTGAGGCAGGCATACAAGCAGGTAGCACACACACACACACACACACACAGAGACAAGCCCAGTGGAATGTGTGAATAGTTTGTGCTGTGATATGCCAGGCTGTTTTGGCGTATGTGTGGAATGTGGCAGCGTGTGTTTAGTTACGCCCTCTCTGGTGTGTTTTATTTATAGAGCAGGACCTCTGTCTATGTGTGGACATGACCACTCACAGAATCAGACCGTTGTGTATCCGTGCATGATGCATACACATACATGTCTAAATGTATGCATGCACTTCTATTTAGTTTGGTTTTATATTATTTAGTGTTGGGGATAAAAATAGCTGGTGCCTGGGAGGCTTGGAAACATTGAAGTGTTGAATAGGGTTGTCACTTCTTGACGCTGGGGGGTCGTCAGTAATGCATAAGGTGATGGGTCAGCCCATAGGTTAGGTTTACATTGTAAAGTCAATCTCGATGTGACTTGGATTTAATAGGGTTAGCGCCTAGACTGGCAAAATAAATATGGTGGAAGGAAACTCTCTCTTCACAGACCACTGGTGGTTTTCATCTGATTGTCAAACAAATCACTTCAAAAAGTAGGTTCTGTAGCCAGACAGCATCAGATAAATAGGCTACACTTACATGTCCTCTGCCTTGACGACGATGGCAGTATTATCAGCAGCACCTGTATTTTTACTAAATAAATGTGTTAACTTTGGTAATTTTTCTGTTTTAAATTTTTATATTTTTATTTTCTCTGCCCCGCTCTGAAAGCGCCTCATTGCTTAAGTGGAGAAATTGTATTTAAAATAAATATTACTAGTATTTTCTTTATTTTTTTTTACGTTTATGCCCAGCTCACAAGGCCCCTTAATGTGAGACCTGAGGCAATTGCCTCTTCTGCCTAGTGCTAACTCTGTCACTGATCCCTCTCAGGTCTGTTTAACGGGGTGTCTCTCCCATAGACACCAATGTATTATCAGCTGAGTCTGGTCTGCTTAGTTCATTGACTGTATATGAACCAGAAAAAAATGAGGGAGGGGGATGTCTCGCTTCCTCTTCCGTCTCTGGTTTAGCTCACCCTTTGGCTAGGCTAACTTCCCTGTTAGCAAGTGATAGCTAGTGATAGTGATGCGCAACGTCTATTTGAAACGTCGACATCACCTGGCAGCATGTACCCATCCGATTCAGAAACTTAAACTCCATTAGAAGAAGAAGAAATCTTGAAAACCCGTTAGATTTTTGCTCAAAGTTTAGGAGGAAAAAACGACTTCTGAACATAATTCATGATGGTTTTTATTTGAGTTAGTTTTGGAGTCAAAGATAATAGTATCAGTATAGTTTTAGTTTTTCAAACAGGTTTGTTAATTATTTTATTTTCCAAAATAGTTTTTTCATGATTAGTTTTAGTTTACTATAATTGACTTGTGTGCGCGCACACATGTGCATAATTAATCTTTATAAACTGGGTGGTTCGAGCCCTGAATGCTGATTGGCTGACAACGCAGTGGAGTTCCTGGATAGAGCCCTGAGTCGTGGTATGTGAACCCTTTGGAATTACCTGGATTTCTGCATAAATTGGTCATCAAATTTGATCTGAAGTCACAACAATATACAAAAATAGTGTGATTAAACTAATAACAAACAAATTATTTTAATTTTCTTGTCTATTGAATACATCATTTAAACATTCATAGTGTAGGTTGGGAAGAGTACGTAAACCTCTGGGCTAATGACCTCTCCATAAGCTAATTGGAGTCAGGAGTCAACTAACCTGGAGTCCAATCAATGAGACGAGATTGGAGATGTTGGTTAGACCTGCCCTGCATATAAAAAAACACTCTCAACATTTGAGTTTGCTATTCACAAGAAGCATTGCCTGATGTGAACCATGCCTCAAACAAAAGAGATCTTAGAAGACTTAAGATTAAGAATTGTTGACTTGCATACTGCTGGAAATGGTGACAAAAGTATCTCTAAAATATCTTCAGCACTGCTGCTACTCTCCCTAGGAGTGGCAGTCCTGCAAAGATGACCGCAAGAGCATAGCGCAGAATGATCAATGAGGTTAAGAAGAATCCTAGAGTGTCAGCTAAAGGCTTACAGAAATCTCTGGAACATGCTAACATCTCTGTTGATGAGTCTACGATACGTAAAACACTAAACAAGAATGGTGTTCATGGGAGGACACCACAGAAGAAGCCACTGCTGTCCAAAAAAAATATTGCTGCACGTCTGAAGTTTGCAAAAGTACACCTGGATATTCCACAGCGCTACTGGAAAAATATTCTGTGGACAGATTAAACTAAAGTTGAGTTGTTTGGAAGGAACACACAACACTATGTGTGGAGAAAAAAAGGCACAGCACACCAACATCAAAACCTTATCCCAACTGTAAAGTATGGTGGAGGGAGCATCATACCAGACACCCCAAGAATATTGCTGAACTGAAACAGTTTTGTAAAGAGGAATGGTCCAAAATTCCTCCTGACCGTTGTGCAGGTCTGATCCGCAACTACAGAAAACGTTTGGTTGAAGTTATTGCTGCCAGTTATTAAATCCAAGGGTTCACTCACTTTTCCCACCCTGCATGGTTACATGGTGTGTTCAATAAAGACATGAAAACGTGTAATTGTTTGTGTATTATTAGTTTAAGCGGACCGTGTCTATCTGTTGTTGTGACCTAGATGAAGCTCCGATCAAATTTGATGACCAATTTATGCAGAAATCCAGGTATTTCCAGAAGGTTCACGTATACTTTTTCTTGCCAATGTATACCACAAACCCCCGAGGTGTCTTATTGCTGGTTACCAACGTAATTAGAGCAGTAAAAATAAAGGTTGTCATACTCGTGGTATATGGTCTGATATACCACGGCTGTCAGCCAGTCAGCATTCGGGACCCGAACCACCCAGATTATTATTGACAATATATTGTCCAGTGTAGGTTAGCCAGCACAGTAAGTGTCTTCTTCTTGTGGACTGTAGGTTAACTTTCAAACCCAGAAGAATACCATTACTCTTCACTACCCAGTAGAACTCTGGTTGTGCATCCCAAATGGTACCCTATTCCCTATGTAGTAGTGCACTACTTTTGACCAGGGACCAACAGGCTCTGGTCAAAGTAGTGAGTTATGTAAGGAATAGGGTTCCATTTGGGACCCAGCTGCTGTCTCTGTGTACTAATGTACTGTATCTTAACCCCTTCAAATCCCCCCCCCCCCCATGATGGATTAACCCTTCAAGGTCCTTCCCTCCAGGCTCTGGTGGGGTGGGGCTACCGTGTGTCTGACTAAGTGCCCGACTCAAATTCAGATTGATGGAGACGAGCTTGCACTTCTCTCATGATTGGGTTGAATATGGCCCTGTGGGCTTCTGGGGAAGTGTAGGTAGGATTGTAGTTGAGTGAAGTGTGTCTAGTCTGTTTTGTCCAGATGGGAGACTGGCCAAGGCCATTAGTGAATAAGAAGACTGTTGTTTCAAGTAAGAGAGAAAGACGTAGAGTGGAAGAGGGGGAGGAATGGAGGGAGAGAGAGAGAAAAGGGGATATTAACGCGTAGAGTTACTGTACTCGTCCGCTGTAGTTCTCGGCTAAGGGATGGTTGGAGAGTTGGAGAGCGAGGCAGCGAGAGTGAAATAAAGTAGGAAAGGAAGACCGGAGGGATATCGACGAGAGTCGTGTTGAAATCAATTTTTCGGCAGATGGTGAGACACGTGAGGGAGAGAGGAAGAGTTAACTGTTCTCTTCTGTGGATCAATCAGATGATGTAGTGATAAGTCTTTGGATTACACCACCATTTACACACTCGCCTGTGTTAAACACACACTGACGCCACTTCAATTCTAACCTTCCTCTGCTAGCAACCTCTTAGGCCTCCATAGGGTGCAGGGTTACACACACACACACACACACACACACACACACACAGCGTCGTTGGTGTGTCATTCCTCTCACGACAGGCCGATTTGACTTGCGTAGTAAGGTTGGTGACCTCTGCCCTCTAGGCTGAACTGCTGACAAAGCATTCAGCCTATCTCCCTTAGCAACCCAGGTGGCAGGTTGGAATTCGTCAGGGGGTCACTATTGTGCCCCTTAATGAAATTAGAGCTCTGAATGAGGGGATTATCATTTCAATCGGTTGAAGAGAATCCGTTGGAAGAGACACACACACACTACTTAAACATGCACACACGCACACAACACTCGTCAATAGACGATAGTTCACGTTAGCGAACTGCGAATCTGTTGCGTGTATGTGACTCTTTCCTTTGTCTTTCTGTAAATGCAACTGCGCTCTGATATTGTACTGTATTAAACAAGGCTATTACAAGGCCAGACACACTGTTATACCAGTCTCCTAACACTTCTCTCCTCTCTCGTTCAGCCTCTTCAGATCGACGACAACTTCTGCGGCCAGGACTTTAACCAGCCGCTGGGCGGGACCAGCACCATAGAAGGGATACCGCTCTTCATCGACAAGGATGACGGCCTGACCTCGGTGGCCGCCTACGATTACCGCGGCAACACCGTGGCCTTTGCCGGCACGCGCAACGGCAGGATAAAGAAGGTAAGGAGCAAAAGGATGGAGGGAGAAAGGACTCTTTCGGCCGCGAAGGAGTAGGACGTTTTTGCGGGGCGTCGTTAGTCTGTTGTATTCATGGTCTTTGTTGATCAGTCTTGTCACGGCAGATTGGAATTTGGGTGTTTTTTTTATTTATTTCTGGCAGCAGGAAGTTGCTCCATGTATAATCATGTCGACATTGTTTAGTCCTCATGACTTTTTTTTTTTTTTTTTTAAGGGGGATATCATGTCAGGAATGGCAACCTATAGATTCCTATATGGCTCCGGCAAATAGCAGTGCGCTACGTAGGAAAGGAGACCGGGTGGCGTTTACATGTCCGCCCTCATAGGTGCTGGGATCTGGTTTTAGCCATCGGGGTTTGTTTAGTTCATAAAACCTTACGGCGACGCGTCACATCCATTTCACTCTGACTTGTCTTAACATCCAGGAGAACCCTGCAGGCCGCCGATCAAAATCTCCATCCGTTTTTTTTTTTTTTTTTTTTAATGGCCGCTCAGACGACAGGCGGTGAAATTTCAATCGACTGCAGTCATCTAGTTTTAGTAGATGCAGTATATAGGCGTAGCCTGTTGTGTCAAATGGATAGAGTGGTCTATTGAAAGTCGTGGGGTTTGGTTCCTGTGGTGGTCATAAACTGGATATTAGGCGGATATGTGTTAACTGTTAGTGGCTTTGAATGAGAGCTGAATGTTGCCTGGATCTTAGCCCCCCCCCCCCCCCCCCCAGAATCTCTGGTGAACATTCCAAGCGGGCTGCTGCTGTTGTTTGTTTCTTTGTGTGTTCTTATTTGTGTGTTGTTATTGATATCTCAGTTATTAGTATGTACACAGTGTGCATGTTGACTGTGTGTTTGGTGAGTGTTCGTTATGGCTTGTCATACGCATTTGTGTGTGCGTGTGTGTGTAAGCCTACTGTGCGTGTGTGTAGTCTGTTGAAGACAGGGCTCTCGGGGTAGATAGGATCTCAATTGTATTTAGCCCGGTTTACCTTCTGTTCCGCTCAAGACATTGAGTCACCGTTATGAATATGCATTATAATCTGTGGGTTTGCTCGCACGTGTGGATATATTTGTCTGAATGTGTAGTGTGTGTGTGTGTGACAGCACAATGCAATGTTGACTTAGATTCAGCACTGTGCATTTGTCAAAGTGACACCGACCCATTCAGTTATTTTGTGAACAGCGTTATTTCTTGTCGTGTGTTGGTGTGTAGAAGGAGAGAACAAGGTTGTTGTTACATGCAGGTAATTGCCAAAATAAAGGAAACACCAACATAAAGTGTCTTTAATAGGTTTTTGGGCCACCGCGAAGTGCCAGAACAGCTTCAATGCTCCTTGGCAGATGTTCTACAAATGTCTGGAACTCTGTTGGAGGGACGTGACACCATTCTTCCATGAGAAATTCCATCATTTGGTGTTTTGTTGATGGTGGTGGAAAACGCCGTCCCTGGCATCACTCCAGAATCTCCCATAAGTGTTCAATTGTGTTGAGATTTGGTGACTGAGACACACACACACACCCTTTAAACCCCCTATGCTAATTTGAGACCCCTCTTTCAAAGTCACTGAGATCTCAAACACTCGAGAGCATACATACATCGTCACGCAACAGACGTCATCAGAGCGCACAGCAGATCAGTGTGCTGTCTACACTCGGTTTTGATGAAATAGTTTAATCATGTCAGCAATGTTTTTAACCATTTGGAAGTTCTGATGGCTAAGGATTCCGCGACGCTGTTCGCTTTTTTTGGCTGGGACCGCAAGTTTGTCCTGGATTCCTGCCCCAAAAAATACACAAAGGTTAGCGGTTATCGTGCTAACAGAGCAAGATAACGCTAGCGGTGTTAGAGTCAAAACGCCAGTGGTATTTGTGTCTACATCTGGGCTCAAATGCGCTAGGTGCGAGATGATACCTACACAAGAGGAGGAAAATAAGGTGGAACTGATAAATGAGCATTCATTCTTTGTCTGTTCCAAATGTGTCATCATCAAGCAGCTTAGGGAAGTGATTCTCCGGCTGCTAGTTCAGTTGGGGGAAAAACAAGATGTGCTTTTCAGTTTCAGTTCTGAATGCCTCCTACAGCTAAGGACTCGATGAGTCTAGCGGTACTGACCTGCTCCAATCCACTGGACAGATGGTAAGCTCAACTCCCCGGCCAGTGGGAGACTGGTCACTGGCAAGGCGAAGGAGGCGAAACGTAAATGTCACTAATGTCTACCTCGGATCAGCCGCTCAGAATGGCACTAAAAACAAGCAAGCAACACAGAAAAGGACAAAAAATAGCCCGTATTAACACGCCTGAGAAATAAGGTTTGTGAAATTGACCACTTATTGACATCAGAAAACTGCTAAGAGTCAGTGTTTGGACTATATATTGGATAATGTAAGTGATATCAAGATACCCACACACATAGAAGCTCCAAGCTGTAACCAGTGCCTGCTATCTGGTTCAAGTCATCAGTCCAACCTACCAGGGTATTTACAAACAGAACATGAACTAAATCATCTATGTATATTGATCACATCTTTACTAATGTTGCAGAAATCCGCATCCACGGCCATCAGATGTATCATAATATAATAGCGATATCTAGAAAAACCAAAGTTCCGAAGACTGGACTTAAAATTGTGTATAAACGATTATACGAGAGGTTTTAACAATGATTCCTTTGTGAAGATGTGAAAAAATATTTGTTGGTCTGATGTAATGAGGAACATCTGGACGCTGCACTGGAAGCATTTGTGAAACTGCTTCTTTCCGGTTACTGATAGACATGCGCCCATCAAGAAACTGACTGTTAGAACTGCTAGAAGAAACTATACTATGGAACAAAGATAAATAATGTAAAGAGTGATGGTTAAAAGCTCTGGAGCTCTGCTCCATCCTTCATTGAAGTAGATGGCTTGTTCATAACAAAACCCTTTGATATTGCCAACCACTTTAATAACTTTTTGTTGACAAAATGAGCAAACTTGGGTATGACATGCAAACAACAAATGCTAAGCCTTCATATTCATGCATAATGAATCAAATAATGAAAAACAAGCGCTGTAGTTTTGAGTTCCACAAAGTGGGTGTGGAAGAGGTGAAAACAATTTTTGCCGTCTATAAATAAGGACAACCACCAAGTACCGACAACCTGGATGGTAAATGGTTGAGGTTGGTAGCGGAATACATTGTGACTCCTGTTTTTGACACCTTAAATGTATGCCTAGAAGACGGTGTGTGGGAGGCAAAGGTCATTCCGCTACCCAAGAATAGCAGAGCACCCTTTTAATGGTTCAAACAGCCGACCAATTAGCCTGTTACAAGTGCCTAGCAGATGTTTGGTAAAAATACTGTTTGATCAAATACAAAGTTTTTTTTACAGAAAACAAATGAACAGACTTTTCAGCATGCTTATAGGGAAGGGCACTCAACGTGCTCCGCACTAACACAAATGACTGATTGGCTGAAATAAATTGATAGTGTGAAGATTGTAGGAGCTGTTTTGTTCGACTTCAGTGTAGCTTTTGATGTCATCGATCATAACCTATTGCTGAAAAAAACGGAAGTGTTATGGATTTTGGCGTCCTCTGACTTATTATGGCTTGGGAGTTACCCATCTAATAGAACACAGAGGGTTTTTGTTAATGGATGCCGAATTCAGTTGAGTGTGGTGTACTGCAGGGCAGCTCACTAGGGCCATTATTGCTTTCTGTTTTTACAAATGACCTTCCACTGACCTTGAATATAGCCTGTGTGTCTATGTACGCTGACGACTCAACAGTATACCCGTCGGCTGCAACAGTAAACAAAATAACTGAGACACTTAGAGTTCCAGTCAGTTTTAGTTTTAGAACTAGCGATAGGCTGATGCTAAATATCGAATAATAATTTGTGGGACAAATCACTCGCTCAACACCAAACCTCGTTTAGATCTGTTATTGAATAATGTGGCTATTGAGCAGTTTGAGGAGACTAAACTGCTGTGTGTAACCATAGATAGCAAGCTGTCATTGTCAAAACATATAGACTCAAAGGTTGTTAAAATGGGTATAGGTCTACCCATGATAGGGCGTTGCTCTGCCTTCTTGACATCTCAGTCGACCATTCAGGTCCTACAGGCCTTAGTTTTGTCGCACCTGGACTACTGCCCAGCTGTGTGGTCATGTGCGGCAGAGAAGGACATAGGTAAATTGCAGTTGGTCCAAAACAAAGCAGCGCGTATCGCACTTAGATGTACATGGAGGGAAAGTGTCAGTAACATGCATGTCAATCTCTCCTGGCTCAAAGTTGAGGAGAGATTCACTGAATCACTGTCTTTGTGCAAGGTATTGATGGTACCCGAACTGTCTGTTCGAGCAGTTGGCACACATTTCGGACACTCATCGGTACAACACAAGACATGCAACCAGAGGTCCCTTCACAGTCCTCAGGTCCAGAACAGAGGCTGCGAAACCCACAGTATTAAATAGAGCCATGACTGCATGGAACTCTCTGGCACCCCAGCTAACTGAAGCTAGCAATAAAACCAGTCATAAAAACAGGTAAAAGAACGCCTTAATGCAGAAAGGGGACTGTGACGAGACGTAGCCATTTTATATATCTTGTATTGTAATTTGCACTGTACTATGTATTAGACCTATATATTGTATGTATGTACTGCTATGTAGGCTATGTGCGGCGTTTTAAATGTATGAATTTCAGTCCATGACGAATAGTGTTCTGTGTTATGTCATGTTTCATGTTGACCCCAGGAAGAGTAACTGATGCTTTTGCTGCGGCTAATGGGGTTCCTAATAAATACCTAAAGTCTCTTCTTGCCATGGCAGCCAAAATAATGGACAACTGGGCATTTTTAGACGTGACCCTAAGAATGATATAATGTTAATCGCTTAATTAACCTGTGCGCAAGCACCTGCTTTCAATATACTTTGTATTCCTCATTTACTCAAGTGTTTCCTTTATTTTGGCAGTTACTTGTTTGTTTGCTCACACGCCTGCGTCAAGACAAAAAGGAAATCAGTGTGCAAGAAGTCACCAAATCCGTCATCGGCCTTCTCTCCTAGTGTGAAAGAGAAACACAAACATGTTTTATTCTGACAAGGCTCTTTGGTGCTGTTAATAAACCCAATATTAATAGGATTTTAATTTCAACTACTAGTTCACAATATCCTGCCTGTTTGCGTTTGTGGTTGTGTGTACTCCCTGATCAAATGTGCCTAACTTGTTGTTGGACAGAATGTGTAGCTGGAGGAAGGAGGGGGGGGGGGAGGCAGAGCGAGTGATTGGGGGGGAAGGCAGAGCGAGTGATTGGGGGGGAAGGCAGAGCGAGTGATTGGGGGGGAAGGCAGAGCGAGTGATTGGGGGGGGAAGGCAGAGCGAGTGATTGGGGGGGGGGGAAGGCAGAGCGAGTGATTGGGGGGGGGGAAGGCAGAGCGAGTGATTGGGGGGGGGGGAAGGCAGAGCGAGTGATTGGGGGGGGGGGGGGAAGGCAGAGCGAGTGATTGGGGGAAGGCAGAGCGAGTGATTGGGGGAAGGCAGAGCGAGTGATTGGGGGAAGGCAGAGCGAGTGATTGGGGGAAGGCAGAGCGAGTGATTGGGGGGGGAAGGCAGAGCGAGTGATTGGGGGGGGGGAAGGCAGAGCGAGTGATTGGGGGGGGGGGAAGGCAGAGCGAGTGATTGGGGGGGGGGAAGGCAGAGCGAGTGATTGGGGGGGGGGGAAGGCAGAGCGAGTGATTGGGGGGGGGGGGGGAGGCAGAGCGAGTGATTGGGGGGGGGGGGGAGGCAGAGCGAGTGATTGGGGGGGGGGGGAGGCAGAGCGAGTGATGGGGGGGGGGGGAAGGCAGAGCGAGTGATGGGGGGGGGGGAGGCAGAGCGAGTGATTGGGGGGGGGAGGCCGAGCGAGTGATTGGGGGGGGGGAGGCCGAGCGAGTGATTGGGGGGGGGGAGGCCGAGCGAGTGATGGGGGGAGGAAGAGAGAGGGGAGAGGGAGAAAATCAATCAATCAAATGTATTTATAAAGCCCTTCTTACATCAGCTGATGTCACAAAGTGCTGTACAGAAACCCAGCCTAAACCCCCAAACAGCAAGCAATGCAGATGTAGAAGCACGGTGGATTCGCAACGTGCGATGGAAGCGGGAACTTTTTGATGGATCTGTTGAAATGGGAAATTGAGGACAGGCTCTGGCTTGTCCCCCAGGCTTGCTTTCTCTCTCCCTCTTGTCTGCATGCTTTCAGTGTCAGTGTGTCATGCTTTTGTGTTTTTCCTCCACAATGTATGTTGTACAGACATTAGGGAGCTGTGTGTGTGAAGCACTACAAGCTGAGAGGGATACTGCTGTATGGTCCTGCCTCTGAGTATTGAGAGACCATGCTCCCCTGTGAGTTTGGGAGAGATGGTGGGAGAGAGAGAGAGAGGGAAAGAAAGCTGTTCGATGGATGAGTGGGTCTTTAGAGAGGGGGAGATCCTGCTTCTTTAGTGAAGGCACTGGAGCCAGACTCTCTCTCTCTCTCTTCCTCCCTCCCCATCGAGGTGTCAGTCTCCAGCCCGGTGTCCAGCGTAGCGTTCTTCAGCTGTTTCACCAGAGGGAGTACAACTGCTGAAAACAATTGGCTCCTACAAATATGGAAATATACATGGTTTTTAGAGTTAAAGAAAAAGGAGAGGCATCAGCCAAGGTTGTCAGATCAGCTGACCAGAGCAACACATATCAGAGAGTCAACCTATACAATAATGGAACTGTATTGATACAAGGCAATGATACAAGCCTCCAGGCTTTTGAGAATGTGTTGGCTACCTTAAAAGTAGAAGGGAGATGATGGCGGAAAGCAGGCCCCAACACCCCAGCAGCTTCTGTCACCCAGCAAGAAGCCCTCAGTGTCCCTCTACCTACCTCACCTGCAGCAGACAGATCCAACAACATGCCAAGAACATGCCTACAACGCCAAGAACACCTGCTGTGCAACATTTCCACAACACCCTCGCTCTAGTCGAAGTAGAGGGGACCATCAGAATGTGACCAACACAGATCTACTAGACCCGGCCCATCACAGTACTGACCACTACTCTCGGACCGGGCAGAACACTGTCCTTCAGAGAAGTGCCCCACATGATGCGTTCCACACAATGGATCATTCAGATCATCAGCTTACATATGCTGAGGTAGCCTTTGGAAAAAGACACCGAGAGATGCAGACTACTGGACTAGACAGGCCCTTTCATTCTCACACACAGACTGACACAGTCTATACAAAAACATCCCACAAAATACTTACATCATAACCAATTAGAAATTCAAGAAAAATTGAACATCCTTGATTCAGTCATTAAAAAAACAACCAAAATCCATTAGATATAACCCAACAAGAACTAAATTAAAAGCTCAAATCTGTAAAACCAAAGAAGGCCTGTGGTCTAGATAACATCAGAAATGAAATGCTGAAAAACAGCACACCTGAGTTGCGAAATGCTGTGCTTAAATTGTTCAACATGGTACTAACTTCTGGCTTCTGATGTCTGGAACCAGGGACTCCTCTCCCCTATCCACAAAAGTGGAGACAAATCGGACCCCAATAATTACAGGGGAATTTGCGTAAACAGCAACTTGGGAAAAGTTTTCTGTAGCATTTTGAATTCAAACCTTTCTTAAAAAGTAAAGGTAAAATTGGCTTTCTCCCTAACTATCGCACTACATTTTTTACATTTTAGTCATTTAGCAGACGCTCTTATTCAGAGCGACTTACAGTAGTGAATGCATACATTTCATTTAAAAAAAATCCGTACTGGTCCCCCGTGGGAATCGAACACACAACCTTGGCGTTGCAAACACCATGCTCTACCAACTGAGCCACACTACTGACCATATATACACCTTACACACACTAACTAATAAACATGTCCACCAAAACAAATAGGGCAAAGTCTTTGCTTTATTGACTTAAAAAAAAGGCATTCGATTCTATTTGGCACAAAGGTCAATTTTTCAAAATTGGCTTAATTAAATGTATGTACACAGAAAACAAGTGTGCAATAAACATCTTAAACCAAATAACAAAATGATTTGTGTGAGAGAAGGCTGCAGTTTGAGTCCAAACCTTTTCAACATTTATAATAGTTATTTAGCAGACACGTTGGACCATTCTGCAGCCCCAGGACTCGCACAATTTGACACAGAGGTAAAACACCTGCTATATGCTGATGATTTGGTTATTCTATCACCAACCAAAGAAGGTCTCCAACAGAACCTTAACATGCTAGAGCAATATTGCCGTACATTTCAAATAAACTAAAATCCTGATTTTTCCAGAAAAAACCCAGATGTCAGAAACGCATATCAATTCACCTTAAACAACACCATAATTTAACACACAAAACAATTACTCATACCTTGGTGTGACCATATCTGCTTCGGGGAAACTTTAATATGGCAGTGGATGCACTCAGAGAAAAAGCCCGGAGAGTATTGTATGCAATAAAAATGAAATTAGAATTTGGACCAAAATATTTGACAGTGTAATCCTACCAATAGCTCTTTACGGAAGTGAGGTTTGGAGGGGCCACTCAATAAACTGAACTTTAAATGTGGGACAAACATCCAATTGAAACCCTACGTGCATAATTCTGTCTGAAAATTCTACAGGTCCAAAGAAATACACCAACTAATGCATATAGGGCAGAATTAGGCTGCTTTCCATTGGTCATGAAAATGCACAAAAGATCATTCATAATTTTGGCTACAACTAAATTCAAGTTCAAGTCTCCAGTTTAAAGCACTTCCAACCCAAGAGCTGAGCCCAGAAACGACCCCTCTGTCAGCTGGTGTTAGACCTAACCAACCAAGCTGTGACACCAGCACTGCTTCGAAAGAATCAACAAAATCAGGAACCAATCAAAGGAGTCATATTTACAAGATTGAAAAAATGAAACAAAATCCCAAAGCTGACTAAATTGCTGTTTGGCCCTAAACTGAGATTATGAATTGGCTAATTGTCTCTGCTCTGTCAGAGATACGAAGCAGAGACAGATTCTTACCAAGTACAGGCTGAGTGACCACCAATTGGCAATAGAAATCGGCAGACATAAAAAGACATGGCCACCCAAAGAGGAGCGTGTATGTGGTCACTGCATGACAGGGGAAGTAGAAACAGATGCACTTTCTCCTTTACTGTGAAACATATTCCTCACCAAGACTCATTATTTCCAGAAATTACTACGTTTATTCCAAATTTTATCTCATTAAACCCAGAGGAAAAACTAAAAAATACTCATGGGTGAAGGAGCAACGGCTCTTCTTTTCAAATATGTATTTGCCTGCCATAGCCCGAGGGACACTGGATAATAACATCTGCATAGTAAGCAGTAACTTACTTATTAATATTATTATTGTGATTATTATTCCAAATAGTAGTGGTAGGGGTGATGGTAATGATAGCAGTTTAATGATGGTGAGGATAGTTTTATAGTTTAATTTTCCATGTTTAGCCTTTTATCGTCACTATTATTCATTATATTTCTACTATTGACTGTAACCATTTTACTGTTATTTTTAAAAATTTATATATATTTTTATTATTTACTACCATTTGATATTATTCTTCATAATTTGATTACAGTGTATATTGTATACATTGTTGCTTTGGCAATATTGAAGCAATGTTTTTCATGGAGGGGGAGAGATCCTACTTCTTTAGTGAAGGCACTGGAGCAAGACTCTCTCTCTCTCTTCCTCCTTCCCCATCGAGGTGTCAGTCTCCAGCCTGGTGTCAGCGTAGCGTTCTTCAGCTGTTTCACCAGAGGGGGTACAACTCTCCCATCTGCTGCACTAGCCACTGTGCCCATTTTGAGCCCATGCCAGAAATAGGTAGTTCTTCTGAGTAGCTTCCCACAGGCCCCACTGCCCACTCAATGGATCCCCCCCCCCCCCCCCCCCCGAGGCTTTGGACTCTGACAGGCCATAGAAGATTTATTAGTGTGAAAAGTGGAGGGGATGTTGTTGCTGTCCTGTTTATAGTAGCCTGATGTAGGCATCATTAATGAACACTCCAACATCTAAACCGTATGTGTTAGCCGTTGAACTTGACCAGCATGGTCTTGATAGGAAATAGATTCACTTACCCTGCAGTTACTTGGTTAATCTTTTAAAATATGACCTGTCTGTGTGTGTGAGTCTGTGTGTGCTTCTTGGTGGTGGCGACACGGTTCATGATCGTTGGTATTCCAGAGGGACGGGTGTATCCGTGAGCTGTGTGTGTATGTCAGAAGCTAATTGACTGATCATTGTTATTCTACAGGCTCATAATGATGTGTGTGTGTGTGTGTGCCTGCGCCTGTGTGTGTGTCAGAAAGAAACTTGGCAGACTGACAGCAACCCCCCCTCGCCACAGGCATGGTAATGATGGGACAGACCCCTCCTGGTGACTAAATCCCCCTACTCCTTCACCGCTCTCCTCTCTCTCTGTCGAAAAAGCTGCAGATGGAACCCCAACCCTTTTCACTTTATTTATTTCACCTTTTATTTAACTAGGCAAGTCGGTTAAGAACAGATTCTTTAGTGATGGGAGGGAGGGAAGGATTAGGAGAGTGGGATGGAGAGAGAGAAAGAAAAAGATCTGTGGGGTGTTAAAAAGCGGGTGAGTAATGAGAGCGAGGCAGTGATTGGGAGAGACGGACAGACCGAGAGGGAGACTCACAGTATCGTACAGTGATACTCTTGCTCTCTTGGATAAAGAAGGCATCCTGAGAGAGAGAGAGGTCTACTGGCCAGCCTGGCATACGGATGGAAACCAGACCGACACAGACAATCAGAGACAAACATGCATACACACATCTCAAGTCCCTCTGTGTAGAGGAGGGTCATTCCAACACATTGTTTTGATAGTGAATAGGTTCACATATATATGTATATATATGTATGTATATATATATATATACCGTATGTTTGAATAAAATCAACTATGTGTAGGCTACTGAGCCTGTCTGATGCTTTAAGCACTAATGTTAAAAATGATGACGCACAAATTACTAAAGAGGGAGACAGAGATAAATATAGCCAAACCAGAATAAACAAACCTGTTCCTGACCCCCCCCCCCCCCCCCCCCCCCCCCCCGGCTGGCCTTCGCAGATTCAGATTCTACCATTACACTCCAGAAGTTGCCGTTAATAGGCTACACCAGTGGTCGGCAACCTTTTTCATTTGGAGTGCCAAGTTATCCTACCATGTCTGCTGATCTGTGTGCAAGTTATGCACATTTTCGTGGAACAGTTTAATTTCTAATAGTCTTCATATCTCAAAATCTATGTCATGTGGTTAATCAAAATTCTAAATGAAATTGATACAAATCTAAAAGTAACTTATATTGCCATTGCAAATATGTAAAAATAGACTACATAAAGCCAACAAATAACATTGCAGCCTGCAGGTAGAAAATACCCTGATGAAAACAAATATCCTATAAATCACATTGGCTACCCATGGCCTGTCTGCAGGGAACTTGAAAAATTGTATCAACTGTTGTATTAGCTTGGTCCAGCTCGAAGTTCGTGCTAGCAACTGGGGAGGTCCCGGAGTCGCATCAAAACCAAGCCACTGTTGACATTGAGACTGGTGTTTTGCGGGTACTATTTAATGAAGCAGCCAGTTGAGGACTTGTGAGGCGTCTGTTTCTCAAACTAGACACTCTAATGTACTTGTCCTCTTGCTCAGTTGTGCATCGGGGCCTCCCACTCCTCTTTTTATTCTGGTTAGAGCCAGTTTGCGCTGTTCTGTGAAGGGAGTAGTACACAGCATTGTATGAGATTTTCAGTTTCATGGCAATTTCTCGCATGGAATAGCCTTCATTTCTCAGAACAAGAATAGGCTGACGAGTTTCAGAAGAAAGTCTTTGTTTCTGGCCATTTTGAGCCTGTAATCAAACCCACAAATGCTGATGCTCCAGATACTCAACTAGTCTAAAGGCCAGTTTTATTGTTTCTTTAATGAGGACAACAGTTTTCAGGTGTGCTAACATAATTGCAAAAGGGTTTTCTAATGATCCATTAGCCTTTTAAAATGATAAACTTGGATTAGCTAACACGTCGTGCCATTGGAACACAGGAGTGATGGTTGCTGATAATGGGCCTCTGTACGACTATTATAGATATTCCACAGAAAATCAGCCGTTTCCAGCTACAATAGCCATTTACAACATTAACAATGTCTACACTGTATTTCTGATCAATTTGATGTTATTTTAATGGACAAAAAATTAGCTTTTCTTTCAAAAACAAGGATATTTCTAAGTGAACCCCAAACTTTTGAGTGGTAGTGTATATTTACCACTGCTCGACAAACAAAAATCTTGGTCGACCAACAGCCTATAGACCAAACAATTGACCAGTCGACCAAATGGGGTCAGCCTTAGTATGAGCATATCATCAGTGATCACAAAAACATTATACAATCAAGCAAACTGATTCACGCTATAGGAGTGTCAAACCAAGCCACGTTAAGCTGTTTTGCTTAGGCATCCACCATAGTTGCTGTAACCATGCTGGAAAGGACAATGTTGTGCTAATGTAATCCAGAGGATAGAATGACAGTAAAAATAAAGTATGTTTGAATGACAGAGGGGGCAACACTGTTACATCCAATGCCTGTTTGCCTGAGACTGATGCCGCGCAGGTGCTTGTACACGTGTACACATGCATTTATACAGTTGAAGTTGGAAGTTAACAAACTTAGGTTGGAGTCATTGAAACACATTTTTCAACCACTCCACAAATGTCTTGTTATACTATAGTTTTGGCAAGTCAGTTAGGACATCTACTTTGTGCATGACACAAGTCATTTTTCCAACAATTGTTTACAGACATATTATTTCACTTATTCACTGTATCACAGTTCCAGTGGGTCAGAAGTTTACATACACTAAGTTGACTGTGCCTTTAAACAGCTGTGCCTTTAAAATTCCAGAAAATGATGTCATGGCTTTAGAAGCTTCTGATAGGCTAATTTACATAATTTGAGTCAATTGGAGGTGTACCTGTGGATGTATTTCAAGGCCTACCTTCAAACTCAGTGCCTCTTTGCTTGACATCATGGGAAAATCAAAAGAAATCAGCCAAGACCTCAGAAAAACAATTGGAGACCTCCACAAGTCTGGTCCATCCTTGGGAGCAACATTCATCTGTATAAACAATAGTATGCAAGTACAAACACCATGGGACAACGCAGCCGTCATACCGCTCAGGAAGGAGACGTGTTCTGTCTCCTAGAGATGAACGTACTTTGAAAAAAAGTGCAAATCAATCCCAGAACAACAGCAAAAGACCTTGTGAAAATGCTGGAGGAAACAGGTAAAAAAGTATCTATAGCCACAGTAAAACGAGTCATATATCGACATAACCTGAAAGGCCGCTCAGCAAGGAAGAAGCCACTGCTCCAAAACCACCATTAAAAAAACAGACTACGGTTTGCAACTGCACATGAGGACAAAGATCTTTCTTTTTGGAGAAATGTCCTCTGGTCTGATTAAACAAAAATAGAACTGTTTGGCTATAATGAGCACGGGGGTGGCAGCATGTTGTGGGGGTGCTTTGCTGCAGGAGGGACTGGTGCACTTCAGAAAATAGATGGTATCATGAGGATGGAAAATGATGTGGATATATTGAAGCAACATCTCAAGACAATCGTCAGGAAGTTAAAGCTTGGTTGCAAATGGGTCTTCCAAATGGACAATGACCCCAAGCATACTTCCAAAGTTGTGGCAAAATGGCTTAAGGACAACAAAGTCATGGTATTGGAGTGGCCATCACAAAGCCCTGACCTCTATCCTATAGAACATTTGTGAGCTGAACTGAAAAAGTGTGTGCGAGCAAGGAGGCCTACTAACCTGACTCAGTTACACCAGCTCTGTCAGGAGGAATGGGCCAAAATTCACCTAACTTATTGTGGGAAGCTTGTGGAAGGCTACCCGAAATGTTTGACCCAAGTTAAACAATTTAAAGGCAATGCTACCAAATACTACTTGTGTGTATGTAAACTTCTGACCCGCTGGGAATGTGAAAGAAATAAAAGCTGAAATAAATCACTCTCTACTATTATTGTGACATTTCACATTCTTAAAATGAAGTGGTGATCCTAACTGACCTAAGACAGGGAATTTTTACTAGGATTAAATGTCAGGAATTGTGAAAAACTGAGTTTAAATGTATTTGGCTAAGGTGTATGTAAACTTCCCACTTCAACTGTACACACGCATTCAAACGCGCACATGTTAATAGTGCCACACATGCATTGAAATGTATACAGTTGGTTTTGATTTTTGTTGTCCTTGATGTCTTTTGTTCATTTTGTTGGTTGTTGCGTTGTGGGACGGTGGCTTGGGGTTGGGGAATGGAGGGACAGGTTTATTTATTTTTAGACTTATGGGGGGGAGGGGTCTCGCATGGTTGAGGGGCAGCTGTCGGGGAACTGTGGGGGGGTTGGGAGCTTTGGCCGGTAGGTCGCTGGTTCAGGTCCCAGTTTTGACTTGGTGGGAGATCTGTCGACGTGCCCTTGTGCGGGACGCTTGACCCTGGTTGCTCCTGTGATTCGCTCTGGACAGGATATGGTCAGATGACTGAATATGTCAATTTTGAGCAGCTTCACTGTAGGTCGATTTTGTATGTTTTTAATATTCAATTACAACTTTTTTTTTTAAAAGATGGAATCGCTGTCCGCCCCACAACCATTGTTTTTGTTTTGTTGACATAGCAGAGGTGAGGAGTGGTAAAAACAGTGTTGTTGTAATATTGCAAACGGACATGGCTGTTCCACCGTTAAGAATTCCAGCTTTAAAGGATGTTGTGTGAATTGCTTCGGGGTGAAGTTTCTAGCTACAGATCTAGGATTAGCTTCTCCTTCCCCTAACCTTAACCTTTAGTAAGGAAAATGCTAAACTGACCCAAGATCAGCATCTAGGTGTATCTTCACCCTACACTGTGTGAATCAGGCAGCAAGATAGACTGAGCTAGAACAAAGCTAAGAAGTGAAGCGTGGCCCATCTAATATGTTTCTCATTGCTAATGTCCAAGCCATCACAGCTGCACTCCAGGAATGGTCTGCCTGTGTGTGTGTCTGTCTGCCTGTGTGTGTGTCTGTCTGCCTGTGTGTGTGTGTGTGTGTGTGTCTGCCTGTGTGTGTGTGTGTGTGTGTGTCTGCCTGTGTGTGTGTGTGTCTGTCTGCCTG
>NC_138302.1:51623747-51668747 GCF_965601325.2 Salmo salar
GAGTTTGAGCATCTCATTTAGGAAGCCATCAGGTCCACATGCTTTTTTATATTTGAGGGCCTGAAGTGTCTTATAGAGCTCCTGGTCAGTAATTGGGGAGTCCAATGGATTTTGATTGTCCTTTTATAGCTTTTTGTAATCCATTCAACTTCTCATGAATTTGGCATCTCTCTGCATTTGTGTCAATTTGAACGGTATTGTGGAGTGTTTTAAAATGGGTTGTCCGTATGTCATTTTGTATCGCTAATTCCTCGTTTCAATTTTTTCCGTTTTTTTCCAATTTTGCCAGAAGTTTTGTGTTTATGGACTCCTCCTCAGTTAGTGTCAGCTGCTTGCTGTTGTACTGTGCTTTTTTGGTTCTGAGTGTACGTTTATAGTGTGTTAAAGTCTCACAGTAATGAAGGCGTAATTTACCATTATTTGGGTCTCTGTGCTTTTGGTTGGATAGTGTTCTAAGTTTTTTTCCCTTATAATTTTACAATCTGCATCAAACCAGTTGTCATCTGTGGTCTTTTTTCTTTTTTAAAATAAATTTCAGTTGTGCTTCTTTTGCCGTTTGCCTGAATAAATAGTTTGTTTTTGTACTGCTAGATTGATGACTTCTTTACTGTGAGTGAATGTGGTATCCAGAAAGTTATCCAAGAGTGTTTGGACATTTTGGTGACTTACCAGTTGCTTTCTGGTATTCTTCTGTGCTGTTTTGGGCCCATCTGTATGAATATCTGATGTTGCACAGCTTACTGGGCTGTGAATGTGTGGTTGATTCCATGTCTGTTCTTTTGAGGAACAATGTAATTTGGCTGTGATCAGACAGAGGTGTTAGTGGCTTGACAGTGAATGAGCTGAGAGAGAAAGGGTCAATGTCTGTAATCATATACTGTAAACATACTGTGCTGTGGCCAAGAGGTGAGCAATAGGTGAATCTCCCCAAAGAGTCCCCCGTAACCTACCATTGACAAAGTACAGCCTGGAAATGGCACGTCTCTTCGTCAAGGGTGGGGAAGATCTCCTCTGAGTAATATGGGGATTCTGAGGGGGGGATAAATATTACAGAAAGAAACACATCTTTTTCTGTCAGTACAAGTAATTATTTTCAGTTTTAACCAAATGTGATATTTACCAATTTTGAGGGGATCAATTGGATTTTGTAGTTCGGATTTGTACCAAATGATCAGTCCTCCAGAGTCTCTGCCTCTATTGACAGAGCTGTGTTTCTGTGATGGCACAATTACCTCTCTGTAGCCTGTGGGACAGTGAGTAACAATGTCAGCCTTACACCATGTCTCCTGCAGAATGATGACATCAACATCTTTCAGATTTTTGTTGAACTCCAGTGCTAAACTCTTCAGTCCAATGGTTGATGAGTTTGGGCCCTGAATGTTCCACATGCACAGATCTCACACACTCTCACACTCGCTCTCTCCTCTTTCTCTCACACACACTCTCTCTCCTTTTTCTCTCACACTCTCTCTCCTCTCTCTCACCTCTCACTCTCTCTCTCTCTCTCTCTCCTACTCTCTTCCCTTGGGCCTGGCTCCAGTTCTTTCACTAAAGAAGCAGGATCTCTCTCCCTTTCCCACTTCCTCTTCCTCCGTTCCTGTCATCTTGCCGTTCTTATTCTCTCTCTTCCCTCTGTCTCTCCTCTGATCAAAGATTTCCTTGTGCATCAGATAATAGGCGAAGAGAGTTGAGTGGGCCCAGCAATGAGATGCAGCTAGCGCCCTCCATTCTCCTCTCATCATTTAGTCTCATTAAGGAGAGGGCTGCCTGACATGCAGCTAGGCACATATGCATGCGCGCGCACACACACAGAGACACACGTATAGAGAGACATGCACATATTTGTGCACGTTCAGGTACACACACGCAGACGTGCATGCACACAGAGGGGCGTACACACAGAGAAGTGTGTAGCACAGCAAAGAGAAAGGAGGATACCTAGTCAGCTGTGTTCAACTCAAACGTGTCTTCCACACACACGAACACACACACTGCTACGCACAATGCTGGTGTGACATGTTGGAGACAGTAATGAGGGCTCTGTTAACAAGCTTTAACGGTACGAGTAAGGGACTGTAAAGGACATTGGAAGCCCTCGTTAAACCTCTCTCACACCCCCTCACGTCACACTAATACACCCTACCTTCCAGGCCATAACCATTAGTCATTCTATAGAAGCTAACATGCTTCTAAATGTAACGCCTCTTGGTCGCTAGTCGGGATAGCCCCCGTTTAGCATAACACCACGGTTCGTGACGGAAATGATGGCTGCTCATTTCAGAGCTCAGTACAGAAAGGGGTTACTTTAGCACATTGATGAGAGGGAGAGAAGGAGAAAGAGAGGGATGGATAAATAATGGATGGGTTTGCTGGATATGGAAAAAAAGAAGAGGGTTAGAAGATGTTCAAAGCTGGACTGGGACATGTAGGCGGGGGCTATGGGGCAGCTTGAAATGATCGGCATTGAATTGTTTAAGAAGGTCAAAGATTCTTTTTGTATTTGCCCATTTTTTGTTCTGTTTTAAAAAGTCTCTCAGAAATGTCTTTGTTCTTTTTTGATAGGCTTGGTGTAATATTCTATTTGTAGTTGTTGGATCTTTGGACATTGGCTCAGTTTCTCGGGTCTTGTGGTGCTGGGAGTACAGGAGTAGACTTACTGACCTGCCGTGCGCACGTACACACACTGGAACCTCGGATGACGACACTGCGTCCTGAAGGCCTGACGTAAAGCGGCACGGCAGAGGTAGATTACCTTTGACCCAGAGTATCACACATATACAGACCCCCCCCCCCCCCCCTTTGGCCCACCGTGACTTAACTCGCGTGCCGTACACTCGCAGTCCATTACTCTGTGCTTCAGTTCTATCTCATTTCTCCAACACATAGCCAAAGCGGTCATTGGGGTGCACGGTGTGTTCCCTGGCTAACGCACTTACAATACACGTAGCTTCACTTAAACTGTTAAGACTAGCACTAACACACGCACACCTGTCACATAAGCTCTTTTAAAAAAAAATCCTTTAGTCTCTCCGTGGTTATATGTTATAGTTATGATCTGCTGTTTGACATATGGGCCTAGAATGCGCAGGCATTTAGTCTCTCATCCCTTGTTCTCTCTCTTTCCCCTTTTATCCCTGCTAGCTAGCCCCCCCTGACGCTAGCATGCCAAGACGATTAGATGCTAAGACGCAAACAAGCCGACAGGCTAGCCTAAACCTCGATTAACTCGAACGAGAGAGACACTGTAATCCCGTGCTGATCAATTGATGGCGCTAATTCAATCTAGGGGGAAAGGCTATTGCCAGAAAATGCACATCTGAGGCGTAAAGATTGAAGACCGCTTGCTTTAGCCTACAGTTATGATGCACGTCCTGTATCATGTTCCTACGTGAATTGATTGACTGAAGGAATCTTATCAGATTACCCACCGGGGGTTAACAGATTTTTGTATTTTTTTTTTATGGATTCTTTTTTGATTAGTTCCTCATCTTTAGCGAGTTGTAAGATGATTAGCGTACACAAAGCAACCTAGCTAAGTGAGGATAACGGAGTTGGAATGAGACAGGAGTTTGGAGTATGTCAATGCTGTGTGTGTGTGTGTGTGTGTCACATTGCAGTCACATGCTATAGGGGCATTGCCAGGCTACAGAGTTCAAACGGAGCCAGTGGTCTTCGCTCACATGCACCTGGCCAAAGAACACACAAGAGCACACGCACACAGGAACTAGGATAGGATCCAAGGGTTGAGATTACACACATGAACACCTTATCTTGTCCCTTGGCCGTCTTCTCATTCCCTGTAATAGGAAGCTTTAGCCTGGTCATGGGGTCGGCTGGCTAGCATAGCCTCAATGCTTGTCCGTTTCCCTGGGGGCTAATCCTGCTAGCACTAGCCGTTAGTATTTAGTGGCGGCGAAGAGAGCAGCATTGACCAATGCTGGCTAGCATAGCCTAGTATAGCCTAGCGCAGTTCCACTGCCCAGGGGCTAGGCATGTTAGCATTAGCTTCAGCTGTAGGATTTGAGTATTGATGTTAGCATTAGCGCTAGCGATGCAGATAGCGCTCCTTGGCCCTGTTATTAGTGCTGCTGACCTTGGAGGCCTGCCACGATAGCCATGTAACAGAGCCCTTAATGATGATGAATAGACAGAACCTCAAGCTGGATGCCTTGGGCTTTTACAACAATCTACTCACCTCCCCTCTCTCTCGCTCTCCTCTCTCTCGAAAACCGCTCTCCTCATGCTACGCGTGAGAGTAAGCGTGTGTGTCTGTCAGAAAGTGCTCGTCATCCCTCAGTCCCTCTGTAGTGAAATATTAATCCTTGTCTTCGTGTTCTGACTGAAGGGCCTTTTAATTAGTAATGTATGTCACTCTCTTTTCTCTTTCACTGTTCCATGTCAGGTTTATTGGAGAGGAACTGCAGTTCTGTAAGGCTCTGTTTTGGCTTTGTTTGGCGCGTGTTGTCGGGGTTTCCGTTATGAAAATGTGGCGCCAGACATTTGACCGGCGGGATATTTTTCTCTCTCCCACCGGAACCAATATGCATTGGGTCCGTAACCTGATTAGGGTCGCGTACACCCACGGTGCTCAGAATGGCAGAGATCACGTTTACATGAATGTAAGTCGTCTTAACAGAACAAGTCGAGGATACAGCGACGCGTGGCCTTTTTACCCGCACAGATGCTAGAATAACTGTCCACGTTTACTTCTCCTCCGTCGACACGATGTGTAACTGAACAGCGGAATCACTAGCCTATGCGTCATTGCGTTTGCGGATTTACGCACGAGAGCCTACTATTCCTAACGTGGCGATTCGATTGGATAGTCATCCTTTAGGTTGAATAATATAACGCAATCACTGTACTGCGACAGAGACCGTTCAGTAGGTGGCGGAGCGTGTATAACCGTAGAGGCCTCGGTTATATCAGACACGTTTCTTTCTTTGCACAGGAGAAATTCCATTTTTGTATTTTTGTTAACACATTTCATGCTATTCTACTACACTTTTATACGCCTGGAAACATGAGCATTTTTTTTTAAATACGACAAATGAAAGGCTAGCCGACTCTGCTGACACTGGGGGGAAAAACTGATCAATGGAAACGACGTCGTCCATGAGAAGGGGAGACACAAATTAGAATTTGACGTCCGTCTTAATTGGAGGAGGAAATGAACCAACTTTGAAGTGGCACTGACCCAACAATGATATAGTGAATCTGTGCGGTGTATACTCACCAGGGGGTTTAGCCGATGTTCTCTGCTGGTGCCAATAAGCTATAGGCCTACTGTTGTTCGCTCCAGTAAATTGAGCATTTTGATTACTAAAAGACATATTCTCTTTACAGCAATAGCCATTTGCTTTCCAAACTATGTTTGAAATATTGCGATTTGCTCGGCTGGGCCTCTCGACTTTTCACTGACAGTCACAAGTCAACAGTCATCTATTAGTTTTTTTCCCGCACACACAGCCTTTCCTTCCGACTGTAGGCAATGCGATATAAAACAATCCCCAACTTATTTCCTTTTAAGGCTAGGGGAAGCAAATGATCCTCTGTAGCCAAATCGTACTTTTAGTTGCCCATTTTGAATGATTTCATTTATTTCTGCATAGACAGGAGTAGGCTAATAGTCTATATAATTTTGGCAATTTAATTCAATTTACTTGGAAAGCTTTGCTTCCCATAGCCTTATGGACGTGCCTCCTATGACTCTGTCAGTCTACTATCCCCCATAAGTAGTAAAGTTAACCTATTATATTGGTCAGTTTGTCGAGAAGGAAATAGTCCAGGCAGACTCTGGGAGAGTTGTGGGACGATAGATCCCAAATTCATACAACCAGTAGGCCTAGGCTACATAGATTTTTTATTTTTTTAAGCAATGAGTCTGATGCAACAGATCAGAACGTTTAGCACAAATGTTAATTTGGCTACCGGGCAATGAAAGAAAGTTTAAAACCCAATAACATGACAGAAATGGGCTACTGGTTTAAATGGTAAAGGGAAGTCTTTATAAAACTATTTCCTCCACTTATATGGTCGGATTTTGCCTAGGCTACTTTGAAGCAAGGTAAAACATGCCTCATAATATGTAGTAAAACATTCCGGTTTCAAACAATTAACTAGCTGGCCGAAATTTTTTCAAAATTCAAACTGACTCTGGTTCATTGAATAGCGGTGTGTGACGCGCTGATGAAGTCTGCCTTCCGTTGCCTATGCGTTTGAATAGCGAATGTGAAGCGCATTTCAATTACCAGTTGAGAAAGAAAAAAAAATAGTAGCTATTTTTAATCGTGGCCCAAAAAACAATTAGCACACGATTTGCGTTTAGAATTGTTGCGCAATGATTTGGCTTATAAAAGCGCTGTCTGACAGATTTTCCGCTCAAAGTCTCTGTATATATGCTGTGTGCGTGTGATAAATACGATACGTAACGAATAATGACGCGCCAATTTTAATTCCGCTAAATTATGCCAATTAACCCGTAGACCCATACGCATGCCCGGTCAAATGTATTTCCGTCAACTGATATTACCATCAATGAATTGGCTAAAAAGCATTATTTCGCGTTGTGATTTTGTCATTTTTGGGGGAAATTGGCTGGTGCCAATGTTATTTGTCGGCTTTCCCCCCCCAAAAAAATCAAACAGTAGTCTGCTATTACCGGCAAACGGAAGCCCTGGTGTGTGTGTGTGAGTGAGTACTGGTTAATGATGATAATCTGAAAGTGTCATATTCTGAATTTATTGGTCATTAGTGTGAAATATTTGTGCCTTGCTCACTCCTGAGTCGTAATCCTCCCACGCCTTATCCGAATGGGTAAACAAGCATGTATTCTCTACAGTATATGCTACATGCAGGTTGTGCACGGACTGCTTCCTCCTCTTTCCTCTCCTCCTCTTTTCTCTCCTCCTCCTCTCCTCTGCTGCCCCCTCTCTGTCCCTCCTCTCCTCAACTCTTCCCTGGGAATAGTCATTAGATGACTGACTGGCTGATTGCTCCTATTCCCTAGGCCTGTTTTTGTGTTTCTTTCGCTCTCTCTCTTCCTCTCTTCCTCCCTCTTTCTACAGTGGATTCTTCCCTCTGTTATTCATTCTGGTTTCTCCCTCCTAAAACGGACACACATGGGTTTGAACCAGGATGTTAGCATAGTAAGGGGCATAGCGGTATGCATATATTTTGTATTATATATTACTTGCTATATTGTATTTACTTTGCCACCATGGCCTTTTTTGCCTTTACCTCCCTTATCTCACCTCATTTGCTCACATTGTATATAGACTTATTTTTCTACTGTATTATTGACTGTATGTTTGTTTTACTCCACGTGTAACTCTGTTGTATGTGTCGAACTGCTTTGCTTTATCTTGGCCAGGTAGCAATTGTAAATGAGAACTTGTTCTCAACTTGCCTACCTGGTTAAATAAAGGTGAAATAAAAATAAATATATTCTGTATACGTGCATGCACATGTGGACACGCAGACACACACACACACACACACACACACACACACACACTGGCTCGTGCTGTGGTACACTGACAACCACTCAGAGCACCCAGAACCACTGCCTCTTTGCACTCTGTTGTCTAAACATCTGGCAGACGTTTCACATCTGTAGTACAAACTCGGTATATCTCCATTTTTAATTGAGCATTTAGCCTTCCCTACCTTCTCAATGGAGCCTTCCCTTAGGGCCGGCCTTTCTTTAACAGAGAGGCGGCCATGTTGACGCCAGTTGGAAGCAGTTTCTGTCCTCCCAGCAGGGTATGGTGGGCTTGACGAGCGACTGGGGGAGCCAACATGGTGAGCAGCAGCAGAAGGCTGTATTCCCCCAAGTACAGCCCCCCCCCCCCCATCTCCATGTGCTGGGGGTGGATTAGGCTAATTAAAGCACTGCAAGCAGAGCCCCTGGAGAGATGCTACACACACACATGAACACACACGGACATGCAAGCACATGCATCACACACACACACACACACATGCATCACACTCACTCACTCACTCACTCACTCACTCACTCACTCACTCACTCACAGACAGACCCATATAGACCCATATAAACACACATACACACACACTTGAACATACATACACAAAGTTATTCCCTATATGTGCCCTAGAATTATTTTGGACCCACTAGACCAATGGTTAGTTCTTATTCTCTTACCAACTAGACACACTGCCAGACTTCGTATTCTCATATCGTGGAACAAATAGTCAGCAATGCAAATATCAAGGTTCCAGGCCATAAGCTATAGTAATTGGACTGTAAATGGAGTCATAGGTTCTTTAGTTGGTCCGAAGAGAATTCAAAAAGGCTTAAAGTGACACAAACCACAACAGTTTTCAAATCTCGACCGTCTCAGGACCATTTCTTTCTCAGCGTCTGGTCTTTGTATTGCGATGGCCTCACAGCTGCTTTATGTCCATGCGGCTTCAATTGGTGCTTGTTTGTCTCTTTCCAGGACATTCCCTGTTTGTAAGTCATGCAGTGTGCTGTCTCTGCGTGCGTGTGCATCCAATCACACACGCGTGTCTGTGTGTGTGTGTGTGACCGTATATACGTTTTTTTCTTTCTAGCAACATCTCTCGACTTTTGTTGATTGTTCAAGGCAACGTCACACAGCTGTTTTTTTAGTCTATGCTGTCCGGCAGTCAAGAGGAGGAGAGGAAGGAAGGAAGACGTTCCTCCTCTCTCAGGGCAAGACAAAGGTCAGGAACCGTGTCTCACTCGCCAGGAATTACAACAGGATGTTGTTTCTCAGGCATGGCAGGGGGAGTGGACCATCTCAACGTTTCAAGGGAAACGTATTGTGTTACTGGTGACCTCCTTGTCGGCTAATCGCCCGTCTTTTTGTACGGGGTTGTATATTTAAAGCCGTTTGGAATGGGCTTGGAATGGCAGAAAGCGGGGTGGACAGACATACCACACACACACACACACACACACACACACACACACACATGAATGCCTGGCCTTTCTGGGCCCCCACTGGTGGTCTACTGGGCCATCTCTATGGCAACCATAATCATAGGCACGAAGAGGATGGTGTTTGATGAAGAAGAGCAGGCCATTATTGCAGAGGAAAAGTAGAGGGTATATCGGCTTGTAGGGTGTGTGTGTGTTTACCTGTGTGTATGGGATGTGTGTGTGTGTGTGTGTTTACCTGTGTGTATGGGATGTGTGTGTGTGTTTACAAATGTGCAAAACTGCAGAGACCACAGTCTAGCTCATTTAGTGTGTGTGTGTGTGTGTGTGTATTCTGCTTCCGTGGCTCTTGGTGTTGGTTGTATAGCGTTGCGTGCGTCCCCCTAGGGCCCTGTATGGGAGCTGCAGTCAGCCTTGACTCTGCCATCGAAAGTGCTGATTACAATGACAAGCAACTTAGTCCCCACCTCAGGGACCACCCTGACGTACACGTATATATGCAAATATGGTAAATGCACACGCAATCCTCACAGACACCTTTGGCCAATGTCCCATGGTAAACAGACGTTTGTGTCTGTGACACAAAACGGAATTGGTGACAGACCACTCACTCAGTGTGACACACCACTTCACCGGGGTCGTATTAATTAGTGCACACTGTAGCAAAAATGTTTTTCAAACGGAAAAACAAAACCCAAGCATTCAGTCTGTTTTCTCCTGTATGAATATGGCCCAGTATTAACAGGTGTGCCTAAATGTGCATTTGTGGAATTTCTTCCCTTAATGCGTTTGGGAAATCAGTTGTGTTGTGACAAGATAGGGTTGGTATACAGAAAATAGCCCTACTTGGTAAAAGACCAAGTCCATATTATGGCAAGAACAGCTCAAATAAGCAAAGAGAAACGATAGTCCGTCATTACTTTAAGACATGAAGGTCAGTCAATCTGGAAAATGTCAAGAACTTGTGCAGTCGCAAAACCATCAAGTGCTACGATGAAACTTGCTCTCATGAGGACCGCCACAGGAAAGGAAGACCCAGAGTTACCTCTGCTGCAGAGGATAACTTCATTACAGTTACCAGCCTCACATTGTAACCCAAATAAATGCTTCACAGAGTTCAAGTAACAGACACATCTCAACATCAACTGTTCAGAGGAGACTGTGTGAATCAGGCTTTCATGGTCGAATTGCTGCAAAGAAACCACTACTAAAGGATACCAATGAGAAGAAGAGACTTGCTTGAGGCAAGAAACATGAGGAATGGACATTAGACCGGTGGAAATGTGTCCTTTTGGTCTGATGAGTCCAAATTTGAGATGTTTGGTTCCAAACGCCGTGTGTTTGTGAGACAGAGTAGGTGAACGGATGATCTGTGCATGTCTGGTTCCCACCGTGAAGCATGGAGGAGGTGTGGGGGTGCTTTGCTGGTGACACTGTCAGTGATTTATTTGGAATTCAAGGCACACTTAACCAGCATGGCTACCACAGCATTCTGCAGTGATACGCCATTCCATCTGGTTTGCTCTTAGTGGAACTATCATTTGTTTTTCAACAGGACAATGACCCAAAACGCCTTCAGGCTGTGTAAGGGCTATTTGACCTGGCCTCTGCAATCACCCGACCTTAACCCAATGGAGATGGTTTGGGATGAGTTGGACCGCAGAGTGAAGGAAAAGCAGCCATGAAGTACTCTGCATATGTGGGAACTCCTTCAAGACTGTTGCAACAGCATTCCAGGTGAAGCTGGTTGAGAGAATGCCAAGAGTGCGCAAGCTGTCATCATGATGGCTACTTTGAAGAATCTCAAATCTAAAATAGATTTTGATTTGTTTAACACTTTTTTGGTTACTACATGATTCCGTATATGTTATTTCATAGTTTTCATGTCTTCGCTCGTATTCTACAATGTAGAAAATAGTAAAAATAAAGAGAAACCCTTGAATGTCTTCATATAGTATTATTTCCTCCTTTTACGTAGTATTTATAGACCATCCCTGCCCAGATATTGAGTTTTGCCTGCTATGTAGAATGGATGCAGGGCAGTACAGAGTGCTCCATTAGGTGCCCCTGTGGAGTCCTGTGGAGCCAAAATGGCAGCATTTCAGAGTGGGTTACAATGGTCTGGAATGGAATTATGAGGACCGGTCAAAGCCTCTACTGTGACACAGAGGTAGAGAACTAAGGTTGATTGAGGGGGATGGCAGGTGTGTGTGTGTGTGTGTGTGTGTGTGTGTGTGTGTGTGTGTGTGTGTGTGTGTGTGTGTGTGTGTGTGTCAATGTAGAAATCATCTGTCAGGGTAGAAACCTTGGCCCCAGATGGACACCTGATCACTTCCTCTGACATAACGCTGGCATTCCAGCCCACCCATACCTCCCTGAGGCCCCAGGGTCATACCATACCTACAGGGCTGTAACACAACCTCTGGAACCCCACTGACTTTTAATATCCTGTGACATAACTCCAACTTCCTGTGGGATAATGTTGACAATCCTCCCTGGGTCGTATTTATTAGGGTATATCTTTGCGAAACATTTTGAAACGTTGTGCTGCGGGGGGAAAGTGTTTCTGATTACGTAATTTCAGTTAGTATCTCCCAGTTTCGTCCCGTTTGATCCGTTTCGTGAATATGACTCAGGGTGGTGATTAAAAAATGAAAGAAAGAGACAAGGGGAGGACGCCACAGTACACTATTGAGACACAGCCCGGGTTACTATTTATCTATGTAACCCTATGAGGGGTGGATGCCACAGTAGACTGAGACGCAGTCCAGGTGACTTTATCCATGTAACCCTATGAGAGGAGGATGCCACAGTAAACTATTGAGACTCAGCCCAGGTGACTTTATCCATGTAACCCTATGAGGGGTGGATGTCACAGTAGACTAATGAGACGCAGCCCAGATGACTATATTTATCTATGTAATCTAAGTTAGGAAACTCCTCTAGATTGAGCTCCTCTTAGGGGATCCAGTTAAAAGCTCACCCTTTAACGATTTAAGGAGCTTTCGTTTGGGCCCTAGGTGAAACGAGCTGCTCTCTGATCGTTAGTGACCTCCCAAGCTGCGCTTAGATCAGAGGGTTCTCCGTTTTCACCTCATCAAGACCAAGATTATGTCCCAAATGGCACCCTATTCCTTTTATAGTGCACCACATTTGACCAGAGCTCTATGGTGCCATTTGGGATACAGCCCCAAGACCAGTAAAAAAGAGATCTGGAACTAGCCAATTCATTATTGTTTATCGACGGTTCCCCCTTTCACTATCCTAACCTGTTGTCAGAGACGCAATATTTCCTTGCTTTGTGATCCGAATACTTTTTGGATAGCAAAGGCAGGATCCTAACTTGGCGATTTAAACGCAGACATTCTCAAGGTAAGATTAGTTCCGTGAGTATAGTACGACACCGGAAAATGTATAATAATCCTTATTGGCAAGGAGAGAGGAAGAAGTTAAGAGAATACGGAGGAGAGGAGCGAGATGAGAAGAGCAACAACCCGCTCTTCATCATACTGATTGCTTGGTGCTTTGGCTCACCTGTTGCGTCATCCCGCTGACGCATTTGCCTTGCCTCGAGGAAGTGTGCGATTGGGGAGGTGGATGTAAGGATCCTTGGTTTCAGCTGATTGGCACAAGGCTTCAAGTGTAGACTTGAGTTATTTCATTCAATATATCAATAGAACTATATTGCGTAATCACCCGTCTACTTCTCACGGTCTCAGAGGTAAAATCCTGTCCCCTCTCAAGTGCTTCTTTCCCTTAGCCTGTTTCTGTCCTGCAACCAACAAGTGTAGTTTTACCTCTGGAGTGTGAGTGTGTGGAGAGATGCTTGTACTGCTTAATTCTCCTGCTAAGAGCGCTTCCTCTCCTTCTCCCTGTCTTTCTCTCTCTCGCCCTCTCTCTGTTTCTCTCTCTCTCACCCTCTCTCTCCGCCTCTTTGTTTCTCTCCCCCCCCCCCCCCCCCCCCTCTCTGTTTATTTACCAGTGGGACTGGGCTGGCTTTGCCTGGTGCTGTGGTGGTGTGTGTGGATGTGTTCATATAGCAGTGTCGGTCTGTGTAATGACTGACTGTGTATTTGCTCACGTCCCTTTTTCCTTACACGCACAGGCATTGTGACAAACCACCATACCACCATAGGTTCCCGTTTGGCCTCTATGCTGGAGGTTTACAACGGGGCCCGTTGGCCCACATGCATGCACATCGTTCACTTCTTTCTGAAGTTAAGATGTTCTTACAACTCTCTTTTTTTTCTCTTCTTATTTTCTTCCCTTCTTACTTCCTCTCGTCTCCATCCCAGCCCTCTCCTCTGAGAGAAACGGAGAGCGCTCGGAGCCATGCAAATTGGGTAAAACATTCCAGAAAGTGGTTTCTCCCACAGGGAGAAAAACCCAGATGTGGTTGCTTCCCAAATTGCACCCTGTTCCCTCTTGTTCAGGGCCCATATGGTTTTCCCATAGCGCTCTTGTCAAAGGTAGTGCACTGTAAAGGGAATAGGGTGCCATTTGGAACGTAGACTCTCTCAGAGCTGCTTAGAAGTCTCTGCATTAAGTGTTGGTAGTAACTCTACCGGATACACACGGAGTATACAAAACATTCCATGACAGACTGACCAGGTGAATCCAAGAGAACACTTTTATCCCTTATTGATGTCACTTGTTAAAATCCACTTCAATCAGTGTAGATGAAGGGGAGGAGACAGGTTAAAGAAGGATTTTTAAGCCTTGAGACAATTGAGACGTGGATTGTGTATGTGTGCCATTCAGAGGGTGAATGAGCAAGACCTTTGAATGGCTTATGGTAGTAGGTGCCAGGCGCACCGATTTGTGTCAAGAACTGCATCGCTGCTCGGTTATTCACACTCAACAGATTCAAGAATGGTCCACCACCCAAAGGATATCCAGCCAACTTGATACAACTGTGGAAAGAATTCAAGTCAATATGGGCCAGCATCCCTTTGAGACCTTGTATAGTCCATACCCTGACGAATTGAGGCTGTTCTGAGGGAAACGGGGTGCAATGCAATATTAGGAAGGTGTTCCTAATGTTTTGTCCACTCATTGTATATTTCCCATCACAGTGGAAGAACTGATAGAGGGCAGCCGGCAGGGTATGCGTTGGAAATTGAGGGCGCCTTTCTCTTGATGTTCTTAAGACTTTCAGTGTGTCTCAAACGGCACCCTATTTTCTACATACTGAAGTGCACTACTTTTGACCTGGGCCTGTAGGGTTTTACCATAGTGCACAACTTTTGAGCAGAGCCCTATGTAGGGAATAGGTTGCCATTTGGATCTCCGTGTTAATTTGCCTTGGGAAGTTGGAGGTTAGGCTTGGGGCTATTGTTGCCGTTGCTCTTACTTTGTGTGTCCGTGGGGGATTCTGTGAGAATTTGAGTGGTTTTCCCACTAAGGGACTGCGAACATTCCCATTTAGGCAATGTGAGTTTAATGGTCGATCTTAAACGACTGGACAGGTCTAAGCGACAACTTTACTTATCCCATCCATATTGCTTTGTGAGGGGGGAGTGAACAAGAACACAGGCAAACACCACACGGGCACACACACACACACACACACACACACACACACACACCACACGGTGACACACACCACACGGTGACACACACCACACGGTGACACACACCACACGGTGACACACACACACCACACGGACACACACGGACACACACACACCACACGGACACACCCCACATCACTTGGTCCTTTTTCTGTCTCAGTGAGCGCGTGTCACAGCTGTTAGCTGCCAGACAGACAGACCATGTGGGTCTCCCTTTATGGTCTCCCCATAATTGCCTGTCTCTTTGTGTGTGTGTGTGTGTGTGTGTGTGTGTGTGTGTGTGTGTGTGTGTGTGTGTGTGTGTTTGTCTGTGTATGGGGTTTGGTTTTGCAGCGCAGGCTGATGTGTGTGCTGTTTTTCAGGAAGGGACCAGGCCTTGGATGACCAGGCCAGGTCATATTCTTGACAGTTTGTCCTTATTTATATGGTGCGTGTTCTGTTTTGGAGAATTTGACTTGGTTGCAAGTGTGGGTGGGTGCGCGGATGCGAGTGCTCGCGCCACGCATCGATCCGTGTGCATTTGCAATGAAGGAACACTCTCTTAAAGTTAACATCTCCAGTCGGACCGATGTTCCTATTTTGAAGCTGCAGTATGTAACTTTTTGGGCGACCCCCGACCCAAATTCTCATAGAAATGTGAGTTATAGCTCTGTCATTCCCATTGACAGAAAGTCTAAGAAGCGGCTATTTCTGTGCTTCCCGTTCTTAAGTTTAGTTTTTGTGTCTTTTACTTTCGGTTTTGTACACCAGCTTCAAACAGCAGAAAATACAATCTTTTTGGTTATGGGAAAGATATTTCACAGCGGTTTAGATGGTACAATGATTCTCTACTACACTTGCTTGTTTTGACACACAAACTGAAATTAGGCAAACTATTAGAATTTTAGCAAACAGGAAATGGCAGAGTGTTTCTGCATATTGCACCTTTAACCAGTTCCCCATGATTAGCTATTCCGCCGACCACTTTTCCACACGGCAGCTTGATAAACAACGTTACAGAACATCACAGTCGCAGCAATATTTTCTCAGCCTTTTTTCCCTTTCTCCTTCTCCCAGGAGAGGAACTACAAAGTCGCTGCTTTAGAACACTTTCAACCCGGACCATCTGTAATTCCCTCTTTATTCCAAAGTAATAAGTATCATTTAGCTTTAATCGTGTGTTAATCTGGCACTGTGAATGCTGATGCCTGTAGTTAATCATCGTGTGTGTGTGTGTGTGATGGTTCCTCAGGGATCCGCAGGGACTGTTTTAGCCTCATGGTGGAGGGAGATGGAGAGGAGAGAGGAAGGGTAATCAGCTCATATGGATATATGGTTACTTTATGAATACTGTACAAGTGTTTCTTTTCTTCAAAGTGTTTTCAAAGGAGTGTGTGTGTGTGTGTGTGTGTGTGTGTGTGTGTGTGTGGGATGGGTGTGTGTGTGTGGTCGTGGTGGGTTTGTGTGTGGGATGGGTGTGTGTTCGTGGTGGGTTTGTGTGTGGGGTGGGTGGGTGGGTGGGCGGGCGTGTGTGCATGAGTGCGAGTCTGCGCACATGTGTTTACCTACTGTATGTTGGACTGCAAATACTTGTCTGTCTGCGTGCACGTGCGCTTGAGAACGGACACTAAGAAACGCCGCGCAAAAGCCGACTTGGTCGTTCAGCGAGTGACCCGCGTTCCCTTCAACGTCAGCATGATGCAGTCGAGGCGTCGTTGTTTTGAATAGTACGTGCAGCTTTTTGAACGGAATTGATTCGATCAAGAACACAAGCTGACGATGTCTCTGTGGAAGCGCTTAGCCGTGTGTGTGTACTTCATTCTTGTGTGTGTGTGTGTGGCTACAGCCGCTGCAGCTTAATCAATGGCTGGAATTCTCTCTCTCACCAGTTTGGCTTTGTGACTATTGACACCAGGCAGCCCCAATCAATCCCAAGCTCTTTGTGTGTGTGTGTGTGTGTGTGTGTGTGTGTGTGTGTGTGTGTGTGTGTGTGTGCCAGGCTAAGCCCTTTGATATCCTTCCTCTGATTCAGAGTATGAACTTGAATGGCATGCAAACTCTCTCTGAAAAGTATGTGTCCTAAATTGCCTTCCTTTTCTTGCCTCCTTTCCTTTGCAGCCGTTGACTGGTAACAGGAGTTATACGAGGCGTCTCGAGCCTCCATTTTAACGTTAAAGAAGTGCGATGAACAGTGTGCTGAGAGGAGGTGGTGAAATGGAGAGATTGAAACGCGTAGTGACGACAGGGCCACCCAGTTGCGAGCGTTTTAACAGGGCATATTAAGGCCGTCTTGTCCGTTTTATTCTCCTTCGGCTCTACAGAGGCCCGTGATGACCGTGTCACTTCCTATTGACTAACGACCCCCCCCCCCCCCCATGAGGTGTGAAGTCTGTGTGTGTGGCTAAGCCCTTTTGATAGCCTTCCTCTGATTCCGATTATGAACTTTCTCTGCTTGTCATTGTTACCATGCAGCTTAAAGGGGCGGTGGCCTGCTGTGGGTCGTGAGAAATTGAAGAGATGGAGAGAGCAATAAATGGAGAGTGATGACGAGCGCCCGTCATATCGCGTAGCATCACGTCAGTGTCTCATGCCTCTCTCAGAGAATAATCCGTTGTTTTCTCTGTGCTGGCTTTGGCGCTTCTGCTTTCAAGAACTTTAAGGGTCTGGTTTAGGCTCTCTTCCGGGTTTCTTTTCGCTCTTCTTTTCTCTGTTTTTTTCCCTCTTCTTCGCTTTCTGTCTCCCACGCACTCGAACGTTTACTGTCCTTATTTATAGTCTGTAGAGATGTGTCTTCCTGCTGTAACTTGGGCCTGGGGGACTGGCAGCAGTCAGTTCTTTCGACCAATCACAGGCCACATTGAGTTAAGCTATTTAGCATCCAAACGAGAAAATCCCACAATACATCCTGTCCGATATAAAGAACACCTTTCCATTGACACCAACATGTCCACAGTGCCTTTTAAAAGTTGAGCGATCAATCGGTGTATCGCGGGAGGACGTTCACAAGCTAATGTACTAGCGTCAGTGGTGTTTGTTTTGCGCGAAACAGCCTCGAGCTGTTGCCGTGGCGTTTAGCCACGTATGAAATGAATGGGGACGATTGGGTCCTACCATATGTAGTCTGTCGCTGTCTCCTTCATCCAAGAGCTAATACCAGCCACCCGTACCGTAGCTTACCTGGCGGTCACGGCCCTTTGTGTGTGTCGCCATGGCTACAGGCCAAACCGGAGGTGGAAGGAACATCTGTCTCCCAACCGCTGCAACGCCGGTGGTTTTGTGGCTGCGTTAAAGACGATGCGGTTTAAATAGTAAGAGGGTTTGCGTAGCAAAAGGGAAAGGCGTACACCCACACACACACTGCTTATTGGGTCACACTGGGTTTGTGGGAGGGAGTTGTGAATGGCAGACCCAGCGAAATGACGTCGCCACGAGCAGCACCACAGATGCAACACTTCGCTCCCACACGGTCAAACACAGTAGCTGGGCATGGGTTCTCTTCACGCACATGCCCGGCCTCGCCCTTCAACGCTCTTAGTTGTTGCGGCAATTGACCCACTGCGCTGCTTACTTTGTGCGCCTGCAGGTAACTGCCAAAATAATGGGGGGAAACACTTTAGTAAACGAGGGACACAACGTATGTTGAAAGGAGGTGCTTCCACACAGGTGTGGTTCCGGAGTTAATTAAGCAATTAACATCCCATCATGTTTAGGGTCATGTGTAAAATGATTTTAGTTACCGTGGCTACGCACCCATAGGATGACAATGCCCCCTGTACAGAGCACAAGTGGTCACTGAATGGTTTGATGAGCATGAAAACTATGTAAACCGTATGCCTTGGCCCTCTCAGTCACCAGATCTCAACCCCAATTGAACACTTATGGAAGATTCTGGAGCGGCGCCTGAGAAAGCGTTTTCCACCACCGTCAACAAAACACCAAATGATGGAATTTCTCATGGAAGAATGGTGTCACGTCCCTCCAACAGAGTTCCAGACATTTGTAGAACATCTGCCAAGCAGCATTGAAGCTGTTCTGGCGGTTCGTGGTGGCCCAATAACCTATTAAGACATTTTATGTTGGTGTTTCCTTTATTTTGGCAATTATCTGTACGCCATGTCACTGATTCTACCTTGAAATTAGGAAATGGGAGTCAAATATGCGACCTCCTGTGTCTTTGCCCTTTCAGTATGTTGTTTGCGCGGCAAAATCATTTGAGGTCAATTATCTCATAACATAAAGTCATGCTATTAATAATGTGTGTCAGTCACACATCTGCTAAATTTCCCCATGTAACACACACACACACACACTCCTAAACCCCCCCACACACACTCCTAAACCCCCCCCCCCCCCCCCACACACTCCTAAAACCTCCACAGCATTGCCGGTTCTAGACCATTTCAACTGGGGGGGCCAAGCTGGGGCCAGTTGTACTGTTAGAGTGGCCAGTTACATTAGACGTTATTGTTGTCATATCGTTTTCTTCACTGCATTGCAGGCATTAGCAGGCCATCTTCAAGACCATGTTCATAATCATTAGTGTTCCGCGTTGCCACTGTCTAATAACGGATGTAAAAAAAGAACGGTAGCAAAAATGTGTTATGTAAAAATCATTTCATACTCCACAACGGGGTCCAAAATTGTTGTCAAAGGGGCACTGCCCCTCCCAGAACCGCTAGTGCTACACACACACTCCTAAAACCACCACACACACTCCTAAAACCTCCACGCACACTCCTGGCCATCGATGGCTTTCCCAGGTCCATCTGACGTTAAACTGATGGCTTTCCCAGTAGAGCCTTCAGGAGAAAATTAGATTCATTATCCTCTTTTACTATTTCTAGGATTTGTTTTTATTAGGGGGAGTTATATCTCTCTCTTTCTCTCTCTCTCTTTTCTCCCCCCTATTGTTTTGATCAGTAACCATGGTCAAATAGTTTGCTGTGGTGTACTGTAAATTTAGGGCAAGATAACACTGCATTTTGCTTTGTGTTTCCTAGTAGGTGATGCAGTAGTCTCTCTCCCTCGCAGCTTTTTCTCTCTTTAACGTTCACAAAACAAAGCGATAAGACGGATGCCTTTTTCGACTTTGCTCCGACACTCGATCACTTCAGATGGATTTCTCCAACCTTCCTCTGGGCAGACTTGTTCTTCCCTCTTTCTTTCTCCCCTCCCCTCTCTACTACAATTCAACCTGTGAGCGGCAGCCAATTCTCATGTCAGCTCCGAGAGGTTTTTTCTGGGTGGCTCGCTTGACTGCCTCCCTGGCTCGTGCCCCTGTCCCACTTTCTCTCTCTTTGCCTCACTCTCTCTATCCCTTACCTCTCACTCTCCCTCCACCTCATCTCTCGCTCTCCTCCTTCTCACTCTCCCTGCACCCCCCCCCCCCTCGCTCTCCCCATCCCTCGTTCCTTCCCCTGTCCATGTCCTTTGGCACAACCCTGAGCCATGTTAACTTTATTTGGTGAGAAACAGCCAAGGTTCTCCCTCCGGTCTGTTAGGAGAGGGAGTGGGAGTTGGAGGGAGAGGGGGAGAGAAAGAGGGAACAGAACATTGTGTGGAGGAGTTGAGAAAGATGAAGAGATGAGTTGGGGAGGGACTGAGAAGGGAAGTCACTCCTCTTGTCATAGAAATGGTTGTGGCCACGGTAGTGTGTTACTTGCCAGCGACAGGATAGGATTACAGGCACTAGGCCCGGGCCCAAGCCAGGGACTTTCCTCCAGCTGCTCTGCCAGGCAAGGGCTGCCAAAACTCGGAAGAGCGGGTGGAGGACTCACCTGGGGAGGTTTGGATAGTTGGGTGGGCGTCTGGCTAAAGAGCATGCTGTGGCCTTTTTCCACGCTTGGATAACATGCGTGAATGGTCATCTGGAAAATGAACAGTCGTTTCCAGGAATTTACAAGACTGATTGTGTGTTCTATGCGCGTGTGTGTGTGTGTGTGTGTGTGTGTGTGTGTGTGTGTGTGTGTGTGTGTGTGTGTGTGTGTGTGTGTGTGTGTGTGTGTGTGTGTGTGTGTGTGTGTGTGTGTGTGTGTGTGTGTGTGTGTGTACCAACGCAAAACACACATCTTTCTCCTTCTCATCCCTCTACAGCAGTGGTCGCCAGTCTTTTCTGTCAGAATAACGTAAGCTTATGCAACATTAACCTATTTAAAAACAGTTCTGTAGCAATGATGTTTGTGCGGCAGGCTAAATGCTTGAATTGCCCTGCCAATGTTGTTCTTCTCAGACCATTTAGAAATTCTATTCAAACTTTTGAACTATATGATCACGCCCGTAATAGATCATTTGATGAGGCACAGCTGAGTGAACATAATACTTATTAAAAATCTCTAGATATTTTTACTGGACGACTGATGTCCTGCATCTGATGGTCAGTCTGAGGGAGGGAGCAGTAGGGAGGCTGCCTCTCAACCGTCTCTCCGCTCTCCCTCCCTCCGCTGAGAAAAGGGGACCCAGTCTTCCAGCTGATGGCGAAACCTCAAGTCGCACTGCATTATTTCTGCCTCGTGCACCAATTCATGTTGTTACTTCCATGACCCAGAGAAAGTGGAAATATTCCTCGATATTGACAAAGACACCGCTAATAATAATAATAATCCCTTTGTTACTCATTCATTGCAGTTGCAGTGCTGGTTGTAGTGGAAGTAGGGAGAACTTGCATTTTATGGCTTATAAAAGCATTGAACAATGTGTTGACAGTGCTGAGTAACAACTTAAGCATGAACTTACTCATAAAAACAGCAGCTCTTTGCTGTATTCGTTGAGTCTCGCTCTAGTCGTGCTTTTAAGTGTTTGAAATCTCAGTATCAACTTCGCAGTGTTATGTATGGTACGACGTGCTGTATGTCATACTGTACGTTCTTATGGTTTACGACAGTGTGCTGCTTTATGGATGAATGGGTTGTCAGGATGAGTGGCACATGTCCTTAAACGACAGAGTGATGTACAATGTGAATCCGTGCAGACGTGCGTTCTTCTACAGCTAGGCTAGATATAACATTGGCGACGAAGATGGCTGAATTCAGTTTACCACCGCCGGGCACCATTCCTCACCGTGCCTGGCGAACCTCCAGTCCCGTGGAATAACTGGCTTGATAGCTTTAACACTTATATCGAAGCTATGGACTTTTCTACAATCTCCGACAAGCGGAGGACAGCACTGCTCCGTCACTGCCTCGGTACAGAGGGACAAAGGATTTTCAGAGCGCTTGGATCGGCTCCTACATTCACTGCTGCAGTCAGCTTCCTACGGAACCACTTTGCCGGGAAAGAGCGAGTGCTCCTCCGACGCTATCGGCTACGGAAGAGACACCAACGGCCGGGTGAGTCCATTCAAAGCTACGTGGCTAATCTGAGGGATTTGGCTAGCTCTTGTAACTATGGGACACTTCAGGACGAGATCATCAGGGATCAGTTGATAGAGGGGACGTTATGTGAAAAGACAAGGGAGAAACTGCTTTTGGAATCGGATAATTTACAACTAGATGGAGCTATTAAAATAGCACTCCAGGTTGAAGCGGCGTTGGAATGCTCTACTATGCTAACAGACAGATCTGCAGCATACACTCAGCCCCCAGCCATTCTCACACAGCAGCTTCAGCCCGAGCAGGCGCACTACAACGATCACGCGCTGCGCATGGCCTCCCACGTTGATAGCTGCATGGACACAGACACCGGCATGCCCGTGCAGCAGGCACACAGACAAACGAACAGAAGTAGCTGTGGCAACTGTGGGGCTAGCTCTCACAATTCAAGGGCTTCAAACTGCCCAGCCCGTGGGAAAATATGCAAGAACTGTTCAAAATACAATCACTTTGCAAAAGTGTGTCGTTCTGCCCCAGCTACTAGCTCCACCCAGCACAGGCCCATAGTTTCATCTCACTCTCAACATGAACGCATGGAAATTCGAACTGTCTCCACCAACCATGTGTCATTCAGGACATGCACTGTGCAGCTGGGTGAGGTGGGTTTGCCTTTGCTGCTGGATACTGGCGCTGCGGCGTCATTGCTCAACCTTGCCACTTACTACAAGTTTTTCAGTCACCTACCACTCCAACAGCCCTCCACTGCCCTGTGTGGGTACGGTAGATCCAAGATAGACATTGTAGGCACCCTCCAGGTCCCAGTACACTACGGCACCAAGCATCTGCCATCATTCACATTTCATGTTGCAAAGCGGGGTGCCAACCTCTTGGGCCTCGACCTCTTCACAGGCTTGGGATTCAAACTTAGTCATTGCAACCAAAAAGTCAGGTGGAATCCGGACCTGCGTGGATCTTCGTGCTGTGAACAAGGCCGTTGTCCCGGATAAGTACCCCTTGCCTACAGCTGAGGAGCTGACTGCACAATTCCATGGCTCCACGATCTTCACGAAGCTTGACCTTCGTCAGGGTTATCTTCAGGTACCCCTCCATGCAGCTAGCAGAGATCTCACTACCTTTGTCACACATGCTGGTGTGTTCAGATATACACGCATGCCTTTTGGACTTAGCTCCGCCCCCAGCTGCTTCCAGAAGGTGATGAGCACCATCCTCGCTGGAATACCTGGGGTGGCGGTCTATCTGGATGACATCGTGGTCCACGGTCCTGACCTCCACATCCATGATTATCGACTCCACAGAGTATTCAGTGCTCTACTGCAGAACAACCTGACCCTTAACGGTGGAAAGTGCACCTTTGCAGCTCCAGCCGTCGAGTTTGTGGGGTTCCGCCTGTCGGCCAAAGGCATTGCCCCACTCATGTCGAACATTGAAGCCGTCCACAGGATCCCGGAACCGACCTCAGCCTCTCAGGTGGCATCATTCTTGGGCATGACAGCCTACTACCTCCAGTTTCTGCCCCACTACTCCCAGACCACAGCGCCCCTTCGCCAGTTCCTCAAGAAGGATGAGCCATGGGCCTGGACGGCAGCCTGCTCAGACGCGGTCCGCTCACTGAAGAGCCAGCTCACCACAGCCCCAGTCTTGGCTCACTTTGACCCCGTCTGCCCCACCATTGTCACATGTGACGCCTCAGCTGGAGCACTAGGAGCTGTCCTCTCACAGCTGCAGAATGGCATTGAGAGGCCCGTCGCCTTCGCTTCAAGGGCCCTGAGCCCCACAGAACAACGGTACTCTATGTATATGTGTGTACATACAGTTGAAGTCGGAAGTTTACATACACTTAGGTTGGAGTCATTAAAACTCATTTTTCAACCACTCCACAAATTTCTTGTTAACAAACTGTAGTTTTGGCAAGTCGGTTAGGACATCTACTTTGTGCATGACACAAGTAATTTTTCCAACAATTGTTCATACAGATTATTTCACTTATAATTCACTGTATCACAATTCCAGTGGTCAGAAGTTTACATACACTAAGTTAACTGTGCCTTTAAACAGCTTGGATAATTCCAGAAAATGATGTCATGGCTTTAGAAGCTTCTGATAGGCTAATTGACATCATTTGAGTCGATTGGAGGTGTACCTGTGGATGTATTTCAAGGCCTACCTTCAAACTCAGTGCCTCTTTGCTTGACATCATGGGAAAATCTAAAGAAATCAGTCTGGTTCATCCTTGGGAGCAATTTCCAAACGCCTGAAGGCACCACATTCATCTGTACAAACAATCGTACGCAAGTATAAACACCATGGGACCACACAGCCGTCATACCGCTCAGGAAGGAGACGCGTTCTGTCTCCTAGAGATGAACGTACTTTGGTGCGAAAAGTGCATATCAATCCTAGAACAACAGCAAAGGACCTTGTGAAGATGCTGGAGGAAACGGGTACAAAAGTATCTATATCCACAGTAAAACGAGTGCTATATCGACATAACCTGAAAGGCCGCTCAGCAAGGAAGAAGCCACTTTTCCAAAACTGCCATGAAAAAGCCAGACTACAGTTTGCAACTGCACATGGGGACAAAGTTCGTACTTTTTGGAGAAATGTTTTGCCATAATGACCATCGTTATGTTTGGAGGAAAAAGGGGGAGCCTTGCAAGCCAAAGAACACCACCCCAACCGTGAAGCACGGGGGTGACAGCATCTTGTTGTGGGGGTGCTTTGCTGAAGGAGGGACTGGTGCACTTCACCAAATAGATGGCATCATGAGGATGGAAAATGATGTGGATATATTGAAGCAACATCTCAAGACATCAGTCAGGAAGTTAAAGCTTGGTCGCAAATGGGTCTTCCAAATGGACAATGACCCCAACCGTACTTCCAAAGTTGTGGCAAAATGGCTTAAGGACAACAAAGTCAAGGTATTGGAGTGGCCATCACAAAGCCCTGACCTCTATCCTATAGATAATGTGTGAGCTGAACTGAAAAAGGGTGTGCGTGCAAGGAGGCCTACTAACCTGACTCAGTTACACCAGCTTTGTCAGGAGGAATGGGCCAAAATTCACCAACTTATTGTGGGAAACTAGTGGAAGGCTACCTGAAACGTTTGACCCAAGTTAAACAATTTAAAGGCAATGCTACCAAATACTAATTGAGTGTATGTAAACTTCTGACCCACTGGGAATGTGATGAAAGAAATTAAAGCTGAAATAAATAATTCTCTCTACTATTATTTTTATTATTATTACATTTCACATTCTTAAAATAAAGTGGTAATTCTACAACAGGGAATTCTTACTAGGATTATATGTCAGGAATTGGGAAAAACTGAGTTTAAATGTATTTGGCTAAGGTGTATGTAAACCAACTTCAACTGTGTGTGTGTGTGTGTGTGTGTGTGTGTGTGTGTGTGTGTGTGTGTGTGTGTGTATATGTGTGTTTGTGTGTATATATGAATGTGTATGTATGTGTGTGGGTATATGTGTATTTGTATATATGTGTGTATATAAATACATATATGTCACACACACACACACACACAAACACGACTCGCTATGCACACCATTTACTAACACGCACATAAATCATGTCAGTAATGTGCCTCCATGGGTTTCTGTGACCCATTTCAGGGTTAAATGCCATCCCATTCCAGCCGGAACCTTCTGGAATACTCTAACGCCCCATCTGGCCCAGCTTAATACTGCCTACAACTTTCTCTGCTGAGTTGGCAGTTCACACACACACACACACATATACATCATGCTCGCACGCAAACACACACACACACACACACACACACACACACACACACACCAAGGGATTTGTTGAGCGCACACACACACACACATTGTGGGATGAATGTTGTGCACACACACACACACCTCCTCCATTCACCCCCTTGGCCTTTCTCTCCAAATGTGTCTAGATTGTAACCTTCGGTAGGATACGGTCTTCATGATCATTCCATTTCACCAGGCCTTGAGCTAGCAGGTACGTAGAGAGTGAGAGAAATTAATATAGAGAGGAATCAGTCCCTAGGGCAGGCAGAAGAACGGGCTGGGCAGCTTGGCTTAGATACTGTAGAGCCCTGATCAGGTTCCAACTGTGTGCCAAATGAAATGGATGTCTGCTGTTTAAGTGATTGATTGATTAGGTGTGTGTTTGGGAGGGATAGCGTAGCTCCGTCATTTATACAGTAGATTGGTTGGTGGATGGAGGTAAATGGGTTGTGTTGGTTCAACACACACCACGTACCCATACACAGCATGAACCAAACCACTGGCAGAACACGTACTACTGCAACTTTCTGTATGCCTAGCAACGGAAAACGTTATTTCTGAAAGTCCTCGTAAGACGTTGACATTGTTGTGGTGGCTTCTGTGTGTTTTGGGTCTATGTTAAGAAACCCACATTGTCTAGTTTTGCTCTCTCGTCACGACAGAACATGGCACACAGTTATTCACCTCTCTCTCTCTCTCTCTCTCCTCTCTCTCTCTCTCTCTCTCTCTCTCTCTCTCTCTCTCTGGTTTAGCTGCTCTCGTTATTTTTCATCTTCTCTCTCTCTCTCTCTCTCTCTCTCTCTCTCTCTCTCTCTCTCTCTCTGGTTTAGCTGCTCTCGTTATTTTTCATCTCTTCACTCTCTCTCTGTCTCGCTCACTCTGTCTTTCACAGCCATGATTTTCCGACTGCCACAGGATTATCTCCACTTCTCCCGTGTTTCTGGAAGACTGGGGGAGGGAAAGATTTATTGGAGAAGTGGGGGGGGAGTGAAAGGAAGCGGGAGAGTGGCAAATGTAGTGGATGAGGAGGGTGAAGGAGAGCGGAAACAAAGGCAAGAAAGATGCGTAGGGGAGGGAAGAAAAAAGACTGAGCAGGGGAGAGTGAGAGGTGGCAAGAGTTGGTTTGGCACGGTGCATGCTGAGGTGTGGTTTTGGCCTGGCTCAGCCCACTTGTCTTGGTATGCTTCAGTAACAGAGGGAGACACAATTGTAAACAATGCTGGATTTATCTCCCATTCCTTTTTTTTCTCTCGTCCTGTTCCTCTTTGCTTTTCTTCCACTCCCTCCATATGATTTCCCTAGGAATCCCTTTGAATTCCGGGGAAAGGGGAGCCTGTGGGAATCATTCATGTCATTCCATATGTGTTGATGTGTAGTTGATGGAAAGTAGTCAAGTGTGCGCTAGATTTGATGTGGATTGTCAAGTCTTGTTTTCCCTCTCACACATGCATGCGCACAATCACACACACAGCGCGCAGTGCCAAATCTGTGTCTTCCTGTGTGTGTGTGTGTCTTCTCTCCATCGGTGCAAATGTAAACAGCGGTGTTTGTGTAGTCTCCCCTCGTTGCCTCTGCTGCTCTGCCTAATCTGCATTGTTATAGTTTCTCTTCCTGACTGATAAGGCCACATAGCTCAGCTAGCCGTTAGCCTAGCACCCAGACCAGCTAGCAATAGTACCTGCTGGTTCCCCATGGTAGCCCAGCTAGCCTAGTTGCTAGCATAGCACCCAATGGTTCTCTATAGTAGCCTAGCTAGCTGCTAGCATAGCATCCACTAATTCTCTAAGGGAACCCAGCCTGCTGCTAGCATAGCATCTACTGGTTTTCCATGCTAGCCGTCCTTACAGTACATGTGCATGTTCTGTCATTTTAAGGCGATATTGAATGTGCACCAATCTAGAGACAATGTATTCTGTATGTGTGCTGGACTTCCTTTTGGCTGCGCTGAAAAAGATGATGCTTTGTAAAAGCACCTCTTTAAAATCCCATCTCTCCCCGCCATGTGTGTGCAGCTTGTAGATGATTGAGTTAGTGTGATTTAGTGATAATTATTTTTTTGGGGGGGGGATGAAATATTGCGTGGGCGCCGCGCCAAGCGACTCACTCTTGTCGGTGGCGACGGGGGGCATTTAATTTCCGAGCAAGGGATGCAGAGGAAGAGGAAGGAGAGATGGACTGGGAATGAAGAGGTGGTTACAGGGAAACATGCAGATTTAAAAAAAAACAGAGCGTTGATGGATAGTTTTCTTTTGCCGCTGAAATGATTGGGGGGGGGGGGAATAATATGTCCAATTAAAGCATGGTCTGATGTGTGGATGTGGCCTTTAAGAGCCAGGCTCTAGCTGTTTCTGTGGCTCTGCAACTACCTCTGGGCTGCTATTGGATCTGAAAGGCCATGGCCATATACATGATAGAGTGTGTGTGTGTGAACACGTTTGTGCGGGTGATACACATCACGTGTTGTGCGCAGTCACCCTCTTCACACGGGTGTTGGGTGTACAGTGGGGGGAAAAAAGTATTTGATCCCCTGCTGATTTTGTACGTTTGCCCACTGACAAAGAAAGGATCAGTCTATAATTTTAATGGTAGGTTTATTTGAACAGTGAGAGACAGAATAACAACAAACAAATCCAGAAAACGCATGTCAGAAATGTTATAAATTGATTTGCATTTTAATGAGGGAAATAAGTATTTGACCCCTCTGTAGATAAGCGAGGATATTTTTGATGTACAGTGAGCCCCTTATGAACCCTTCACTATACATCTCTCTGTCTTTGTCTTTCTGTGTGTGTGTGTGTGTCTCTCTCTCTCTCTCTCTCTCTGTGTGTCTGTCTGTGATGGCTCAACAACCTCATCAGTCAGCTCAGTGTAACACAGACAGACTAGCAGGATCGTGTAGAACGGACAGATCGAGTACTGGTATCATTTTCACGATTTCAACTAATATCATCAAAATCAAAAAGATCATAGCATGTTTTGGGCTCATTCAGTAGTTTTTACCCAATTTAAGTGAATTCTGGTGAAAAATTGTGTTAAGTTCCATATTACTTTCCTAAAAATGATATTGTTGCTGCTATTTATTTATTATTATAGCACGATGTCAACACTGGTTTTAAATGTCCAATCTATATGCTGAAATAAGTCATGATATCAAAGGTCCAATAGGGGGTGCTTATATTTGTCCTGTTTCACATATGTACACGTGTGTAACCTGCACAGTGTGGTGAAGTGTAATACTGTTTTTTTTGCATATCCCACTCCCCCTGAGACACCTTCGGCGAGTGTGGTCACAGCATGGGACCAGCATTATTAAAAATGGAATCACATTTTATTTGTCACTTGCGCCAAATACAGTGAAATGCGTACTTACAAGCCCTTAACCAACAAGTTATAAGGAAAAATAAGTGTTAAAGTATTTACTGAAATAAACTGAAGTAAACAATGAATAAATCTAAATGAAAAATAACAACAAATAAAGAGCAACAATAAAATAACAGTAACAAGGCTATATACAGGGGGTACCGGTACAGAGTCAATGTGCGGGCGCAGAATCCAGAGTCACTTCTTCACTGTTGACATTGAGACGGGTGTTTTGCAAGTACTATTTAATGAAGCTGCCAGTTGACTTGTGAGGCGTCTGTTTCTCAAACTAGACACTCTAATGTACTTGTCCTCTTGCTCAGTTGTGCACCGGGGCCTGCCACTCCTCTTTCTATTCTGGTTAGAGCCAGTTTGCGCTGTTCTGTGAAGGGAGTAGTCCACAGCGTTGTACGAGATCTTCAGTTTCTTGGCAATTTCTCGCATGGAATAGCCTTCATTTCTCAGAACAAGAGTAGACTGATGAGTTTCAGAAGAAAGTACTTTTGTTTCTGGCCATTTTGAGCCTGTAATCAAACCCACAATTGCTGATCCTCCAGATACTCAACTAGTCTAAAGAAGGGCCATTTTAGTGCTTCTTTAATCAGCACAACAGTTTTCAGCTGTTCTAACATAATTGTAAAAGGGGTTTCTAATGATCAATGTGCCTTTTAAAATTATAAACTTTGATTAGCTAACATAACGTGCCATTGGAACACAGGAGGGATGGTTGCTGATAATGGACCTTTGTATGCCTATGTCGATATTCCACAAAAATCTGCAGTTTCCAGCTACAATAGTCATTTACAACATTAACAATGTCTACACTGTATTTCCGATCAATGTGATGTTATTTTAATGGACAAAAAATGTGCTTTTCTAAGTGACCACAAACTTTTGAATGGTAGTGTACATATTACCTCGACTACCCGGTGCCCCCACACACTGTTGTGTTGTCAGCAAACTTAATGATGGTGTTGGAGTCGTGCTTGGCAATGCAATCATGGGTGAACAGGGAGTACAGGAAGGGACAGAGCACGCACCCCTGAGGGGCTCCAGTGTTGAGGATCAGCGTGGCAGATGTTGTTACCTACCCTTACCACCTGGGGGTGGCCCGTCAGGAAGTCCAGGATCCAGTTACAGAGGGAGGTGTTTAGTTCCACGGTCCTTAGCTTAGTGATGAGCTTTGAGGGTACTATGGTGTTGAACACTGAGCTGTCGTCAATGATCAGCAGTCTCACGTAGGAATTCCTTTCGTCCAGGTGGGAAAGGGCAGTGTGGCGTGCAATAGAGATTGCGTCTTCTGTGGATCTGTTGGGGCGGTATGCAAATTGGAGTGGGTCTAGGGTTTCTGGGATAATGGTGTTGATGTTAGCCATGACCAGCCTTTCAAAGCACTTCATGGCTACATACGTGAGTGCTACGGGTCTGTAGTCATTTAGGCAGTTTACATTGGTGTTCTGGGGCACATGGTGGTCTGCTTGAAACATGTTGGTATTACAGACTCAGACAGGGAGAGGTTGAAAATGTCAGTGAAGACACTTGCCAGTTGGTCAGTACATGCTCGCGGTACACGTCCTGGTAATCCGTCTGGCCCTGCGGCCTTGTGAATGTTGACCTGTTTAAAGGTCTTACTCACATCTGCTATGGAGAGCGTGATCACACTGTCTGAACAGCTGGTGCTCTCATGCATGCTTTAGTGTAGCTTGCCTCGAAGCCTGCATAGACGCGTGCAATCTTAGTCCTGTATTGACGCTTTGCCTGTTTGGTGGTTCGTCGGGGGGTGTTACGAATCACTTTGGCCCAGCGGTCTAGGGGGGATGGATACGAGACCCGTAACATAAATCATGCAAATTATAATCGTGACATGTAACAGTGAGAACAAAAACCACAGACAACTGAAATCTACCGTCAAACTCAAAAGGTTTATTTTAAACACACGGTAAAGGGATGTGAGAAAAGGGGCTGAGCTGGACCCAAGCAAAGAAACAATAATCCAAAAACACCCCTAAACTAGACTAGCCTATTTCCACAACAGCTAGCTAACTAACCAAAAATACAGAGGGTGGTCCGCCCAGTTCTATCTAGGGTACTTAGACAAAGGATTCCTACGGGTAATGTATGCCCATGGGCGACTTGTCTTAGTACCCCCTTTTCCCACCAAACAGTCAAACAACAAAACAATACTCACAGGATTACCGGACAAATGTGACATGCAGTTGCAAAAACAAAAGAGATCAATACAGAGATAGAGAGAGGGACACAGAGAGAGAGAGAGAGAGAGAGATTGAGAGAATGAACACAAAGATTGATCTCAGAGTGAGAGATTAAACACAGAGTGATAATGAGCTAGAGAGAGATTGCAACTGACTGGGGTTTTAAACCAAGGGAAAGGGACTGTGATTGGGTGAGGGAAGAGGAGCAGGTCACTTCTGTTTGGGGACTAATTGGGGAGTGATGATTGTCACCTGTGAGGAGGAGGAGAGAAAAGAAACACACATACAGGGGGCATAGCGGGATTTCTTATAAGCTTCCGGGTTAGAGTCCCGCTCCTTGAAAGTGGCAGCTCTAGCCTTTAGCTCAGTGTAGATGTTGCCTGTAAATCCATGGCTTCTGGTTGGGATATGTGCTTACGGTCACTGTGGGGACGACATCATCGATGCACTTATTGATGAAGTCAGTGACTGATGTGGTGTACTCCTCAATGCCATCTGAAGAATCCCGGAACATACTCCAGTCTGTGCTAGAAAAACAGTCATGTAGCTTAGCATCTGTGTCATCTGTTATTTATCATTATTGAAGGGAGCTTAGGGTCAAGTGCCTTGCTCAAGGGCAGATCGACAGATGTTTTTTTTTTTACCTAGTCGGCTCAGAGATTCGAAATGGCAACCTTTCGGTTGCTAGCTCTAACACTATGCCTCCTGCCTTCCTACTGCTACCTGATATTTTGAAAAGCATGACCATGGAGGTTGCTCATTCCGTAATGCTGCATCTGCTCTTGTCTTCAAGCCATGATATGCAGAGAAGAGCCAAGATCTTACCCTGACAAAGAGAGAGGGAGCTGCGTAGAGATGGAGGGAGGGAGGGAGGGAGAGGGAAAAGAAGAGCGCAAGATGGGAAAGAGTGGACAAGACTTCAAAAAATGCTCATTTCGGCCAATAAATGCAACTTCAAGCGTCTCAGGCCAGAATTCCTAGTAACATAACATTCATTTGAACCTGGAGGCAGAAATTACCGCAGAGTGCTTTATCACATATGTACCAGGGTCTCTCAATGTGTGGCGCTTGAGTCTGTGTGATTGTTCAGGGTGCACTCTCTAGCCTAAGTGCCTCAACGCTAGCACTATAGGTCTATTAAATAGACAATTGTGCAGTTCCGTTGACCTTTTAGCTTAGGACAATATCTGTAAAGATTAAAATAACATTTTTTTTGTCTCTATACTCTCTCCGCTGTCTTGCTTAGTTCTAAGAACACACACACACACACACACACACACACACACACACACTTTTATTAGGGCTGTTATGGCTACACAGTGTTCTGCCACCTAAGTGAGGGATGTGTTTACTGTGTCCTCGCTATGCTGCGGTTCTACGAAGCCCCTGAGTGAGACTGGATGCTAGGAATTAAACTTTTTGACTTCATCACTTAGGGAAAGGTAAAGAGTGAGTGATGGGAGATAAAGACTAGATGAGAGAGAGGGAGAGAGACACGTGAGACGAAAGTTTTTTTGTTGTTGTTTTTTTTACCCATTTCTCCTCCTTTCTCTCCCTTCTCCCTTCCCTCGCCTGTTCACAGTTAAGTTCCTAAATGCACATCTCCATTTCATTATGGGCTGTGTCCCAATGCTCTGCGATGGCCTCCTTTCCACACCCCCTCGTCTCCGTTCGAGGACACACGCCCGCCGGCGGTCAACCTCTCCCCTCTTGTACAGGGGACTAGTACTGCCAGCAGTCTTCCATTCACTCCCTCCACCACCTCTTCTCTTCATTCCCTCTTTCCTCTCCTCATTTAGTCTCCATTGTTCCATTCAAAGCGAGTCGCGTCAAATCTCCACTTCAACGTGGGGAGCCCCCCTCCCCCACCCCACCCTCCCCAAATCCCCCCTCTAACATCAAAGGGTGGAATGTGCCAGAGTTTCCATTATGCATAGCAGACCTAGTTATGTGAAGAGTCTGATCCAGTCAGAAGACTATAGGAGAAGGGATCTGAAAGTTTATGGGCGGGTGGGCGAGAGGTGTGTCTGTGTGATTCGCAAGCTTTCTCACATATGGTGGAATGTCACCCCCTACCCCCACCTCCTTTTGTAACATCAAAGTTGTTTTGGACGCCATGCAGCTTCACCTGAAGAGAGCCAGACTGTCCTGTCAGCAGCCCCATAGCAAGGCACGCGCTACCAGAGCGCCAAGTCTAGGTCCAAAAGGCTTCTTAACAGGTTCTACCCCCAAGCCATAAGACTCCTGAACAGCTAATCAAATGGCCACCGGGACTATTTGCATTGTCCCCCCACACCCACGTTTTTACACTGCTGCTATTCTCTGTTTATTATCCATGCATAGTCACTTTTTAACTCTTACCTACATGTACATATTACCTCATTTACCTCGACTAACCGGTGCCCCCGCACATTGAATCTGTACCGGTACCCCCTGTATATAGCCTCGCTGTTGTTATTTTATAGTTGCTTAATTATTCCCCTTTTTTTCTTTTTTTTCTTGTACTTCCTTTATTTTTTCCTTTATTTTAGTAAATACTTTCTTGACACTTTTTGTTCTGAACTGCATTGTTGGTTAAGTAAGCTTTTCACTACCTGTCGTATTCGGCGCATGTGACGAATCAAATTTGATTTGAAGGACTGAGGAAACGCACAGACCACCGGTCATGTCATAGCACAAGTAGGCAGATGTCTCAGTGGCGTGTGGGAGCAGCCCCGTGGAGCTGTAGCTAGACGGTGTGTTTTAAACATAAAGGAACCTGTCACCTGAGTGCAGGGAAAGCTGGCCCTACTGTACCTGCCAAGTGGTGCCCTATTCCCTAAATAGGGCACCATTTGCCCTGGTCAAAAGTAGTGCGCTACATAGGGAATAGGGTGCGACTTGGGATGCCGGCCCCTGGTGTCGCTGTAGTTGGTCTTATGCCTGGCAAGCTACTGTACTGTACAGTCAAATTCTCTGGGTGAAGTTGCAATGGGTGAGTCATCCACTTACAGACTCGCACCAGACTCTGTCACATCCATTATTTCCCAGTAAGAATACTTGCTTTCTATTTTATACTCCTAAAAAAAAAATATATGTTTTAAGATTTAATGGCCAAGAGCTCACTTGAAGATAAACTTCACAGTTCAAAGTTCATGGTTTCGGAAGCTTTAATCCGATCAAGGGGAAAAAAAAGAGTAGGAGAGAAAGGGAGCCACTTTAGACTATTGAGACGCACCCCCAAGTGGTCACCAAAAGTGCTTATATATTATGTGGCTTGGTGGTCCTAACTTGTGTGTTTGAAGGGACATAACGATGAGGGTGAGGATGGGAGACGTGTATTTGAGATTGATGTTCAGACAGTGTCTTATACACTGTCTAGACAGAGAGCCAATGGAATCAATAGGTGATATTTGTTTTTACTTGTCCTTTCGAGGCATACCCAAAACGATGGTTGGCTATCATAGTCGATACCCAATGACATTGTTCATCGGCCCAACTAGTGGCATGTTCATCTCTTTGCATCACTCTCGCTGCCTCTCCCGTTTATCTCTCTCTATCTCTCTCTGCCCCCCTCTCTCGCTCTACCCCCTCTCTCGCTCTACCCCCTCTCTCGCTCTACCCCCTCTCGCGCTCCACCCCCCTCTCGCGCTCCACCCCCCTCTCGCGCTCCACCCCCCTCTCGCGCTCCACCCCCCTCTCGCGCTCCACGACCCTCTCGCGCTCCACCCCCCTCTCGCGCTCCACGACCCTCTGCCACACGCTCTGACCCTCTGCCACGCGCTCTGACCCTCTGCCACGCGCTCTGACCCTCTGCCACGCGCTCTGACCCTCTGCCACGCGCTCTACCACTCTCTGCCACGCGCTCTAACCCTCTGCCACGCGCTCTGACCCTCTACCACGCGCTCTACCACTCTCTGCCACGCGCTCTAACCCTCTGCCACGCGTTCTACCACTCTCTACCACGCGCTCTACCACTCTCTGCCACGCGCTCTAACCCTCTGCCACGCGCTCTACCACTCTCTGCCACGCGCTCTACCACTCTCTGCCACGCGCTCTACCACTCTCTGCCACGCGCTCTAACCCTCTGCCACGCGCTCTGACCCTCTACCACGCGCTCTACCACTCTCTGCCACGCGCTCTAACCCTCTGCCACGCGTTCTACCACTCTCTACCACGCGCTCTACCACTCTCTGCCACGCGCTCTAACCCTCTGCCACGCGCTCTACCACTCTCTGCCACGCGCTCTACCACTCTCTGCCACGCGCTCTACCACTCTCTGCCACGCGCTCTACCACTCTCTGCCACGCGCTCTACCACTCTCTGCCACGCGCTCTACCACTCTCTGCCACGCGCTCTACCACTCTCTGCCACGCGCTCTAACCCTCTGCCACGCGCTCTGACCCTCTACCACGCGCTCTAACCCTCTGCCACGTGCTCTACCACTCTCTACCACGCGCTCTGACCCTCTACCACGCGCTCTACCACTCTCTGCCACGCGCTCTAACCCTCTGCCACGCGCTCTGACCCTCTGCCACGCGCTCTGACCCTCTGCCACGCGCTCTGACCCTCTGCCACGCGCTCTGACCCTCTGCCACGCGCTCTGACCCTCTGCCACGCGCTCTACCACTCTCTGCCACGCGCTCTACCACTCTCTGCCACGCGCTCTACCACTCTCTGCCACGCGCTCTACCACTCTCTGCCACGCGCTCTGACCCTCTGCCACGCGCTCTACCACTCTGCCACGCGCTCTACCACTCTGCCACGCGCTCTACCACTCTGCCACGCGCTCTGACCCTCTGCCACGCGCTCTGACCCTCTGCCACGCGCTCTACCCCTCTGCCACGCGCTGTAACCCTTTGCCACGCGCTCTACCACTCTCTACCACTCACTCTAGCCCTCTCTACCACGCACTCTACCCCACTCCCTCGCTCTACCCCCCAGTTACCATAAATTATTATAATCAAAACCATTGTCGCCCTGCCCATTGTGTTGTGATCTTTAGCTCCGCCTATATATATATTGTTTACCTTTATTTAACTATTTTACTGAAACCAACAGACACTACTAGAAAGGAAAAGACACAATGGAAAAACCATAGCGATAGTTATCGACTGTCTCCTCGTTGCATGATGGCCGTTGTATCGATCGCCGCCCTGGTAAAAACCTATCAGCCGCGCTAAACGTGTCTCTCCCCTCACCACGGCTATGATTAGATTCCCTCTGTGTCTCATCCGGAGAATAGCTTGGTTTGATTCAATTAGCCAAACGTTGCTTATGTTTCAAACTCCCCCCTTTTCCCTCTCGTTCTATCCCTCCTTCCTTCACTCGTTTTGCTGCCGTTGAGTGGATTGATTTTTAAGAGCAGGGATTCGGTGTGACGGGGCGTACTCGGGCAACAGCTGGCGGAGACGATCTGTCTTTCCTCTCTCACACAAACACACTCTTGTTGACAATATCCTGATCCTGAAATGACCGTGCAACTCATCGATTCATGAATCCATTAGGGACATGATGTGCATAATTGTACTCCACACAAACGGGGGAATATTTGAAGTTGACACTATTTGATCCGGGTTTGGGAAACTGCGCTGCGCTCAACTCAACAAAAAAAAAGTGAAGTTCTCAGGAGTCAACGTTGTACAGCGACTTTCCTTGTACAGCTGTTTCTAAGACCTGCAGACCTTTGTTCCAGCCCAGCGTTGCACACTCTGTGGAGGCCCTCCACCACCGGAGATGCCGAACCCCAGTCACCTGAACCTTCCCACCTAGTAGTAGTGGGTGATGGTGTAATGTCTGTGCAGTACTGAGTGTTATATCAACTGTAGGAAGTACAGGCTGGCGCTGTCTGGCTGTCTGACAGGCTGGCGCTGTCTGACAGGCTGGCACTGTCTGACTGGTTGTCTGACAGGCTGGCACTGTCTGGCTGTCTGACAGGCTGGCACTGTCTGACTGTCTGACAGGCTGGCACTGTCTGACAGGCTGGCACTGTCTGACTGGTTGTCTGACAGGCTGGCACTGTCTGACTGGTTGTCTGGCTGACTGACTGGCTGGCTGGCTGACTGGCTTGCTCCAGAGCAGTTGCCAGTTGGGGAAATGTAAATGAAGTTGTGTTTTGATGGTCTTTGCCCTGGTCCATATTCCATTCCAAGATTTGGAGACACATGCACACACACGCGCACACACACACACACACACACACACACACACACACACTTTAGCCTCTGTATTTGGTCTCTTTGTGAATCTCCAATCTCTCTGGGTAGAGAGAGGTGCCTGTGGTTAGCTCTAGCTTTATAATTAGCCAGTATATTGGAGTGGCGTCACAGAGCCGAGGCAGATGCTGAAAACGTGTGTGTGTGTGTGTGTCTGAGTCAGAGAGAGAGTGGGGTGGAGAGAATGATAGAATGAGAGAGGGAGAGAAAGATGACCCGTCTCCGACCTTCACGCTGTGAGCAGATAGCGAGAAAACAAACAATTTCCCCACTGCTCCTCGCAGCACTCTGTCTTCATTCTCTCCGTGTGTGTGTGTGTGTGTGTAATAAAAAAAGTAAACCACAAAACTGTGTGTAATAAAAAAAAGTAAACAAAAGTGTGTGTGTGTGTATGCTACGGTGTGTGTCGATGTGCTGTGTTTGTTGTCTCCTGTGTGCACACCTTTCTTACACCTATGTCCGTGTGGGTGGGTGGGTGTGTGGGTGGGTGTGCGCAAGTTAATTTGTGTGTGAGATGAGATGCGACAGCAAACTAAATTAAATGTATCCTTTGTTCATTGTTCCATTATCCCCTTAATAACGTTCATATTTCTTAGGGTGCCCATTGCTTTATCAAGGCCTTGTGAGCTGCCAGCCTCGCGCTCTCTCACAGTTTGGACGAAGGGAAACACACCTACACACGCAGACAGACGGAAAAACTCCTACACACGCAGACAGACGCAAACACGCACATGTTTTTCTGTCTGTCTGTGTCTGTGCACAGACACACATAGACAGACACACAGAGACAGACACATATTATGTCTAGATCCGTCACCTTCATTTTCAGTGTGTAACAGTCAGGCTGATAGAGAAGTGCCACTCTTTGTATTTCTTGCATTAAGAAGTTATTTGACTACGGTTATCTACTTTGTGAACTATGAATAGTTGCGGGACCACAAGAATAGCTGAAAAGCCTTCACTAGCGTTGCAGCGTCACAACGTCGCGAGGATTTAAGAGTGGTACGATTGGTCCATGAGTAACAACAACATTGGACTCGACCAACGGGATCAGCGTTGTACCATTTAAACCTCTGAGTAGATTATTTTGTTTGGGAACGGCAAACCTCCTCACCGTCGTCTGGCTACGGAACAGTCGCGACGTGCTTCGTCCAGCAGCGCCGTTTTCCCAATTTGATCGGTAGTCGGAGCCACTTGTCTTTACCCTCCATCAGGCCTTGCTTATTTTTTTAACCTGAGGTGTGTTGGTCGCTGGCGCCTTTTCACTTCATTTGCCGTGTAACGGAATGCAGTCATCTCACCTGTTGTCTCTCGGTCTAGATCCTGGTGAATTCGGTGAGCCCCACGCGTCCAGCTCTGCTCTACGAGAACGTGGCGGTGAGTGACGACTCCAGCCCCATCCTCCGAGACCTGCTCTTCTCCCCGGACATGCAGCACGTCTACACGCTCTCCGACAAACAGGTAAGAGATAGACACACAGGCATGAACACGACACACACACACACACACACACAAATGCGTGAACACGGGTATGCATGCAAACACATATATTGCCCGCATGCACGCGCACACATCGACACGCTCATCAACGAACATATACACACGCAGGGACACATCACACACACTCCCTCAGACGGCAGGTCTAAAGAAAGGCGGCAGGTGTCAGCGCGAAGGGGGGGGGGGGGGGCTAATGATGCATCATTACCTTAGACACACACAACCCTCCCGTAACCTGCAATTACATCTGTCTGTCTGGCTTGGGTCCCCCCGTCCTCTGTCCCCGTCCCCCCCCTGCCGACCAAGGCACACACACACCAGGGGAATGGTCAAAGGTCAGGTGTATTCCATGTGGGGACCTGTTCATTAACAACCTCACCACTGGCTCGGCCGTGTACGGCTTTGAAGCTCTGGCTGCGGGGTCGCCCGTGTTGGCTTCTAATGATGCAGCTGACACCCCCTTTACCACTCATTAGTAGAGGGAGAGGGGGAGAGGTGGAGGGGGGACAGAGAGGGATTGAGAAAGAGGACAGTGGAAAAGGCATCTGCGTGTCCATTTTGAGAATAGGGTGTGGCTGTTTCTCCGTAGGCGGTGGGTGAACAACTGTGTCTTGGACAAATCATTAGGAACACCTGCTCTTTCCATGACATAGACTGACCAGGTGAATCCAGGTGAAAGCTATGATCCCTTATTGATGTCACTTGTTAAATCCACTTCAATTAGTGTAGATGAAGGGGAGGAGACAGATTAAAGAGGGATTTTTAAGCCTTGAGACAATTGAGACATGGCTTGTGTATGTGTGCCATTCAGAGGGTGAATGGGTAAGACAAAATATTTAAGCGCCTTTTGAAAGGCGTTATGGAAGTAGGTGCCAGTCGCACCGGCTTGTGTGAAGAACTGCAACACTGCTGGGTTTTTCACACTCAACAGTTTCTCGTGTGTATCAAGAATGGTCCACCACCCAAAGGACATCCAGCCAACTTGACACAACTGTGGGAAGCATTGGCGTCAACATGGGCCAGCATCCCTATGGAACGCTTTTCGACACCTTGTAGAGTCCGTACCTCAACGAACGGAGGTTGTTCTGAGGGTTGAAAGGGGTGCAACTCAATATTATGAAGGTGTTCCTAATGTTTTGTGCACTCAGTGTATATGAAAGGCTTGGAACACACACACACTAAAATATACTCCTGCACTCTATCTCACTTACACCCCCCCCCCCCCCAAATGCCTGGCCGTGATCCCCATTAACAGAGACCAGGGTTGGGTTAAGCCGAGGGGGGCTGAAGGAGGGGCCAGGGGTACCTCTCCGTGGGGTAATCATCTCACCCTTCCTTTTTAACCCCTTTCCTCATCTTTCTCTCGTTCCCTCTCTCTCTCAATGTCTCTCTCGTGCTCTCTCTCATACGCACTCTCGTGCTCCCTCTCTCTCTCGCTCTTTCTCTCTCTCTCTCTCCTCTTACACCTCTACTGCCCTGGTATGAGATAGCTGTGGAATATTCTGGAATTGGATCTTGCATGGAAGGGAGAAAGGAGGGGGTATCGGAAAGAGATGGGGGGGTGAAAGCAGAGGGCTCGTTTCAGGGGGTTTAGGTTGAGTCGTGGAGCACGTTAATGCCACCCCTCTATGAATCCTTGTTATATACCGTATAACCTCCCCCCTTTACCATACACAGATATCTCTACACTCCTTCCACCTTCTCTGATACACACACCGTCTCTAGTACACACAGACAACACCGACAGATAAACACACACGCCTCTCCCCTGCCGGTTAGAGGATGTAGCGAGGCAGACGGGCAGGCCCCAGCAGCCCCTGTGCTCTCAGCCCGCAGGGGCCCTCAAGACAAGCCAAGCACATTAAGGTGTCATTGGACATATCCACTAGAGCGTGGCCCATGACGGGTCTACACGCACGCACACACTGAGGCACACACCCGAAAGAACCCCACTCTGAGTCACGTAAGGTGCACAGCATAAAGGCCTGGTGTTTTTATAGGTCGTTTGACTCCACCTTCTTAATCATTATTATCATCATTTGAAATTTGACAGGAGGGGTGTGTGTAGGTGTGTGTACATGCGTCGTGTGTGTGTGTGTGTGTGTGCGCGTGTGGACCCATGCATGAACCATTCATTGTCTACCAGCCATTGGCAGACGACAAGCCCATGAAGGTATATCAACTGCTGTCCTCTTTCTTCATATCTTCAAAATGAACTCTCGTTTAGGAAAAAGGGACATATTTAGGTCATTCTAGTCATTTACGACTTGAAGAAAGCAGACAATTATTATCAAAAGAACAACCGAAACACAGAAAAGCTTTCGCTTGTTCGTAAAAGAGGTATTTTCCTACTATCTGCCAGCGCATTGTCCCTCCAAACATCGCCGCGTATTGTCTTGCGTAGCAGTGAACTCTGACGCTCTTTTTGTCCCTTTCCACTCCCAGAAAATACTTTTGCACCAAAGTCTCTGCCGTTTGTCTTGTAAGCCACTTTCAGTAAACTCATTAGTCTGTAGCTACCCCTTATCTTCTTGGCATTGTTTAGCAACGTCACTGGGCTGTACGACTGCAATTCTTGTTGCCTTGTACACGGACGAGAGTCTTCGCAGTTGCTCATGCGTATCACACACACACACACACACACTCGTCTCGGTGCTAGCTAATTGCGTGGCATAAATATTCATGGCCTCCCTTGTGAATATGGGTCCATTTTTAACCCCCCCAACCCCCCCCCCCCAACCTCGGTATTGTGAAGCATCTTACTGGAAATGAATGCTAATACTGGTGTCGTTTGTGGGAGGTGGAATATCATATGTTCCCCCTCCTCCCCTTCTGTGTCTGTATATCGTGTGTGTCTGTGCGCTGGTGCATGCGTATCTGTACACCTCCCCGTTTGTGAGTCTGTGTTCGTGCGTGCGCATGTGTGTGTGTGGGGGCTGGCCATTGTCTGCACTCACAGTCAGCCAAATCGCACGAAAGCCCTCTCCAGGGCTCCTTAGCATCTGCCACACATTGACAGTACGCACACGCACACCCCCCACCCATACACACACGCGCACACACGCGCGCACACACACACACACTCCTAACAAAGACCCTGCTCCACAGCCAAGAGCATCCCCATTATCCCAAGGTTGCGGGTTCGAATCCCCAACCTGCTCTCGCACAAAAGACAGCGCAGCCACTTGTTCTATCCTGTTTTGGCTCTGGTCGGATGGGTTTCAGCCAGCCTTTTCACCAACTACTTTCCTTTCTCTGGGGGGCACCACGTGTACGTCAAATGGGTTTGAACCCACAGATACTTGGCCGCCCAGCCGACCTCATCAGCATTAGAAGGCTCGAGTCCAAACACCGCCTCAGTACAAACGAAGCAAATGTCTTAAGTTCCTGAGGAAACTTTGTTTGCTTGCCGGCTGTCCTTAAACCCGTCTGAATTAGAGGGTGTTTGTGTAACGTTGCCTCAGTACAAAGCCAGGGAAATTTCCTGAGGAAACTTTGTGCGCTTGCTGTTGGCTGCATTAAACCTGTTTGAAGTAGAGGCTATGTGATTGAATCTCGACTGAAATATAATGACAATGCCTATTACATTGTTTCGTTAGACAGCTAGGCATGAGGTTAAAGCTGACGTTGACAAAGAGGAAACTAGTGTTGTCCCGGCACCAGAGATGTTCAGTATTCTCACACACACACACACACACACACACACACACACACACACACACACACACACACACACACACACACACACACACACACACACACACACACTCAGCAGCCTTACAGTAAATCTAGATGCATGTTCTCAGGTGTCATGATATACAGTCACACTTGGATACGTCAGTATAACACACACACACACACACCAGAGGGATCACTCCAGATCCAAGGTGAAGTTCAGCGTTGTGTAGGTCCGCAGGACATCGAGTGACGCCGTTAAAACCAGCCACTAGGGGCAACAAAAAAAAACATACAAAAATAATCGAGTGCCCCGCACCCTACATCCAACTGGCCTACAGTGCCGGAGCTCGCGGCTTAGACCATTCCGCAATCCATCCACAACGGATGAGCAAGCCGAGTCGGAATGAATGCCTAACGTTTACGACTGCTAAGGTTAATCCTTAACCAGTCAGAATGAATGCCTAACGTTTACGACTGCTAAGGTTAATCCTTAACCTCTCTAGGGTATGTGGGACGAAATCGGCCCACCTAAGTAACAGCCAGTGTAATCCCGTGGCCCGTTATTCAAAAACCTCAAAAATGCAAAAACTTCAATTTCTCAAACATATTACTATTTTACACCATTTTAAAGACAAGACTCTCGTTAATCTAACCACACTGTCCGATTTCAAAAAGGCTTTACAACGAAAGCAAAACATTAGATTATGTCAGGAGAGTACCCAGCCAGAAATAATCAGACACCCATTTTTCAAGCTAGCATATAATGTCACATAAACCCAAACCACAGCTAAATGCAGCACTAACCTTTGATCTTCATCAGATGACAACCCTAGGACATTATGTTATACAATACATGCATGTTTTGTTCAATCAAGTTCATATTTATATCAAAAACCAGCTTTTTACATTAGCATGTGACTAGCATTCCCACCGAACACTGCCGGTGAATTTACTAAATTACTCACGATAAACGTTCACAAAAAGCATAACAATTATTTTAAGAATTATAGATACAGAACTCCTCTATGCACTCGATATGTCCGATTTTAAAATAGCTTTTTGGTGAAAGCACATTTTGCAATATTCTCAGTAGATAGCCCGGCATCACAGGGCTAGCTATTTAGACACCCAGCAAGTTTAGCACTCACCAAAGTCAGATTTACTATAAGAAAAATGTTATTACCTTTGCTGTCCTCGTCAGAATGCACTCCCAGGACTTCTACTTCAATAACAATGTTGGTTTGGTTCAAAATAATCCATAGTTATATCCAAACAGCGGCGTTTTGTTCGTGTGTTCAAGACACTATCCGAAAGGGTAAATAAGGGTGACGAGCATGGCGCAATTCGTGACAAAAAATGTCTAAATATTCCATTACCGTACTTCGAAGCATGTCAACCGCTGTTTAAAATAAATTTGTATGCCATTTTTCTCATAAAAAAGCGATAATATTCAGACCGGGAATCTGCGTTTAGGTAAACAGACGAAAGAAAATAAAGCATGGGGTCGACTCGTGCACGCGCCTAAGCCCATAGTACTCTGATTGGCCACTTGCCAAAAGCGATAATGTGTTTCAGCCAGAGGCTGCCTCGATATCGTTCAGCTTTTTCCCAGGCTCTGAGAGCCTATGGGAGCCATAGGAAGTGTCACGTTAGAGCAAAGATCCTCAGTCTTCAATAAAAAGAGCCAAGATGAAACACAACTTGTCAGACAGGCCACTTCCTGCATGGAATCTTCTCAGGTTTTGGCCTGCCATTTGAGTTCACAGACACCATTCAAACAGTTTTAGAAACTTTAGGGTGTTTTCTATCCAAAGCCAATAATTATATGCATATTCTAGTTACTGGGCAGGAGTAGTAACCAGATTAAATTGGGTATGTTTTTTATCCGGCCGTGTCAATACTGCCCCCTAGCCCTAACAGATTAACCAGTCAGAATGAATGCCTAACGTTTACGACTGCTAAGGTTAATCCTTAACCCCTGGTCGGGCTCGACATCCAGCGAAAAATCCTATCGCCATTAGCATAACGAAATGTAATATTTTTTTTTTTTCAAATATAGGACTATGTTATATCGTTTTATAGATACACCTCTCCTGAATCGAACCACGTTGTCCGATTTCAAAAAGGCTTTACAGCAAAAGCAAAACATTAGATTATGTTAGAGGAGTATATCGTAAAAGTAGCCACAGCCATTTTCCGACCAACCACATGCATCACAAATAACCCAAAAAACAGCTAAATGCAGCACTAACCTTTGACAATCTTCATCAGATGACACCCCTAGGACATCATGTTACACAATACATGCATTCTTTTGTTCGATAAAGTTCATATTTATATATAAAAACAGCATTTTACATCGGCGTGTAACGTTGACTAACTATTTTCCCTCAAATGCATCCGGTGAAACAGCGCTACAATTTACTAAATTACTATTCGAAAACATTTTTAAAATGTAATATTGTCATTC